>NW_022588524.1:329290-658580 GCF_009834535.1 Camelus ferus | reverse complement strand
TCTCTGAATTCTTTCTGGGACTGGACAAGAACCTGGAACGCCAGTTACATCCACCAGCAACACCGTGTCAGGGCCAGATTTGACCTCATGTTTCCGAAGGGCTGCTTGACTCTCTGTTGTGTCTCTGACATCATTTATTCATCGCCCCTCCCTGACGGATGGTGAGTGCATTTCTGTTCTGTTGGAGGCTTCTAAGTTGCAGGAAAGGTAACAAGCCTCTTAAGCAGATACCAGAGCGTGTTCGGAATAAAGAGAAAGGCTTTCAAAGGCAGAACAAAGCAGTAGCAAGCTTAGCTGGTGGGTGCCTCGCTAAGTGCCACAGACTGCTGAAATTTTGCAGAGCATCAGCTGAGTCTGAAAGCGGGGCCCGGGGTTGCCCAGGGCTGGCTGCTCTCAGGCCCACAGACTCTCTTTTCCAGAGTGAATCAATACCCAGAGAGTGATTTTCAAAGGGCCCCTGTCATTTGCAGTCTATCTGGGTCCCAAGTGTTATTTCAGCTTCTCTCCCACAGCACAAATATCACCAGAGGCAAGACCGTATCTTTTCCATATCTGCACAGAAAAAAAAAAAATAGGGCAGTTTAGAACCCTCAGTAAAAGACGGAAAGATTCGAGGCTTTGGGGGATTTTGATGTTTCTTCCCCTGAAAATTTAAGAAAAGTAAAACCCAGTGGAGAGAGATGCCTGGAATGGCCGTGGAAATTCTTTTCTGAGTTTAGTCCACACTCCTCACGGCGGGCCTTCAGCAAGACTGAAGCCCAGCAGGGGTGCTGGACATCGTGGCTGGTTCCTCACTGTCCCAACAGGGTTCTCAAGGTCCCCATCTGTAGGATGCATTTCAGCTAAAATCCTAAAATCAACCCCCCCCACTACACACCTAGGTCAAAAAACAATCAATCAAACATTAGGGATACATTGGGAATTTGAGATTTGCAAATATTAATTACCATATATATAAAGTAGGTGAAAACCAGAGTTCTTCTGTGTAACACAGGGAACTATAGTCAATATCTTGTAGCAACGTATAATGAGAAAGATGAAAAGGCATATATGTGTGTATGTGCATGGCGGGGACATTGCGCTGTGCACCAGAAGTGGACACCTTGTAACTGACTGTACTTCAATTAAAAAAACAAACAAACATTAGGCAGTTTGGTCTGTACAATGCCACGTAGACTTGTGAGTTTTTATATCTCCTACCAGATGACCAATGTTTGCATTTTTACTGGGAGAGAAGAAAGCCAATGTTGATGGACATTCAGTGGCAATATTTTTCATTCACATTCCCATGTTATTCCACATTTTCTGTGTTCCATCTCTCTCCTTTGATCCTCTGGTTTTCCTTCCTGCCTTCAATTAATCGAGTTTTATCTATTTACCATCCCACACACATTTTTTCCTTCCACTGATTTTTATTTTTATCCATACAGTGGATAACTCTTAGATAAAGTGGACAGTGAAGGAATGGCACCATGATTTTCACTGTCCTCCCATCTTTCCTGGCATTATTGTGTAGCATTTCAATACAGATTTTTCTTTAATCCTTTCTAAGTAGTAACTCCAATTATCCTAGTGCTTATAATCAACCCATCAGTGATGCATTTACATGTTTACCAATTCTTCATTTCTTTCTTCTTGGTACAATCTCCCTCTTGCTGAAGTGTAACCTTCAGTAATGGGGCTGGGGTTAGAGTGAGGCAAGAAGGGTGCAGAATATGCGACACCCAAATATGCCTTTTTGGTTTAGGGATTATTTTGAGCAACTGTAGACAATAGAGAAGCCCTGAAGACAGAGTAGAAGTTACCCTTTTGCAAGAAAAATCTACACTTACAAAGGAAATTTGCATTAGAACGGGAGCCTTTTCTCACCAACCATTTCCCCTTGCCACCTTCTCTTGAGTTCTCTTCCTTCTTTGAAACCCCAGACCCCTGTCCCCTTTCATCAGCCCTGGGTGGTATCTAAGCCTAGGTGATCTGTCTGCTTTTTGAGTCTCATATCTTTGTGGTTTCCTTTGTATACATTCATAATTAAAATTTTTTCTTCCTCTCCTGTTATTTTCCTATGTCAATTTAATTTTGGGGCCAGCTGTTAGGGCAGGCAGATGGGTAGATATGAGCATAGAAAGGGGTATGCAGACCAAATGGCATGACACCACACATCTTGTGATTCTTGGGCAGGCAGAGAAAAGCAGGAACCTCCAGACTGATAAGAAACCACACATTCTGGGTTGACAGGTGTCCTGGAGGCAGGCAAAGAAAGGTGGGAAAAGGCAGGAATCTCCACCATCCAAATGTAACCTTTTGGTCATTATGACCTCATCTGACTTCCTGATCAAGAGTAAATAAGGACAAAAATCCCTCCTCCCCATGGGACAAGGAACTGGATGAAGATCAGGAAAGATGACCTCAAACCCCTCCCCACCAATGAATTCCACCCACTCATTTTTACACCTATATAACCAATGTGCCAAAGAAACTCGGGGCAGCTACTCACCTGAGTCCACCCGCTCTTCCCTTGAAGGTGTACTGTCTGTGGCTTAATAAATCCTTGCTTTGCTTTCTTGACCTCTGTGTCTCATTTCTGAGTTCTTTCTGGGACAAGACAAGAACTTGCTCTCCAACATTTCAGGAACATCTCCTCCATCCACTGTTAAGCCATTAAATGAGACAGGAAGACAAGAGTACAGCCACTTTGGAAAAGGACCAGAAATGGCTTTGGGCAAAGCAGGCTTTTCCAGCTAAAGAACAAAGGTCCTGAGCCTCAGAGACAAAAATCCAGGCTCTTTGTTTCGCTAAGAAGTTTGCCCGGTTGCCACCACTCAAGAAGCTCAACTATAAATTTTAACCTTTTCTATTCCTGTGTTTTCTTGCAGAAAAATTCTGCAACACTCCTTTCCCCTGACAGAAGCACTCTTTATGCCCAGTAGCCACCACGGGGCCACCGGCTGATGATCAAAGAATTTTGAAGATTTCTGGGAATTATCCGTGATCAAGAGATAAGCCCTTCCTTTTGTTATAGAAGCAACTCCCCCCTTCTACTCGGGGAGCTGACCCCTCTTTCTCCCCCCACCTTCTCCCTTGTGCACAAGCCATCTCTTTTAATAAAAAGCTTTCCCTGCCTAAGAGTCTTGTGGAAGCAGTTTTTATTTCTACGGTATTGCTGTCCAAGAGTCTGGAAAGGGCCAGTAACAGAAAGGCTTATTGGATTTGAATCACATTTTGGAACTGGTATTCTTTGGGAGATTCTAAATTCCCGGTGGCCACATGACAGATCTTTGAACTGAGAGAGCTTTTATATTTAAAAGGATTTTTTTTTTTTTTTTAGAGAGAGCTCTCACCCTAGACAAATATCCCATTGGTACATATGGGAGAATCAAATCAAATGAAAGAAAAAAAGGTTCATGGCGCCCCTAAAATATTCCTTTAACAAAATCAAAGATCAAATGTCAGATGGATTACAAAACTTAAAACCCATACCCACCACAAAACCCTCCTCCATTCTTTTTTTTGGTTTTCTTCCTTTGCTCTTTAAAAAGTGTACACAAAATGTTACGGTAGCTCACAGAGAAAAAAATGTGACAATGAGTGTGTATATGTCCATGTATGACTGAAAAATTGTGCTGAACACTGGAATTTGACACAACATTGTAAACTGATTATAAATCAATAAAAAATGTTAAAAATTTTTATTTTTAATTTTATTTTATTGAATTATAGTCAGTTTACAATGTTGTGTCAATTTCCAATGTACAGCACAATTTTTCAGTCATACATGAACACATATATATTCATTGTCACATTTTTTTTTCTCTGTGAGCTACCACAAGATCTCGTATACATTTCCCTGTGTTACACAGTATAATCTTGTTTATCTATTCTATATACACCTGTCAGTATCTACAAATATCTAATTCCAAGTCTGTCCCTTCCCACCACACTGCCACCTGGCAACCACAAGTTTGTATTCTATGTGTATGAGTCTGTTTCTGTTTTGTATTTATGTTCATTTGACTTTTTCTTTTCTTTTCTTTTCTTTTTTGTTTTTTAGGTTCCACATAGGAGTGATCTCATATGGTATTTTTCTTTCTCTTTCTGGCTTACTTCACTTAGAATGACATTCTCCAGGGACACCCATGTTGCTGCAAATGGCATTACTTTATTATTTTTTATGGCTGAGTAGTATTCCATTGTATAAACATACCACACCTTCTTCATCCAGTCCTCTGTTGATGGACATTTAGGCTGTTTCCATGTCTTGGCTATTGTAAATAGTGCTGCTATGAACATTGGGGTGCAGGTGTCATCCTGAAGTAGGGTTCCCTCTGGATACAAGCCCAGGAGTGGGATCCTGGGTCATATGGTAAGTCTATTCCTAGTCTTTTGAGGAATCTCCATACTGTTTTCCACAACGGCTGCACCAAACTGCATTCCCATCAGCAGTGTCGAAGAAAACCCTTCCCTATTTTTTTACAATGTCTCCTTGAAAAAGCTCAGTGCTGCCTGGAGAATTTACTGTTTGTCAGAGTCAAAACATTGGAAATAGGCAAATATCCTCCTAAGATTCTTCTTAGAGCAGCTATTTTAGGGTGCTTTTATTCTTTCTCAACTTTGAGTTCCCAACTTTTATCATCCAGGACTGTCTTCTCAAGGACCTGAGAGCCATCTCTTTGAAATGTAAGGAGGAGAAGGAAGAAGAGGGGGAGGGTGAGAAGAGAAAGGGGGAAGGGAGGGGAAGGGGAGGGGAGGGGAAGGAAGGGGGAGGGGGTAGGAGGAAGGAGAGGGGAGGAGGAGAAGAGGGGGAGGGGGAAAGGAGGGGGAGGGGGAAAGGAGGGGAAGGAGGAGGAGGAGGAAGGAGAGTAAGAACTCTGGCTCCCAATCACAAGGGCACTTTGCTTTAACTTCTCAGTTGACTTCAAAAAACACCCCAAAAAACCCTGGGGCTGAAGCCACCGTAAGATTATACATCAAGGGAAAAAAAATATTCTTAAGTCACCTCCACAATATAGGTAAAAAGCTTTAGGGCTCGTACTGAGCACATAATAAACATTAAACGTTCCATCTGCCAGAAACGTAGTTAGGATTAAAAAAGGGGGCAAAGATGGGAGCTGACTCTTCCACAACTGGTGAGTCCTGTAATTATATCTGAATCATGGCTGAAATCTCAGGACGCAATCCATGAAGCCTCTGCTCGCATTTGTCTGTGTGTTCCCATACGTACGTTTTATACAGACGTGCATGTACATTAAATACGATATTTTCTTATCTCCAGATGATATTAGTCAATGAAGGGAGTTCTGCTCTAAATTGGCTTAGAGAAAAATAAAAGTACCTTTAAGTCAAATATTCAAAAAAAAAACTTCTGGAAATACAGGAATCAAGCAAAAATACTTTCTGAAACTCTTTGGTAAAGAAAAAAGAAAAAAACAAACAAACTAGTTTATTGTTTATTATTGTTGGCTTAATAAAAGCAAGGATGTCTCCAGAATTGTGAGCGTTAAATATAATGCAGACATAACAATTTAAATTCTGCTTGCGTTTACTAGTCAAATAAGCTAACGGCATATCGACTGGGTATTTAAGGTTAGTAAACATAAATGTGATTTTAATCAGGTTGAGTCATTGTTCTGACAAACTGTATTTCAACAATGTTTGTGTTTTACAGTATGTCTGCCTAAAAGTGGTTTCCTTTTCAAGTAATCCATCTAGGAAACAGAGATTCTGTGCTTATCAAAATAATCTCTTATGTTTTATGTTGTCTTTATCATGTCTTTGATTATTTAGGTTAATCTAGTCTTCTTAATAATAAAAAAAATTAATTTTTTTCATCCTGTTACCCCCTATAATTATTTTTGAAACGTTTCATTGACACTTTGGTTTGATGGATAACTGAGTTTTGTTTCACGGTGACCTGTGATCATGTTTCATCAAATATTAAAACCGTTTGATATTTTGGACAAGTTCCCCAAATCAAATTCCAAGTGAAATCGACCTTGAACTGCCATTGGTTTCTCAAAGGGCCTTTGGAGCATCTCAAAGGATTTATTCTCTCAGCTGATCAAAAAGAAGATATTAAACTAATTAGGTCTAATTGCTATGCTAAATTCTCAAATAAGAAATACTTAACCTTTATTAGGTCTTATTTATATGAGCATGCTATTAATAAAGTACTTCAGAAATTATATAAAGTTTCTGGAGTTTTATCAGGGTCCTTGCTCTCCGTGATATGTCCTGACATAATGTTGTCAGTCATAATTCTAATTATTATGCTAAAAAGTCGCACCTCACAGAGGGAACCAAATTTCCCTGTTAATTGAATTCTAATGAACTCTCATCAGATCTTTAACCATGGCCATTTTAAACTTTTTGTCATTAGCAGAGAGGTTTTTTTCTTTCTTCCTTTCTTTTTTTTTTTTTTTTTTTTTTTTTTTTTTTTTTTTTTTTTTTTTTTTGTTGTTGCTTCTCTAAAAGCTCTTATAATCAGCTGCAGGGCAAACCGTTGTTTTCAACAAAGGGAACTGTCTCAGAGACCCACAGGACGGAATGTGGCAGTTCTTCTGGGGTTCAGGCCTCTGATGGCGTTAATGACTTTGGGATCATACCACTGGACCGAGGAAGGATTTCCAGAACTCATAATGAACCCAGTCCCCCCGCTCCCCCAAACTGAGTTCCTCTGCCAAGTGTATATTTAACCTCTGTATCTAAAACATGACTTCCTTTCTTGTCCAACACCTGTTCCCTTCATGATAGAAAAGCACGAAGAAAAGGGGGCATTGAAACTGAGCAGAGCCCTGTGGGGTTTCCTGGATCCCAAAACCTCCTGTGCCTCCCATTTCTTGTTCGTAGGAAGTCTTCATTGTCCTAAACTTTCCCCAGATTCCAAAGGGCAGATTCAAGGAGTTGCTAATCAGGGAAGTGGGGAACCCCAGCAAACATGGGAGGGGCAGTCAAGAAACAAGGGTGCAGCCTTAGGGCAGGGGCCTGCCCCTCCTCAAGGAATATACACAACAATTTATCTCTGAGTCCTTGTGTAGGGATTCTGTCCCTGTGCAAGTCAAGTGGAGGGTGGCAACTTCAGGCTGAGCACAGGATTCTTGGAACCACACCCATTTCCTCACCACCGACCTATCAGAAAGACACGTCCCCTGCAGCTCTCACCCCAAATTCTGCCTTTAAAATGTCCTCCCTGAAAACCACTGGGAGGTGGGGATTTTTGACTGTATGCTGGGAGCATGAAATTTGGTTCAAAAACAATTTGAAATGGATGGGTTTATGAAATGACTCACCCAAGATCAAAAAGGACAGAAATTAATAACACGGGACTGCGTAGACTAATAAAAAATGACTATGATTTTTTAAAAATGACTTTTGCTTGGAATATTGATGCCTCCTTTTGAATTTAAGAAACACTCTTTTTTTTCCCTTTTCTATTAAGCCATCTATAACGCACAGCAATGTAATAGATTGTACTTTTATAAATAGAAATGAAACATTTATTGTTCTCCTTACTTGATCCCTGCAGAATTCAGAAACTCAAACTGAATATTCCTATTTTTTCTGGGAATACTGTTATTTGCATAAGCTCAAAAGAATCTATTCTCCTAAAAGAAACCCTTCTGCATTGTTGGTGGAAATAAATGTACATTCGTATAGCTGTATGGAAAACAGGATGGAGGGTCCTCAAAATGTATGGCTGATTTGGGGAATATGAAACCACAAAAAACCCTGACCATTGTCTCTTTTCTCTCCCTCACCTTGCGATGGACACGGCCACACCCTCCCTCTTTCGGAATCTGGCTGGAGGCTGCCTACCCACCAGGTGCAGGGATTCAACTTGGTCTCCGTATATCCGGGTTCTCATTTATAATTTATACTCTCTTAATTTTGTAAAAGTAGAAGTGAATATTGTTTTGTGCATGTGTTGCTTTGAAAGACGGTGTTCTTTCCACTCACATCAATACAAACTTTTTATTCCCTGCAGTCCCAGGGTGTCTCCATCCACCCTTGTTTTAGTCTTTCCTGAAACAGGAGGGGTCCATTCTGCTCAGTGCTTCCCGTCCCGCTGGAAAGGAAGGGCTCTCCACAGATTCCTGGCTGCGGTCAGATTCCTCCTTGGCCATTTGAAGTTGAAACGTGGCGGTGGGTGAGGCTTCCGGTCACATTCCTGCTGTGTCTTGAGTCATGAGACGTCCAGGGGGAGCTGGACCAAGGAAAGAGTTTCTCTGCTGCTGTAGACGAAGGTAAGAAACTCATCACCCAGGAATCTGAAAGCATTCTTATTCCTTTCCATAAAAGAAAAGAGTCAATACTTAACTATCGCACTTAGATTGCAAAATTTATTAAAGTGATTTATCATAGATTTCCTTTTAACCCTTGAATATAAAAGCTATTTCCTTTTATATCTGAATACATTCAATTTATAGAAATTCCTGGTGGCATTCCACAATACTTTCAAGGTTGTTACAAGAAGCATTTTAGACCAATTTAAAACTTTTTTTTATAACCGGGATGAGACAGACCTGGGTTTGAATCTCAATCCTTCAGTCTTCTAGCTACACCATGTACACAATTAAAATGCTACACATAGGTGTCTGTAAAAGTAGAAACTATCTTGCAAGTTATCGAGTTTCAATCAGAACTGATTGAAATAATGTTTGCAGATAACTTAGCAGAGTTGATACAGAGCAGGCTTGCAAAGTGTGCTGGTAATTCTTGGAACATTATTCAAGCTCATAATTGCAATTTCGGTTAAATTGGAGCAATTGACTATTAAACTCCTATCTGGATGCTGTCATACAGGGAGCACCTTGTTCATTATTGTGTTAAATGTATTTTTCCAGGAATGTTTGAAATGGACTCTGTCAGTGGGGTCACTAAAGATTTGGTGTCATTGTTGGAATATTAACTCCAGAAATTCTGATTTTCAGCAGAAGTGTGTGGTTACCTGGACAAGAGGAGAGGAAAGAAAAAAAAAATCCTACTTGCGGAATCTTCTGTTTTATTGGAGGAAACAAAATTAAAATCTGTGTTTGTTCACTCAAGAGTGAGCCAATAACTCATTGCCTGATTCAGAAATTGTGCCACATTTTTTTAAGCATAAACTATGTGCCCCCCCCAATCCATCAAATAAACATGTAGTGGTTTAATTACCAAATCTAATGTAGGTTTTCTCACAAAACAAGCTGCTCAGCAAGAGATAATAATTAAACCGTCTTTTTCTATTGTTACCAAACCATGTAGAGCATCTGTGTAGCTGATGAAAATGCTGATGGGTTTTTCGCTCAGGGGATGCGTTTAGGGTCTCATCCCAACATGAGTGAGACAAAAAAATGAAAAAGTAAAAACAGAGACACAAGAAAATTGTGCTGTCCTAGTCCGTGAGTTACACCCAAAAGCAAAGTTACCAGAATCGTGATCTGTGTGACTGTTTATAGATGAACCCTCCCCAGAATATTTCTGAGAAGCCGCAGCAGAAAAGGACTTGAGATATGAGGACGTTTGAAAAGGCAAATTTGAAACCTGGAGTGGGTGGTCCTTGGGACTTAATTCTCTGGAAGATGAGATGAAAAAGGGACCCTGGGTGCATGAGGAGACGGGGAGGCGGGCTGGCTGGTCCCGTGGCCCTGGGGGTTGGCTGAGCATTTGCATGGTCGTCATGACTCTGCGAAGATGCCAAATTGGAATCCCAGGCCTTGTGGGTCTCACTTCAGGTCGCTTATCAATATTCCCAAGCATGGAATATTGGAAAGTAATTAACAGCTCTTTGCACTCTCGCTCATCTCAGGGACAAAGCCTGGGCAGCTGCAGCCCTGCTGTCTGGAGATCTGGCCGTCTTAATCGGCTCCATTTCAGTGGAAATAATAAATGCGGAGGGGGGACACTTCACAGAGAGAGAGGAAGCGAAATTACGCTGCAATCCCGAACCCGTGATGTGAAGTCAGTCTCTGTTCCTCAAACCTTCAATCTGCAAACCACACCAGCTGGTGAAGACAAAGGCCTTGCGCACACGCACGGAGAGGCGTGCACACAGACTCACACAGACACACACACATAGACACATCGGGCTCTCTGCATCCTTTGCTTCCCTTTGCATAATTGTCAGTTTGTGTGGTGGATGCAGGAAGGTATGCTCAGAGAGTTAAAGCTGGGAGTGTGTGGGCAAATTGTCACAAACCATCTTCCTTCTGCACAGCTGGGTTAAAGGGTCCAGCAGTGAAGCCACGTGGCCCAAGAGGGTGGTCTCCAAGGCCACGGAGGCATTATGGTACTCATTTTAGTAGAAACCGTGGCCCTGTGCATGAAAACTCAAAATATGGAGAGTGTTCCTGGTTATATTTCATTGCCTGCAAACGAGAAAATGGAGAACAGAGGCCCAGGGAAGGGGAGACCGTAAGGTAGCCGGTTAGGAAATACCTCCATGATATTCCTAGTCCTTTAAACTGCCCCCGAGCCTCCCCTCTTGGGTTCATGATCTGGTCGAAGAAATAGCTTCAGAGCCATTAGTCCAATTACTGTAGAATGAAAGGGAAAGGACTAGCATAGGAAGTTTATCAAAAGTGCATTTGCTTCTCCTCCCTTTTAGGATCCAGATTCCTTTACAGACATAGGAGAGAGTTTTAGTCCTTAAGACCCCTTTGTTTATACTATTTGTCACTGACCTCAGTTTTGAAAAGAATTCAGGCATGTACAGATTTGAAGAAAATAGCAAAATGATAATCCACACCCATCTGGGTTCAGCAACTGTGGACATTTGGCAACAATTTGTCTGTATGTGCATTTCTGTCAGTCTAGCTCTATGTTTCTGTCTGCTCTTAGCTGAATGTTTTTAAATTAAAAAAAAAGTTAAGTTTCTAATTACATTTCTTAAGCTTCATTTCTTCTAGAGTAGCTACCTTCATTTTTTTTTTTTTAATTTTAAGGTGTTGAATGTGGAGAACACTGAGTGTGTTGACTGTCCCCCATCCTGGACTTGTCTGAGTGCTCCCTGTGGTGACACCTGTCTTGTTCCCCCATGCCCTGACTTCACTGATGAACAGAGATGCAGAAATCCTCGACAAAACACTAGCAAACAAAATCCAAGCATCCAAAATCAAAAGGATTATTCACCATGATCAGGTTGGTTTTATCTCAGGAATGCAAGGATGGTTTAGTATTCGCAAATCACTCCATGTGACAACAGCACACTAACAAACTGAAGAATAAAACACGTCTGATCTTCTGAATAGACACAGTCAAAGCTTTTGATAAAATTCAACATCCTTTTATGATAAAAGCTCTCCAGGAAGTGAGCACAGAGGAAACAAATCTCAATATAATAAAGGCCACGTGTGACAAACCCACAATGAACACTATACTCCATGGTGAAATCCTGGAAGCATTCTCTTTAAGATCGGGAACAAGACGAGGATGTCCGCTCTCACCACTTTTATGAAGTCCTAGCCACAGCAATTAGAGAAGAAAAAGAAATAAAAGGAATTCAAATTGGACACAAAGAAGCCAAACTGTCAGTTTTCAGATGACTTAATACTATAAATGGAAAACCCTAAGGATGCCCCCAGGAAATTTCTAAAACTCATCAAGGAATTCAGTAAAGTTGCAGGACGCAAAATTAATACACAGAAATCAGTTGCATTTTTATACACATATTTAAAGTGCCACTGACGGGCTGGCTTCCAGGTGTTAGAGCCCCGTGGAAACAGAAAGTTAATAAAAGATAAGAGGCTGGACCCGGTGTGCTCAGACCAGACCAAGACACAAAGAAGAGACAATAATTACTTGTCTTTGGACCTGGGAGCAGACACAGATAAAATTAGTGAGAAAAGTGAGCTGATAAGGAAGCAGAATGAAATTTTCCCTACTTCCCAACCTTCGAGGTATAAAGTATCGATTAAAATTAGGAGGACGGGAGAAGCAAGAGGAGAAAAGATTGAAATACATCACCACTAGTTAAGACAGATTGACGTTTTTCTCAATACAAAAAACGGGTTCCCTGGATGCAAATTCAGTACCGTTGAAAAATACATGGATTCTAGGAAGTTATGCTTTCAGTATATGGTGAATCCTCCAAAAATGATGAAAAGCAGAATTGTGGCATTATGGAAGACGAGCTTTTGAGCTGGGTGGACGTCCACTCACGTGTCACTCCCACCAGTCCTGTGGGACATGAGGAGGGACTTAATCTATGTGGGCCTTGGTTCCCAAGACTCAAAACATTTTAGGATGCTTTCTGGGCCAATGGATTTTCTTGTGCAAGTACATTTCAGAGTTCTTGGCACAGAATGGGTATTCGATAGCATTCAACTGGTATGTTTTTATTCTGCAGTCTTAGAGAAATGTAGTAATACTAACATTTTTTTTAAACAGAGATAAAGTTTATTATATGAAATATATCAAAAAATCAAGGGAAAATCTAGGTGCTAGTTATTGCTATAAATTTTAAAGAAACTGTTGCATTCCATAAACATTTGGAATTATTTATGTTGACCCCTGCGAGCTCAATTTTTTTTCTGTTATTATGATGGATACTCTTTCTGGTTTTTTTTTTTTTTTTATTAAAGGGTTTTGGGGCGTTACTCTGAACAACTCTTCCCAGACTGACTGGGCCATAAATATAGCACACATTTTCTCCAATATATCATTTACGGTCTGACTATTCCTCATGTACCTCCCCATGATGGAGTGCTGCGGGAACAGGGAAGGCACCCTGAGGGTCTTGGCGAGGCTGAGAATCTTGGAACGTGACTCCCTCACGTGTCTTGACTCTTACCCAGACCTGGCCACGCACTTCAGGCAGCCCAGTGACATTCGTGAAGAGGGCTGGCTTCTTCTTGCCCACCCTCGTCACCAAATAAAAGCCAGGATTTCAAGCTCCCCAAGCTTTGGATAATTGTCTCTACCTGTTTCTTTTGCCCCGAGTCTGGCAACATTTTACATGGGTAAGGACACACAACTCTGCACAGGTGTTGTCATGACAACCACCTTTGATGGGCGGCCCCGTCTCCACTTTGTTTCCCATCACTTGTCAGTTGCATCCTGAAAATTGTGGCTAACGGCAGCGATAAGAAACTATGGTGGTGAGAAATAAATGGGATGAAAAAAAATGTTAACAGGAAAAGTCAGGGGCTGCAGGAAGTACAGAAAAGTGTCAATAAACTAAATGTTAAAAAGCCAGTCATCATTTGAGTCAGAGTGCTTTTCCAATAGCATATGTTGGTTTCAATGTAGTGTTTCCAAATTACACGTTAGAGCTTCAATGTTTTCAGAAAGTCAGCATTTGCTGACGGCAGCGCTGGACTTGGCTCAGCTTTGCTCTTGGCTTCGGCATATTATGGGATGACTCAGCAAACAATTCTGTCCTGAAAAAAAGTTACTTAGGGAAGAATCAATGGACTTCATTGTCCTTTGAGCTCTGATCAGGGCACCTGCAATCTGTCTCGCTTTGTAACTATCCTTTGAGAAAACGGGGAAACAAAAAGAAGCAAGAAGCTGATTTAAGCAGAGGAAGAAAGACTGAACGATTCAGGCATTTTCTCGGACATTCATCACCGCGTGGGCAGCCTGATGGGGAGTCCCGAGGGAGGAGCCACTTACACTGAGAGATTTATCGGGCCGGGAGCTGCTGTATGTGGAGGAGCTAATGAAGATGCTAAGAAGGAAAAAAAATGACTTCAGGAGCAGAGTGGGGAGCTCATTCCACATAAGGAACCAAGTTCCATTCAATGAAAGAAAATGACAAATAGGCCATGGATGGTACTGGGGCTTCTTGAAACATTTGGGCTCATGGTATTTGGAATTTCGGTCAGGGTGGAGTCTGGCTGTAATTAATCGAAACTTTAAAAGCGTCACTTGAGGAATGTTTCAAAGGGTCCAGCCAGCAGGTTGCTCGTGGGGAACTGCAGGGTCATCTCCGGTGGGAGGTCAGGAGCATCGCTGTTGGTGGCACCACCATGATCTTCACCTTTCAAACTACTTTTTTTTTTTTTTTTCAGCTTTAATTTCTAAACTCGGTGGTTTGACCAATTATCACAGATAACATTCCTGGGTGTCGCTGTTTCACAATGAAGGCAATTTCTCTGCGGTGAGATCTTTAATTAAAATCATGCAAGAAGTAAGTCACTGAGTGCTCACCGTGCTTCCTCCCAAATTAGCTGCATTCGAGCCTGGGCTGGCGGGAGCTGAAGGCGTGTTCGGGTGTGAGACAGGCTGAGTCCCCCACCCCTTCTGGAGGCTGTTCCGACAGATCCGCAAATCCACGTGCAAGGATTCAGGGGATGTGATTTTCATGAGCTAGGTTTCAATTAATGTCCATGTTGGCAAATCCCGTTGGATCATTTCTTAGGAATAAATTCCTAGGGTTTGGATTAATGGGTCAAAGATGAACAACGTCCTCTTAGCTCTTGAAATGTGTTCCCATTATGCCTCCCCAAACCGTACCAACATGCAGGGTTGTAGGGGAGGAATTAATGTGATTCTGTGTGTCTCATTTTGGATTAAAGCCTGACGTGCATCTGGATTTATGTTAACTTAATAGGTGTAAAACTGAATTCATTGTTGCTTCTTTTCCTATGTGCTCGATACACACCCTCTTCGTTACACTCCATGTGTATCTTTCCTGTGTCTATTTCCAAATGTTTGATGGTTCCACTCATAATAATCACTCATCTATATGGGAGTGTTGCTAATTTTCTTACAACTTTAGAACCGTCACAATTCTTGGGGGAAAGACACGTACTGATGGCAGAAACGATAAATATGCGTAGAGAAGCAAAAAGAAAAGGTGTGATGCTGTCATTCTGCGAAGGCTGATTTTTCAGCCTGACCCTCAAATTAAGAACAGTGATCTGTGATGTGCTGGTAGCATGAGTGAGAAACATATGGAATTTTAAGGACTGTTGATTACCGCTAGCCGAAGCTGTCCGGTAAAGTCGCATTCCTTCTAAAAGCATCACGTAATTCTTGTTAAATCTCTTTTTAGTTACTGTGCATCTGTGTCACTGCTGTGAACGACGCCCACTGTTTTTTATCCTGTTTTGTTATCAGCACTTGCTTGTAGAATGGAGGCTAATTTGTACTCCTTCTTAGTAATTTTGTTTAAAAAAATCTTCCAAACAAACATCTGTACTCAGAATAACGTTTGTCTGCCCTTTATCTCTCCCGTGGTGGCATCACCAGGTGGTGACTGTTTCCAACACGCTCAAGACTTGTCAGAGCAAACCTGTTAGTCCAGACCTCCACTTTGAGCATTGTTTCTCAGCCTTGATTTCCCTAAGTTCATCAATGAACCTACTTAAACAATTCTTAATTTTACTCACCAATAATATGTTTTTTTTCCCTTAAATACCAGCAAATGCCAGCACCCAGTCACCTAAGCCTCCAACGTGGGGGCCCTGCTTTGACCCCCTCTGCTGCGTTCCTCCATGAGCCTCGTTTCTTCCACCTCCTACGAGCCTTTAAAACATGTTACCTTATTGCATTCGCACTGTGTCTGCTTTATTTCAGTCTCTTTTGTAAAACATATTTTGTTTTAAAATTGAAGCATAGTCAGTTACAACGCGTTAATTTCCGGTGCACAGCACAGTGTCCCAGTCGTGCAGATACACATGTATTCATTTCCATATTCTTTTTTTCATCCAAGGTGACTACAAGCTATTGAATCTAGTTCCTTGTGCTCTGCAGAAGAAACTTTTTTTTTTTTTTCAAATCTGTTTTTAGTTATAGTGGTGACCCTTTGCAAATCGCGGTCACTTACACAGCTGTGACAATCTCCGTTTTCTCCGACACGTTGTCTGCGTCACCGCCAACGCTGATTTTTCTCCAACTCACTTTTGACTACTTTTAATAATTTCCCGTGGCTTCCTACTGCCTCCAAGATGAAGTCACCAAGCTGTATTTTGCAGTAGTTGACAAGAACGCCCCACCTTTGCGATCGCACCGCTCATGATTTGCGGTCCCATAGACTTGCTTTTGCGTGACAAACAGCCAAGGTGGGCAACATGTGCTTGGGAGGGTTCTGTCTCCTTGAGAGCCAGCGCTGGCTGGATTAATTAAGGAGAGAGGCTGCATTAATAACGTTACTCACCTGTGGACTTCACAATGAAGAGCATTTCCCCACATACACTGTGTGCGCTTTGTCTGATCTTGTTTTCCGCTGAAATATTTTAAAATCAATTTTACTGTCTCTCTTTGGTTGCTGGGCTGTTCCAGTCCTGTTGGTGGGTGCAGGTCTTGTGTTCATCAGGGTTCTTGCCCGTTTTATGTCCAGTTATTCAGTCAATTGTTAAGAGAAGGGAGTTAAATGTCCCAATTATAGTTGTGGAGTTTTGTGCATCTCCCTTCAGTTCTGTTGGTTTTATTTCTTGCGTTTTGCAGCTTTTTTGTTTGGTGCATATATATTTCGGATTGCTAACATTTCTTGGTGTATCAGCCCTTTTCCATTCTGTTGTGTCCTTCATTGTCTCTGGTAAGTGTTTTCTCTGAAAACCTCCTTTGCTTCTTTCAATTTAGAAAGGAATCTTGCTGGAAAACAAAGAAGTTCTCAAAACTGAGCAGAGTTCTAACAGAAGGGCCTGGGAATCGGTTCGAAGGAGATTCAAAGGGACAAATCGGGACACTTAGACCATATTCCCCAAAATGATGACTGCAACTGATAGTTAAAAAAAATGTGTGCGTTTCTTAATTCTGTAATTATGTTCATTAGACAAAGAGCCACACACACAAAATTAACAAAATGCATTTGGTACGATTGGATTGTTACCCTGAGTACCGTCTTTGAAAACTGATAATTTAAAAGCAGTTAACTGCCTTTTCTATACAACTGCATTTCACGGTAAGCAAAAATGTCCATTTCTCAAGCGAAAGCTCTTTATGCAAAAGGAACGATTGGATTTAATCACGGCCACTTTGCACATCCTAATGGGATAACTGATTCACATACTCATCACCCAAGGTGATAAAAATCATTATTTGGATGTTTCTCCGAAAATCAAATTCACATCGTGCAGTCACACCTCCTTGCTAGTCCTGAGGGCTGCGGTGAAACCGGCGGAGAGGTCTTAACACAGAGATTCATCTCAGCCTCATTGTGAGTGGCCCTATGTCACTAAATGTGCCTCCCGAGCGATGCAAATGAATTACAGAGCGTCTCCTTTGAAGATTCTTTATGAAATATTGAAGCTGACCCAGCTGAGCCTTCAGATGTAACTTTCCATTAGCAACATTATATAGAAGACAGAGGAGCAAGTCAAAGCACATGAGCATACAATTAAAAAAAAGAAATCCAGGGTGTGGCAGGCGGTGCTATTTATTTGTGCCTCAGTATAACGCGTTCAGTGACTTTTCAGTGTCTTTTTAAGATTTTTATTTTTTAAATTTTTTTTTGGGGGGGGTGGTAGTCAGGTTTATTTATGTATTTACTTTCAGAGGAGGGGCTGGGGATGGAATCCAGGACCTCGTGCACGCTAAGCACGCGCTCTCCCACTGAGCTACACCCTCCTCCCCTTACAGATCCCCAATCTGACCACAGTAATGTGTCCTCTAGGGCGCAAGAACGCATGCCGTTCAATATTCCCTAATCACCACTGTCTATGCAGAGTGGATGTGCATAAGAAGCAAGACAAAATTGTGAAAAAGCCACACACTCGTTTCAGAGTCAAAAAATAATTTTCTGAGAGATCCTTTCGTACCATTTTGTTTCCTATCCCAGAGGAGATGGTCTTGGCAGACACATGACCGGAAGATGCAGATGCTAAAGGATTTCAGAGCTGTCATTTGCTTCTTCATAGGTGGCTGGGTGTCAGGTCCAAGAGCCCGGAGGCTGGATCCAGACCCCTTCCTTCCTTTAAATCCCGGCTCTCCCGAGTGTTGACTGTAACCTTTGACAATTGCCTCCGTCTCCCTGGGCTATACTTTGTGTGTAAAATGGAGATAATATAACAGTGCATGGATTACAGGGGAGTTTGAGGATCTGACAAATTACATACTAACGTATGCAAAGCAGTTAGGAAAAGACCTGCCACCTCCTGGGACAGTTTCCACGTTAGTTACCGTTGCTGGGATAAGAAATCCCGCAGCAGAGTCAACCTGGATCAGACCTGGTCTAAAAAGCACCCTGCCCTTTTGCATTCAAGCCTTTCTCCCACCGAGTCGTCCTGAGACTACCTCTGCGATTGACTGGCAGCCTGGTCTTTAAGGCTGAGCTCGAATGAGGAAGATGTCTCTACAACCTTCAGCTGGAAAGCGACCCGATCTGTGTCCCACCCGTGCCTTTTGCGACATTCCTGGGCCTCACGCTGCACCGCAGTGGCTCATGCAGCTAGCATGACTTTAGCTCCCTTCTGTGGGCCTCCGTCTAACATTTAGTGAGCACTTACTATGTGCTGGGAGTAATTTGACTGAATTTCATGCTTTAATGCATCGAATCCTTCCAACGGTCCGGAGAAGCTGTTACACTTCTGAGCCATCTCTTTTATAGATGGGGTGGGGGGCTGACCCCTCCTCTATGTTGCAGAAATTGTTTTACCCAGTACCCTCCATGGGCACAACACTCGGGAAGGCGCTCATCCCCCATCAGCGTCATCTCAGTTCTTGCCCTCTCTCCACCACGCTAACCTCAGCTCACCCTGTGCTAGGTTGGCACCCACCTTGCCCGGGAGGCCCTGTTTGGACACGTCCGTGGCATAACCGGGCAGCCTGTGTGAGCTTAAAGCAAAGCTCCTTATTACTTTAGTCCAAAATGTGAAGCTGGATTCATTCATCCAAGGGCTGGAGTCAAAGTCCCAGCAGAGCGCAGACCCTGGGGGTGTGGACCCCGGGAGACCCCACTGAATCACTCTGCTCTGTTTTTTTGAGGCGTCAGTCTTGGCTGGTGCATCCTGCCCCTTCTAAGTGGTGGAGTCAGCGTCTGACATGTGGCTTGTCTTGTTGGCTGAGCAACTTCATCAATTGCTTTTCATTCAGTTAGAAAGTTCAGCCATCGGAACTCAGATGACAGGTAGGTAAAATGGATTCTTCTCATGGATTTTTTTTAAGGTCTAATTAGATGGATACTTTCAGATGTTGTTAAAATCCAAGGATGTTGACCTTTCTTATTGAGAAAGTAAATCAATCGTGTTGGAAACATTTTCTGGGTCTTTGATAAATGACGAGCTATCTTCACCTGGCAACCACATGTGACAGGAAAATGGATAAAAATTTAATTCACCAACAAACTGTAATTCCTAAGACTGTCTCTGCGTATTTCTGTGCAAAGGTGTTCAGAAATCATATCAAGACTTCGGTATAAATATACCACATTTTCTTTATCCAGCCATCTGTTGATGGATATGTAGGTTGTTTCCATGTCTTGGGTATTGTAAATAGTGCTGCTGTGAACATTGGGGAGTCTTTTTGAAGTAGGGTTCCTTCTGGATATATGCCCAGGAGTGGGATTCCTGGGTCATATTTATACAATGGAATACTATTCAGCCATAAAAATGACAACATAATGCCATTTGCAGCAACATGGATGGTCCTGGAGAATGTCATTCTAAGTGAAGTAAGCCAGAAAGAGAAAGAAAAATACCATATGAGATCGCTCATATGTGGGATCAAAAAAAAAAGAACATAAATACAAAACAGAAACAGATTCATAGACATAGAATACAAACTTGTGGTTGCCAAGGGGGCAGGGGGTGGGAAGGGATAGACTGGGATTTCAAAATGTAGAACAGATAAACAAGATTATCCTGTACAGCACAGGGAAATATATACAAGATCTTGTAGTAGATCACAGTGAAAAAGAATGTGACAATGAATATATGTATGTTCACGTATGACTGAAAAATTGTGCTCTATGCTGGAATTTGACACAACATTGTAAAATGACTATAACTCAATGGAAAAATGTAAAAAAAAAAGACTTTGGTACTTGTTTACTGATGCATTTTGAGAGTTGTTTGAAATCTTGCTTTTGTGGATCATTTTGCATGTGAGGAGTGTTTCCCAGAGACAGCGTTGTTTCAGTCAAACTGGTTGGCGATTCGGGGGCCTTCAGACTGTTACCTGGTACTCAGTGTGTCTACATAACTCCAACCTCTCTTTGACTGGCCTCCCTCCTGGTACGAGTGGTTTGGTTGAGTGGATTTTTTTTCTCATGAGTTTGTGTTGAAGATGTTGACACCATGCCCCATTATCTGTGACACCATGGTGCCCACATGAACTGAGCTCGGTCCTCAGAGCATCCCACATCACGGCCCATGCACACCTGGGACGCTGTTCCTCGGACCAGTGCCGTCCCCCTTACTCTCCAAGCTCCAGCCCCACTGGTCCTCTTGGCCCCATGGCTCCTTCACTTGCTATTTCGCCTCCCTGGAAACTTCTCGCCCTTCTTATTCTGGTAAGTGCTTTATGCAACGACAAAGTGTCAGCTGAAATAACATGCACAACGTAAAGTTGACAGCGATGTTGCATTCGGCAGATTTCCTGAGGACTCGAGCCCGGGACACAGCGTCTCAGATCGCTCTAAGAGGCTGTTCCAAAGTGACGAGGCAGAAGCCAGGATGTACGAGTTTTTGCAACCAAAACCAGGTAGTGGGAACATCGAAAGATGACTGTTGATTGAAGAAACCCAGACCTCTCAAGTTAAGGAATTTAGCACTTTTCTCTGTATGGGAAGGGGCGTGAGTCCAGGCTCACTGGAATCATTCCTTTGACATGCACCTATGGCCAGCTATGGCTCTCTATGGCCAGCGTCCTGTCCTCTCCTGTCCTGAGTCCCCTCAGGGGGCACCACTGGGGGGTGGCTGCTTGTCCCCATCCTGCGTTCCCTCCGCTCACTGTCCAGGGTGGCCGTAGTGGCTGATGACCTGATGGCCACAGCATCCTTTGTTTACTGATATGGCTGCCTGGCCATATTTCTCATTCACACTCCCCTAGACACCGTACACATAAAGAGGGGCTTAGCCACTGTCAGCATTATGGCCATTCCTGCCTCTCCGCTTCGCATTCCTTGCAGTTCAACCTGCACTGTGTCACTCAGTCATCTCACCTGGGACGTCCTGCTCAAATGTGTCTCTGACCTGCAAGGACTTCTCCATTTTACCTTGCATTCTTTCCCTTCTCATCACTTCTGCCATCTGACATGACCGTTCCCGGCTTGCCAGTTTCCTACATCACAAAGCAGCATGCTTGAGGGCAACGGCTTTGTCGCTCATGGCCTCTGTTGAATCCCAGAGCCCGTGATGAAGCCCGGCACATGGCAGCTCTATGCACATTTATTGAATCCATGAATCAACGAGCCAGTCAATCAGCCCATTAATTTTACAGGCAGCATGTGCAGTGGTTGGGGTCCAGGGCCTGGAGACAGACTGCACTGATGTGCCGTGTGGAATTCTCATTACCCGCGTGGCCTTGGACATGCCAGTCAACCCACGGGACTCGTCTGTTTAATGGGGAGAGTAATCGTCCTGTCTCATCACAGTGATGTGAACGTCAAAATAATGAACGTGGGGACAGAGTTTCAAACATTACCTGGCTCTTAGGAAATTAAGCTCACAGTAAATATTAGCTATTATAATCATTTCCACAGTGCTTTATAATTTTCAGAGTATTTCTCATTTATTATATTACTAAATCATTGTAACAATCCTATGAGGCAGAAAGACATTTCAAAACTGAAGAGGCTCAGGAAAGGGGGTTGAATCTTGTAGCTGTTAAGCAATGCACTCAGGGAACACAGGTCTCCTAACCCCCAATCTACTGGTCTTTCAATTAAAAAAAAAATCTAGTTTTTCCGGTGAATTTCCACACCACCTCACCCCTCTGGGATCACTGCCATTTTCTTTTTGGCTGCCTTTAGGGTCCTGAATTAGTTAACCTTTCTGGATTTTAATATCCGCGTTAAAAATCTTGATGTATTGTGTCCCTGCCGGTTTCCACGAGAATGATGATGACAATGATTTTGACGACAATCTGTAGGTACCGTTCCATCATGCGTCTCTTCCCCTTGGTGCTTTACAACTTAGCAATTTCTCTCAACATCCCCATGAGGGAGGTGGGATATTAATCCTGATCGTGCAGATAAGCAAAGTGTGGCCACCCAATCAATGTCCGTAAGACATACCCTTGACCATCTCCTCTCAGTTGAGACCTGCTACTGTTTCCTACAGAATCAGCCCTCTTGGGGATGAACAAAACACATGCTAAGTTCCTTGACTCTCTCTTCCTAGCAAAGGGCCCTCACCTGTGTTCTTTACAGAGCGGCTCCTGTTTTAGCGA
Source organism: Camelus ferus (assembly GCF_009834535.1). NCBI lineage: Eukaryota > Metazoa > Chordata > Mammalia > Artiodactyla > Camelidae > Camelus > Camelus ferus. The sequence continues at coordinate 636,332 of NW_022588524.1, read as the reverse complement.
TTGCTGCTCTGATAAGCTCACCTGTGTGAGACGTCAGCGGAGGAAGGATACGAGCACACTCATCTTCGCAGGAAGGGCTTTTGCATTGATCAGAAACACAGCTAGGAGAGAGGTCTCGGCTTGGAGGGTCTTTGGCTCCATCCAAAGAGGGACATTTATCCCCCCTGCATCCTCAAGCTGCCTTTCCTGTAAAAGAACAAGTCAAAAGAAATCAAAAGGAACTATGACTTAAGATTTGACTCACTACAAGGCTCCACTCAAGGGTCCCACGGAGACTCAAACGCATGACAATGATGCTCCGGATCACATTTCAATCTTCTCGCCCATTCTGGAACAAAAGTAGAATAAAGTTTTCCGAATAAATGGTACAAAGCATGCAATTCCAAGTAACATGCCACATGTGAATCGTAAAGTTTGATCTTTTCTTCAAATTTCAAATGCGGGAATTCTTTGAACTTTAAGAAAAGACATTTGAAAAGAGTTTAAGGGGTTTCCACTGAAGGAAAAACCTTGATCTACAGGTTCAACCTTATTGATTTATTCTGCACTTTCCTTTTCAAAGGTGTTCGGGCTTTGATTTCCTTTGAGGCACCCTTGGGACAATGCAATCTACTCTCAACTAATCATCTCAGCTCTGTTTGTCCTCTGGTGAATATTCTAGTCCATCTGGATGCCACGCTCAAGAAATGGCGCCCCAAAGTGCTTCCCACCGGAGTGTCCTGGATTTGGTTGCACCTCCCCTGAAGGATACACAGGGTCTTAGGTCATTCACGGAGGGTGAGTCCCATTCGTGAGAGTAACGCGGTTGGAGCCGATGACTGGAAACCACAGTGGGCTTCTGTGGCGTCCACACATAATGGGAAGAGACAGTCAAAGCATTTCCCTTACCATTTTAAGCTAGGAGTGTATTTTTTTTTCCTTTTTTCTTTTTTTTAAAAAGCACGTGTTTGCTGTTAAGCCAGCTAATGGGGGTTTATGTTCATAAGCTCGTGGGTCCAGAAAGACGCTCTATTTGACTTCCTCGCCGGTCTTTGCTACAGTGTGTAAAACATGCCCTGGACCCCCTGCTTCTCCGCTCATGCTCTGCCCACATGCAGAGATGCTTCCAGGCCATTCATTTTCACACTCATGTATTTCTTGGCATATGGGACCAACTTGCCTTTTTTTTTTCCCCCTAGAGGATTGTGATTTTTGAGTCAAATCTTGCTCTCCATTCTCCATGTGTTGTCATTTATAAAACTCTTTCTGTTGGGCTTCTGTGTTTCCTACGTGGTCGAGTTACCTCTTGGTGAAGCCCTGGGGTCACTGCGCGTACTTCCATCTCTATATGGACGTCTGGGTGGGGCCCTCGGTAGAAGCTGTGTTTCCTGTCTTTGTCTGTGATGCTGAGCATCCCTCCCATCTTAATTATATACCTTGGAAGATAAAGTCTACTTCACCTGCTTTAGTTGGTTCATCGCAGCTTTTCTGCCCACCACCATCTCCAGATTCATTTTTCAAGCTCCGTGATCGAATCTCTAGGTGAACAAACCTTGGTATGTTTGTATGAGATGCCCGCCCGCGAGAGGCCATTTACTCCTGCATCTGAAGCATCAGCCAGGACAACAAACCTTCCGGCAACATGATCTTTACAACCCTGTTCACGTCCGTTTCCGCTTTATTCATCCCGGCTGGGGGTCTTTTCTGGAAACCAAGAGAAATGGAAATGTTGCCTTTGTCCTGCTGCCCTTCCTTCTCTCGATATATTTTTCCCTTGAGATACCTCCCAGACGTCATCACATCCCCACATCACATTGGTCGGTAACGTCTGGTTTCAGGGCGCAGGGTGCTCTGCTAGGTGCACTCCTGGGCACAGAGCAGGCAGAAGCCCCTGAACTCGGCTCTCACACTTACTGGTCCCACGGTCCTGCACGCACAACCTCTAGTTTCCAGTTGCAGCTTCTCCTTGGTCCGAAAAAAGCTATTCTCATGCCTTTATTACTAGACAGATTTTGTACCCTGCCTGCCACAAAATGGTTGAACAATGCGTCTGTAGTAAACTTGCCAATCTATGTTCTCAATAACCCTTAGGTATAAAATAAAGAAATTTGGGGGGTCAGGAGCAGAATGTATGTTTGTGCATTCACTTGTATCTCTATGAACATCAACTTATAGAAGAAATTAAAATATGGCACTTCAATAGATGCCTGTTACTGCTATGGAACTCCAAGTGAAGGAGGTCATAGCTGACACCTACAGAATTATAATTAACAAAATAAAAATTGAACTTTTGATTAGCAAAGGTTTGCTTGTCTGTAAAACAGGGACTATTCTGGATTTCCCGCATGTATTTTTCATGAGGATAAAATGAGGTAATTCGTGTAAGGCTCTTAGAATTGTTGTGGGCAGGGCACATAGTAAATACAAAAACATTAGTGATTATTTTTAAATAAAGAAAAAGTGAGGAGGAGTTTAGAATGTAATCAGAGTCCAACCTCAAAGATATTGTAGGTTTGGTTCCAGACCATCACTATGAAGCAAATATCACAATGACATAATTCACATGATTTTTTTTTGACATTTCTTAGTGCATATAAAAGTCATGTTTACACTATACTGTAGTCTAATTTTTAAAAATTTTATTTTATGGAGTTAGTTATAGTCAGTTTACAATGTTGTGTCAAATTCCAGTGTTGAGCACAATTTTTCAGTGATACATGAACATATATATATTCACTGTTGCATTCTTTTTCACCGTGAGCTACCACAAGATCTTGTATATATTTCCCTGTGCTATACAGTATAATCTTGTGTATCTATTCTATATATACCTGTCAGCATCTACAAATTTCGAACTCCCAGTCTGGCCCTTCCCACCCCGCCTCCCCTCTGGGAACCACAAGTTTGTATTCTATGTCTATGAATCTGTTTCTGTTTTGTATTTATGTTCATTTGTCTCTTTCTTTTCTTTTCTTTTTTTTTTTTTTTTTTAGATTCCACATATGAGTGATATCATATGGTATTTTTCTTTCTCTTTCTGGCTGACTTCACTTAGAATGACATTCTCCAGGGACATCCATGTTGCTGCAAATGGCATTATGTTGTCATTTTTATGGCTGAGTAGTATTTCATTGTATAAATATACCACATCTTCTTTATCCAGCCTCTGTTGATGGACATTTGGGCTGTTTCCATGTCTTGGCTGTTGTAAGTAGTGCTGCTGTGAACATTGGGGTGCAGGTGTCTTTTTGAAGTAGGGTTCCTTCTGGACACATGCCCAGGGGTGGAAATCCTGGGTCATATGGTAAGTCTGTTCCTTATACTGTAGTCTATTAACTGTGCGATAGCGTTATCTAAAAAAAAAGCAAATGCCTTAAATAAAAATACTTTATAGCTAAAAAAATGCTAACCATCATCTGAGCCTTCAGTGAGTCAATCATTTCGCAGGTGGAGAGTCTTGCCTCGAGGGTGAGGAGTGCTGGCTGATCAGGGGGGTGGTTGCTGAAGGCTGGGGGTGACTGCGGAAAATTCTTAACATAAAGACGACAGTGAAGGTTGCCGCCTTGATGGTCTCTTTCTTTCACACAGGATTTCTCTGTAGCAGGCAGTGCTGTTTGAGCACATTTTATCCACTGTCATATTTCTTTCAAAATTAGAGTCAATCCTTTCCATCCCTTCCTCACTTTATCAGCTAAGCTTATGTCATTTTTCTGAACCTTCTGGTGTCATTTCAACCATCTTCACAGCATCTTCACCAGGAGGAGAATCATCTCTGGGAACCACTTTCCTTGCTCCTCCGTAAGAAGCAATGTCTCATTGGTTCCAGATGCATCATGACGTTGTAGAACTCAGTCCCATCTTCTGGCCTCACTTCTAAACCTGTTTATCTCTTGCTGTTTCCACCACGTCTGCAGTGACTTCCTCCACTGGAGTCTCGGATGCCTCAAAGTCAACCATGCTGGTTGGAATCAATTTCTTTCAAATTGCTGTTAATGGTGGTACTTTGAGCTCTTCCCATGACTCACAAATATCCTTCATGGCATGCAGAATGGTGACTCCTTTCCAGAAGGGTTTCAGTTGACTTTGCCCAGACTCATTCCCAATCAGTGGAATCACCATCCATGGTAGCCTTATTACATGCGTTTCTTAAATCATAAGACTTGAAAGTCTTCATCACTCCTTGATCCACGGGCCACAAAAATGAATGTTAATATTAGCAGGAATGAAAATAACATTAATCTCATTGTATGTCCATCAAAGGTCTTAGGTGACCAGATACCTTGTCAATGAGCAGTCACATTATGGGAGGAGTCTTTGGTTCTGGGCAGCAGGTCTCAATGGTAGGCTTAAAATATTCAGTAAGTCATGCTATAAACAGAGAGAGGAGACCAAGCACCATTCTTAAGGTCCCTAGGATTTTCCAAATGGTCCATGAGCATTGGTTTCAATTTAGTCACCAGCTGCGTTAGCCCCTACCAGGAAAGTCAGCCTGACTTTGGAAGCTTGGAAGCCACAGATCGATGTTTGCACTGCAGCTATGAAAGCCCTAGGTGACATGTTCCTTCAGTCAAAGGCTCTTTGTCTGCACTGAAAAATCTGTTGTTCAGCGTGGCCGTCTGTACATACTGTCTGAGCTACGACTTCTGGAGGACCTGCCGTGTCTTTCACTTGCTGCTCCGCCTGCACTTTGATGTCGTGGAGACGGCTTCTCTCCTTCATCCTCATGAACCAACCCCTGCTGGCTTCAGACTTCCTCCCGCAGAATCCTCACCTCTCTCAGCCTTCGAAGAATTGAAGGGGGCTGTTTTGGATTAGGTTCTGGCTGGAAGCTGGTTTGACTTTCTGTGCAGACCACTGCGCCCTTCTCCAGACCAGCAATGGGGCCGTTAACCTTTCTCATCACGTGTGGGTTCACCGGGAACAGCACGTTTAATTTCCTTCAAGAACTTTGCCTTCGTGTTCACAGCTTGGCCAACTGTTCAGTGCGTCTTGGCTTCCGACATGCTTTCCTCACTGAGATGAATCACTTCCGGCTTTTGATTTAACACGAGAGATGGGCAGCCCATTGACTTGAACACTTGGAGGCCACTGTGGGGTTATCGACTGGCCTAATGCAATATTGTGTCTCAGGGACTAGGGGAGCCTGAGGCGGAGGGGAGAGGGATGGGGAAATGGCTGGTCTGTGGGGGAATCAGAACCTACACAGTATTTATCAGTTCAGTTCTCTGCCTTCTATGAGTGTGGCTCATGACATCTAAATTATTACAACAGCGATGTCGATGATCACTCGTCACAGATCATACTAACAAATGTATTAATAATGAAAATGCTGGAAATATTGGTAGGATGACCGATTTGTGATACAGAGACACGATGTGGGCAAATGTTGTTGGAAAAGTAGGTGCCGACAGACTCGCTCTACAAAGGTTGAACACAACTTGAGTTTGTAAAAAAAAGACATTATCTGTGAAGCTCAAGAAAACAAGGCAGAAGCAGATGGCATATATTTGCACAGATTTTATAATTCAGACCGCAATTCTGAGGATGGAGAAGGTTCAGTAAATCCTGGTAATGTTTGCTAAATGTTTATTTATATTTAGCAATTTGTCAGATATGAAGAAATACGATTAAGAAATCTGTGAATAACATTTATCTTTTCAACCTCATCAGCTGGGGGACAAGCTGAGTAGCCCCGTGGGAAGTAAGGTGGTTCTGTCAGTAGAAGTATGACAACCTTGGCCACTCCCCAAAGTCTTTCTCTGAGGATCTCCCGCAAAAAAGAATCCGAGATGCAACATTCCGAGGCTGTGTTGGATTCGCTGCTGACCCCAGCAGCCAACAGTCCATTGGAGCGGCGGGGAATCCCAAAGAGAGGTCTTCATGACTTAGCTGGGCCTCCATCAAAGAGATTTTTCCCAGATGGCAGGATTGCAAGACTTAAGTTGAGCTATAAGGGTGAGGGTCCAGCACAGAGGAGAGCCAGCAAAATTCTAACATGGCAGGAGGCTGCCATGGCAACCGGACTCCTTTCCAGACCTGGAGGAAGCGGGGGTACCAGGGAACGTGCGGGGACGGGGCACGGCACAGTCCTATGGGATGCACGGCCCCACCGCACATGCCGAGTGGAGCCTGCAGCTTCGGGGAAGATGGGCGCCCGGACCTCACGTCCTGGGACATGGCTGGCTGGTCCGACACACGGCATTGAGGCTCCCCGGTCTGATGGAATGGCTTGCTCATAGGGAGCTTGAGTCTGAAACTGTCACAAGGCAGATGTGCGTGTGTGTGTTGTATGTGAGATGTGTGTGTGTGTCTGTGGCAGGTGAACTTACAGATTCAGAAGGGGAAGACCTGGAGTGAAGCTGATTTGGGGTAAAGAAATCCAAGTAAAGCAGAGATGAACGCAGTCGACAGTGACAACGCCTGGCGTTGACTGGGGACGTAAACTCTGGGCACTGCTGTAAAGGTTTCACGTAGCTTTTCATCCAGAAACTCAGACATTACTTCGCACCAACTCCTTAGAGCTTTGGAAGAAATGGAAACGCAGAGAAGTGAAGCCACATGGCCAAGATGATGTAGGAATAGTGGGGCCAACACTCTGCTTGTCCCCAAAGATAACGTCTTTTTGATTACGATGCACTGTGCGGAGTCAATGAGTGCATCGTCTGTTAGTCTGGGTAGCCGGACATCCCAGGGGAAGGCTGGCTTTGTCCCTGCTCATCCTGACAGCAGAGTCCTTATGTCACCCTAGCCGAGGTCCAACGTGGCTGCATGCCCCGCCCATGGCGTCATGATCTTAAGTCACCAAAGGAGAAAAGAGATTCAATGGAGAAGGAGCTACATCCATTTCCCAAAATATTCTTAAATAGAAACAAGATGAAAAAACGTTATAAGACTAGTAAGATTATCTATTCCTCCATTTGACGAATACATAAATAAAAATTATCTATTTCTCTGTTGGAAGGTTTACATAAATCATTATTGTACTTCACCCTCAAATTCAATTTATAAGGAAACGAATGCTATTCTTTGATTTTTTTTTTCAAAGTGCATCTCAGAAAGGTTAAATAAATTTTCCTCAATATTACATAGCAGGGCTAGGCTGAAAATCCATTGTTTTCTGATTTTTTTTTCCCCACTGCCCTACTTTGCAATAAGAACAATGGTGCCAAAAAAGGGGGAAAAATAAAAGGACTTATCTGGAAAAATCAATGGCTTCTTTCCAAGTTCTCTTTCTGCTTTATCCACAGAATAACAGCTTCAGAAGAAGAAACGGCTGCAGTGAAGTCAGTTTTGACCACACTTTTTAGAAACCAGGCAGATCGTAATGATATTAATGCTCTGATGATGGCTGCAATCGGGGTGCTGGGTGTCTTTTGGCTCAGGATGGAGGGCATCCTGAATCCCTAGGTGGACTTAAATATAATACGCTTTGTGTCCAACATTTAGAAGACAGATGCCATATTCAAAAGAAGCAGCTAATTTGAAATATTTACTCAGAACGTACATTTTGAATAGACCACAGTTCTACTGAGCTCTCCTTTGCAGAATTCCCTACCCAGCTGGTCTACGTGGAGATGCGTTCCCAGGAACCCGCGCAAGGAGGAGATCACCCTCTAAACAGAGAGGCTGTGACATGACTTGGGGCTGGTGATCTATCAGAGGAAAAAATATATGAGAACTGGAAACCGCCAACGAAGGAAAATCTCTCCTTTCTGCTTCTCCCAGACGGCCTCAGTGGAGGGGGAGAAAATCATTGTTTGCTTAGGAAGAGAAAGGTCCCCATGCCTGCTAGCGCTTTGCTTCCAAAGGGTCTCCCTTTTGTTTTGGTCCCTGCTTTCCTGGGGGGAAAAATTCAGAATTTGCAAAGCAGTAAAAAAGCCCAGGGCTGTCTCTGTAAATTAATGTGCAAGATTAATGGCTAACGTTTCAGTGTCTTCTGCCTCAAGTGATTTCTAGACAGATACACACATGTAACAGATGGAGAAAAAAAAAAAAAAAGCAGGGAATTGGAATTCTTAGAATTGTTAAAAGCTTGAGATTGGATATGATCTTTCAGATGTCATAGTTATTAAATAGTTTCAATTAATGGCAGAAATATTTATGACAAACTTGCTGTTTTTGTCCTGATGTACCATTTTTTTTTTGCACTTTCTTAAGAAAACAGGGGAGTAGGAATTGCCAACATGTAACTTTTTTTTCTGACATGATCTCCCCAGGGAAATGCAATTCTTTGGCGAATCCAGATGCTAAAGGAAACGGAACGTATCTGGTGTGGAGAATTGGCCCCTCTAAGGTTCCTGTGGGTAAAATGCTTGTCCCAGATTGTAAGTCTTCAGCAATTAGAATAGAATTAAAATAGAGCATGGATGTTCCCCGCCTCATTGAATGCCCAAACGAATGCTGAGGTGATGGGAACCTGGAGCGAGGTTCCAGACGAAGGTCAAGGTGACAAGGCAAAGAACACAGGGAGTAGAAAAATTGAAATGAGGAGACGTTTGACCTTCGCTGAGAAGAAGAAGATGTTGATGGAAATGATGAAGTGTATGTGTGTCTGCGTATGTGGTGGCGTGAGATGAGAAAAATTAATGCCTGATGCGAAATTGATAAATTACAAAAAAATGGGACCTCCTTTGGGTGGGCCAATGGCCAAAGAAGTCCCTCTTGCATCAGACAAATGTACAAACTGTGGCAGCTCTGTGCCTCAGTCGAGACTGGGTTTTAGTTCTACTCTGCCTCTCAGCGGTTTTTTTGTGCAGTGCACAACCTGCACACCTGTATGTAGCAACCCCTTGATCCTCCGTTTAATTTTTAACATTGCAAATGTGGATCTGCCTCTCAGATAAAGAGATTAGTAGGCAACTGAAGGGAAATCATGTATATTTAAAGTAGCCAGTGAGTCAAATAGGGGAATGGAAGCTTATGAGGGAGATGCAAATGAAATGATGGCTACTTTTGAGTCTGGAAGGAAATGCTCTCTTGTGGCAACATTTGTGTATAACTCTACATCGTTAGGCATCAGAGCTGCAGGGCAAACAGTGGATGATTAAATGGTGAAGGTGGAGGCATGTGGGGAGAGGACAAGGGGAAATGACTTATGTGTTGGCAAAAGTCTGGTTCTCAGGATGGACTATGACGGTCCACTTTTATTTTTTTTAATATAAAATAGTGGGACCAGTGAGGGCTGGATGGACTGCAAACATGGAAGGGTCAAGGGCTGGAGGACTGGATGAACCCAGAGAAGCCGTGGAAACACGGAGGTGAGCAGGCTGGAGATTCAGAGACTGATGGCAGCACGACCCTGGGACTTGGGACTCCAGGCGTGGCTCACCTGCAGGGGATGACAAATCAGGGACCACAGGGTGACCGCTGGGCTGGGGATCTGAGGGTCACTGGCAGGGGGAGTGTCGGGGAACCGCAACCACGTGGCTGGGAGGTTAGTGTGCATTCCTATCAAAGTCTTGCTGTCTGATTGCCGGATGTGAAGGTGAAGCAGAGATGAAGGCTGAATGGGATGGTGTGGGGAGTGGCGAGGTCAGGGACTCCGCATCCAGTTGCCTTTGCGTCGGGATTTCAGCAAAGGAGAGAGATTTCCCAGGCGTGGAAGTGAACTGAGAAACTCACCCCTCCTCGGGTGCCTGGTTGGCTCAGCTGGAGGGGTCCGTGGGATAATCTGTTATCTTTTCTTTAAACGACTGCCTTCCTGGGGGAAAAGACAGCTTTCAGTGAAGTCCAGGAGGAGGAGAGAGTGCATTTGAAGGGACTGGGGTTCCAGTGCCGGCCACCAGCCCCTTAAGCCCTGGGGACACGTGTATCTCCTGAAGGTGTCTCACTCCCTTTGCATTTTCAGTTGCATGACATAATTGACTGTTTTTTTTGTAATTTTTTGAATTTCTTAATAGACTATTTTTAAGCTTATATTTTATTATTTTTTCAAGGGAGAGGTAATTAGGTATTTACTTACTTGTAACGGAACCCAGACCTCATGCTGCCACTGAGCGACACCCTCCCCCCAAATTTTTTTCTTTTTTTGATGCTGATCTTTTCTTTGACTCAGAATTTTCTTCCAGCTTTCCAGATTTCCTGCTGCCCTCAAAATTTCTGACTCTTTCTAAGTACTGTAATGTTGTTTCCAAGATAGATTTAGCTACAGTGCTGGATCTCTGTCTGGAGCCTGGAAGTGTCACACAGGTGACTGGGATTTACATGGGGTTCCCCATAAAACACGGGGCACAGCCAGCTCAGAGCCCAGGCAGTGAGTGCTGGGCTGAGGTGGGCATGCGTTAATGGCTGGGTGCTTTGCTTCTGCTGCGATATTAAAAGACAATCTGCAATGCATATTTTTAGTAGTTTAACACTCAATGGAAATGAGCCGAATCCTTTAAAAAAAAAAAAAAAGTCTACAATGGAGTAACCAGGATGGAGATTTGCATAAGTAGGTTCCAGCCACGCGGATGCTGCATTATTCTGTCTCAAAAAGGAGGAAGTGAAATGTAGGTATAACTCATAAAAATCATCAGTGTGATCCGATCTGCAGAATTCTAGAATGTTCCGTATGGAAATGTGAGTGTACGTGGAAGGTAATTTTCAGAGGAAAATATTATCACTTTGCAGAAGGGAAGGAATCAGGGTTAAACTGCTGTTACTTCTCTGATGGAATTATTTAGAATGGCAAAAAGCCTTTGAGAGATAATACACATTTTGTTCCTTTTTTTTTCCCCTGAATCTAACTTCTGAATAGGTCCACTTCAGTGCTGACTAACCCAAAGGGTGTCCCTATGCCGTCTGAAGGACAGTGGAAAACAAAGTATGGGACTGACGAAGAAAGCCAGCCCACGAGCTTCTATACATAGCACCGAACAATTCAATGCACGGCTGCTTCAACTCAGCTCAACTTGCACAGATGGACTCAGCTAGTATCTGCAGGAAGGAAAGAAAAAAAAAAAAAAAAGAAAGAAAGAAAACCCTTAGAAATTGTTTTCCTAGCAGTATTTTTTAATCATAAAATGGATTCCAGAGAAAATTCAGAAGCGATGAAACCATTACGCTGAACGCCAGAAATTGACACGTTGTAATTGACTGCACTTCGATTTAAACCAAAAATGGAAAATGCAGCATTTATGGTATGAACAGTATAAACCAATGTTACAGGCGTTTAGAAGCATGAGACCAAATGCATCTTGGGGATGCCATTTTGGGGGGTGGGAGGGAGAGGATTGTTCCAGAGGCTGCCGCCTTTGAGTTCGTCCATCTCCCAGCATGCTAAGGGATAATGTCTTTCCAAGAATTTAGGGACCAGTGCCCTCAATCTTTGCATCTCCTCCAGCAGTATGTTTTGAACAACTGACAGTGTAAATACACCTTACATGGTGACACAGTACTCATACGTATGTGTGTATCCATGAGACGCATGCTCATTATATATATTTATGCTCAAAATATATATATGCTCAAAAAATATATATATTTTAATAAAAAGACAGCTGCTGGAGAGGCTGTGGAGAAAAGGGAACCCTCCTACACTGCTGGTGGGAGTCCAGTTTGGTCCAGCCACTGTGGAAAACCGTATGGAGATTCCTCAAAAAACTAAAAATAGACTTACCATGTGATCCAGCCATCCCACTCCTGGGCATATATCTGGAGGGAACCTTAATTCAAAAAGACACCTGCACCCCAGTGTTCATAGCAGCACTGTTTACAACAGCCAAGACATGGAAACAGCCTACACGTCCATTGACAGGTGACTGGATAAAGAAGATGTGGTATATTTATACAATGGAATACTACTCAGGCATAAAAAAGAATGAAATAATGCCATTTGCAGCTACATGGATGGAACTGGAGAATGTCATTCGAAGTGAAGTAAGCCAGAAAGAGAAAGAAAAATGCCATATGAGATCACTCATATGTGGAATCTAAAACAAAACAAAAAAAAGGCCAAATGAACTTATATATAAAATAGAAACAGACTCACAGACATAGAATACAGACTTGTGGTTGCCAGGAGGGAGGGGGTAGGAAGGGATAGACTGAGAGTTCGAGATTTGCAGATACTGACTGGTATATATAAAATAGATAAACAAGTTTATGCTATATAGCACAGGCAAATATATTCAATATCTTGCAGTAGCTCATGGTGAAAAAGAATATGAAAATGAATGTATGAATATTCATGTGTGACGGAAGCACTGTGCTGTGCACCAGAAACTGACACAACATTGTAAACTGACTAAAACTCAATTAAAAAAAAATGACATGACCCCTATTTTATCTGGGGCACTTAGTATGTCACAGATTTTCAAGTTTTGAGGTCAGTTAAGTATTTTTCTTACAAACCAAAACTCAGCAGAGATCACAGTGTCTGTCACAAGCCACGGCGGGAATCCTCCCACAATGAAGAATGAGACGGTCTGATCTTTCGGATGAAGGTTCCCGGCTGTGCGTGTGAATTTAGTGGTGGTGGCTTGCAGAGTCATAAAAAACACAACACAAAACATAAAACTAGGCATTACGGAAAGACTGGGGTATTTTGTAACTCTTCAAACCACTCTGATACGGATTATGCCTCCTTTGGAATAACCTACTTACGGCCTTTACAAATCTATTTACATATAATTAATCCTAATAACAAATTAGCGTATTACTGACTTGGTGGTTTTCTGCCTTTGGGCGTGGGTGGAGGACAGAGATAATCCACAAGATTTCTTCAAAGAAGCGGGCTAGGCAGCTTCACATGCAGAAGTTCCTCCCCCCCATCTCTTCTCTTTCATTCTCTTTCATTTTTAAAATGCTGGTGTTGACCCCACTCCATTGATTACAAAATCCACTCCCACGCTGCCACCAGGGACGGGAGACTGTCCCATTGATGAGAAGTTCTTAATGACCATGTGCTGAGTTTTTTTCTTTCTTCCTCTTCTTTTTTTCGGCTTAAAATAATTTTTTTTTTTTTTGCTGGGTGGGGGGAGGTGATCAGGTTTATTTACTTGTTTGTTAACGGAGGGACTGGGGTTGGAGCCCAGGACCTCGTGCGTGCTAAGCACACGCTCCAACACTGAGCTCCACCCTCCCCCTGGTTTGGTTTTTTGATGTCTCCCATTTTCCTCCCCTGCGAGCCACGTGTGCACAAAGCTCCCCCGGCGTCTCCCAAGACCTCCCCTCTGGTGTGGGGCTGGAGGAATGAACTCCGAAAACTTTCCCCTTCATGTCCTTTGCTTGGCCAACACTATCCTGCTCTGTTATTCCCTGGGTCCCTCACACTTTCTGTCATTATGTAATTTATTTAGTGCGCCCTCTGTCTCCACCACGAAAAGCTATGTTCTGCCAGGACAAGCATTTTTCCTTTTTTTTTTTTCTTCTTTTTTTGCTCCCAGCACCGAGAACAGTGTGCAGTCTTTAATAGCCACCCGGCGCTGTGTTGAATGAATGAGGTAGTGTCTTGGGTGTCTACGCATAAAGGTTTTATAAATGCAATTGTGCTGTGGGCATTCTTCAGTCTTTTTCTTTTTTTCTGGGCATAACCCGAGGGGTTTAAGACCAGCGATGCTGCCATATGTAAACAGAATATATTGCTTTTAATTTTTGCATGGTCTACTCTTCATGCCAATATCACATTGTAGGGGCCAATTTTCTTACAAATTTACATTTAAGTAGCTTCCAACTCGGGACACTACAAATACTGAAACCAGAACCAGTGCCACGAGTGTCGCCTTATGGACCAGTGACTCTCTCTGGGAGGGGGACACGCAGGAGAGGGACTTGCAGATCAGAGACTACGCACCCACGTCATCTCAATCGTTACTACCCGATTGCTTCTCAAAGGGGGTGCGTGAGGTTGCGTTCCTACCAAAGATCTGTGGACAGTGTCATTTCCCCACATCGTCCTCCAAAGTTACCATCATCTTTCTCTTGCTTTCGTCGAGCTGATTGGTGCAGAATATCTTTTTTAAAAAATTTAAAAAAAAATTCCATTCCCTTTATAATGGGCACTGAAATGTAAATTTCAGTAACTTCCACGGGTCATGAAATTTATTTCTTCTTGAGTTTTTTGCCCAGCCACTCAAACACATAAGCTCATTCTGTGGACTTTAGGAAAGCAGGCAGCTGACCTGTTCTGGCCAGCAAGCCGGACCCAGGTGGCTGGCAGAATGACGTCTTTTTGCTGCTTTTCTTCGAAAATGTGTGCCTTCCCGTGAATTTCAGCATCTTTTTCTGAACCACTTCGCTTTTTAGGTGTCCCTTTTATGATTTGCCTGTTTTCGATCTTTGCTGAATTGCATTTTTATTGTTTTTTCTCTCTTTGTAATTTTAGGACTCTCATGCATTCTCATATATTAGTCTTTGTCAAGTTTTTACGTTTCAGTTTATCGTCTCCTGGTCTGTCATTTACGAAGTAGCCTCCTGTTTTTGTCTCTCTCTCTGTCTCTTTCGGTTGACCAGATATTTAGAATTTCGCTAAAGTAATTTCCAGTAAGTTTTTCCTCTTCATGGTTTGTGAGGGTTTAATATTACCAAAGAGGCAAGTTCCCACTTCTGGATCACAGAGATATTTTTCTCTATTTTCATCTCTTAGCTTTATGCTGTCTTTCCCTTTCAAGTCTTCAATCCTGCATCCACCTTGTAGTTTGTGAAGGAACAGACCCAGCTTAATTTTCCTCTCATTATTGGCTCGTTGGCGCCACACTTATTGTAGACCGAGTTTTATCTGTTTCACAAGGATTTATTTATAAGTCTTACTTTCTATTCCAAAAGAGTCTATAATTTAATTGGCACCAGGGTATCATTTAAAAAAATAATAATGTTAAAATAATAATAATAATAATTGTAATATTGCATATTATATAATAATAATATATATATAATATTATATATAATAATACAATTATTATTATTATTATTATTTTAACATTATTATTGTTAATAATAATATTATTATTATTTATTATTACTACATTATATTCTATCTTAAGTTCTTGCATCACAAAAATTCTCTCTTATTTTCTTTAGACTAATTTATCTATTCATGGATCTTAATTCTTTCATACAGTTTAAAAAAAAATACCTTTCTGGAGCACTTGAAGGGAACTCAATTGAGGTTTTAATTCGATTTCATTAAGTTATAAACTTATAGGTTAATTTGCGGATAAAGGATATATTTTTCTTTCCTTGTACTCTAAGGTTTTAGGAATTAAGTCTTCAGAGAGCGGTGCACTTTCCTCTGTGGGCTGACTTCCTAGATACATACTTTTGATTTCTTCTTGCTGATGTAAAGGATGGTCTTAATTATTTTCAAATCCGTGTTAGCAAATCTGTTGTCGTCTTCCATTTGTACAGTGTGTTAAAATTCCGGCGCATTTTCTATAGTTAACTCAGAAACATCTATCATAAGTGGACATTCTGCTTAATTTTTTAAAAACCACATGCGTTTCGTCTCTTGTGTTGGTCTGCAAGTGTCATCCAGAGCTTCCAGTGTCACGATAACAGCAGTGATGTTGAGCATCGTGTCCTATTACGGCATTTCTAAGAAGGACACGGGGACTTCTGGTTTTTGGTCACATGTGTAGGGAGCTTGGAAGTCATCACTCCTGTTCCACCAAAAAAAAAAAAAAATACAAAAACGGGGGGGAATAAACTGAAAATCAAGAACGCTTCTTAGATCCATTAGGAGCTGAGGATGCAGGGCAGGCGACTGCCCTCAAAATTGAAGAGTGAGGCAGGTGGGGACAGAGGCTCACAGCTCGCCAGCACGAACGCTCAGGAGGGGCAATCTTCCCGGGGACAGGTACCGGCTAAGACGGTGTAAATTGTGATTAAGAAATTGCTGGCGGCACAGGGTGGGAAAGTTTAAGCGCAAAAGCCCTGAGGTCCGGGATGTCCCCACCATCTGGTCACTTTTATTTCCTGGCTTCACAGCAAAGTCAGAGAACACTCCCTTCGTGCTTTGGGCGGAGGAGGAAAAGGTAGCCATTTGGTTTCTTCTGGAGGATGGAGGGGCGGTAATTAGGTTTATTCATTGATTTATGTATTATGTTAGTGGAGGGACTGGGGATGGAACCCAGGACCTCGTGCCTGCTAAGCACGTGCTCTGCTGCTGAGCGACACCCTCCCCAGAAAAGCAGCCATTTGGAAGCATACCCAGAACATTCTGTTTTCTATTAATAGGGCCTGACCTCAGAGAAAGTATTTTACCAGAACCTTCCAACCTGGTGAAGGATAATACAGCCTGTTCTAGACTTCCTGTCTCAATGAATAAAGAACAAACAAAAAGACAAAACTGAGGTGGGGGAGGGTGTAGCTCAGTGGCAGAGTGCCTGCCTGGCGTGCACGAGGTCCTGGGTTCCATCCCCAGTGTCTCCATTAAAATAAATAAGTAAAGAAATGAACCTAATTACCTCCCCCCAAAAGACAAAAAATAAACAAACAATAAAAAAAGAATAAATAAAAAAATACAAAACTGAGGATAGACTGATACATGGTTGTAGAAATACGGTTTCCCTGTTTGCCCTTTTTAAAAAAAATTTGTATTGATTTATAATCATTTTACAATGTTGTGTCAAATTCCAGTGTCGAGCACAATTTTTCAGTCATACACGAACATGCATATATTCATTGTCACATTTTGCCCTTTTTTTAACCGACCAAGAAAGAAAAAAAAAATGATTTGAGGGAGCAAGTTAAAGTATACAACGGTTTTATACAGGACATTCTTTGTCTTGTATATTTTGAAAAAGCATCAGTACCCATTTTTTCATTCTTGAAAACAATTTTTTTTTAATTGAAGTGTAGTCAGTTACAATGTAGCCAGAAAAATACCATATGATGTCACTCATAAGTGTAATCTAAAAAATAAATTAATAAAAAGGACACTATGAACTTTACAAAGCAGAAACAGACTCCCAGACGTAGTAAACAACCTTATGGTTACACGTTCTTTCATTCTTAACACAGTTTGTGGCATCAGAGGAGAAAGAGAGAAGATACACTATTACACTGTATTGTCTGAAAAAACCTGCCATCTGCCCATGTAAGTAGAGCTCTTATGTGATCGCAGAGGAATGTCACGGAAAGACCCGTGCGCCTCAGACGCTGCTCCTGTGCCTGGATGCAAAAATCTGGAGCTCAGTCTGTGACCTTGGGCTTTGCCCTCCTGCCTGGTGATCAGCAGCCAGCATGGCAACCTGGCTAAGAGGATGGGGCGCAGCCCGCTCTTTCGAAGCCACCAAGTCTGCAATGCCAGTGCCGCACAGACCGCCCCTCCCCTCGGCTTTGCAGCCCTGGGGGAGGGGGTCACCGGGCGTTCAGATCCCCCCTGGGTCCTCACGGCCTCACTCACCAGGAAGTCAGCCCTCCTCCTGCTCACGTGTCTGCTCCCTCTCTGCAGGACTGGCGATCTTTCTGTCACCTGTGCTCCCTCCGCCGTCCTCCAGGGCCGGTCACATCCCCAGAAGCATATCCATCTCTGGATTTCCAACTCCTGGCTTCTCCTGTGTTTCTGTTAACCCCTCTGCAGCTGGCTGGTCTTCTGTTTCTAATTCTTGACTGCTCGGGGGTCAATGTTACCAGCTTTTTCAAGCTAACTTAGCATCCGATGGCCATGTTGTGGTTAAGGAGCTGCTGGCTTCTTTCGAGCTCCCTTATTGCCCTGAAAATGGGAGTTTTTCGGAGTGCATCATTTCATAAGTCACATAGATTTTCTTTTTGGATGCCTTACCATAACCCTTCCTCCCAGTGGAGATCATTTGTCAGGTTTCTGCTCACTCACTGGGCCTTGTGAGTTTCCTCTTTCCTGCAGTTTATTTTTGTCAGTTTGGCATTTCACGACCTCTGCGATCTGCACCATGGGGGGGTGGTGTGTGTCATGGAATATTCCATTCCTACACCATCTGCAAAGGTGTGAAAGCTGGGTCTAGCGGCGCGCTGGGAGACACCAACCTGCTCACTTTTATGGATCCTGTCCTTCCAAGGAAAAGGGTTAACGATGTGAAAAAAAAAATGCATGCTGTGCTGGCGGGTAGCGGGGAGGGGAGCAGGGAGCGGAAGTCGCCAAGATGCACACTCTGCCGTTCCTGCCTCCCAGACGAGAAGGGGCAGACGCGGGATGTGATGTCCATGGCAGTGCTGGACCGTGAGAGTGACCAGGAGGCGGTGCATCCCAGAGGCGGCCACGCCAGTCACAACCCGTGTGACTGTGAGCGAGCAAACACGAACTAGAACTTCAGCAAGGTCCTCTCGGACCTAAAATGCTCTGTCTTTTGGTTGGGGGACCACGGGATCCGATGCAGAGAGAATTTTTTTTAACTGAAGTGCAGTCACTTATAATGTGCCCATTTTTGGTGCACAGCACCATGTCCCCATCATGCATGTACATACATATGTCCATTTTCATATGCTTTTCCATCAAACGTTATTACAAGATATTGAATATGGTTCCCTGTACTGCACAGAAGTCATTTTTTTTTAATCTATTGCAAAAGGAATTCCCATAGGAGAGGTTCCTGAGGATGTTGGTCACTGTTTCAGTATCTACAACATACGGCGTTTGGAGACACAGGCTGTGCAATCAGTGAAGACGTGGAAGGAAGGATAAATCAGTGGTTCCACCGGGGCTCCGTGGCCAGCTTCCGGCCACGGGTGCCACTGGACACTCAAAACGTGGCTGGTCCGAACGGAGATGAGCTGCGAGTGCAAAATACACATCAGATACAGAAGAGTTGGCATAAACAAGTTAAAATATATCATTTATTTTTTTATATTGCTCACATGTTGAAGCAATTATATTTCGGGTATATTGGGTTAAATAAAAGTGACAAAAATGGGTTTGATCTGTTTCTTCCCAATGTGGCTACTAGGATATTAAAAATGACAGATGTGGCTGGTATTTCCATGGACTGTGCTGGACTAGAGCATGAGGAGATTTTGGGGAGAGAGAATTTAGAATTAGTACATCAGGGGCATTAAATATCCGACTAAATTAATTCACATCATATTTGCCAGGTGGAGGGAATTCGCTGACATCTGAGTCGAGGGATCAAAACAGGACGTAGTTTTGCGAGGTCACACTTCAATTTCCAGGTCCTTATTCGTCATGAAGCATCGCTCCAGACTTTAATCGATAATTTATTTTATCGCTTTCCAGTTGAAGTTTTGCCAGAAGAAAAAGATGATTTGTGTCGCCATACTCACTCATTTTTCAGATGGATCCAAGGGGGGTGAACGCACCATGTTTTCCCTTAAAGAAGGCTTGTTAGCGTTCTCTGAATTACGCAGGTTGGCATAACTACACGCTGAGCTCTTTTGAATTAATCTTGCCTGATTGTCCTTAAAGAGAGTGATGCTTTTTCTTTTATGGTCCTGCTGTCTTCACTGCACGGCAGACGCGCAAGGGACATTTGAAGGGAAGGGCGTTGCAATCACATTCTCTGGCCTGAATCTCCCCAAACTTTGAATTTTTTCTTTTGATTTTGAATTTTTTCTTTTACTGGTCACTGTTACATGCTTATTTCATTTATTTGTTTGTTTTTTGTACGGGGAGGTCGTCAGGAGCTTTCTGAGGACGTTGCAGCTCTGACCTCAGGACTCCTTTCTGTCTTTTACCCTCTGATTATTACTCACATCTGTCCTCTGTCTGTCTTTGGTAGAGAGACCCCCCAGACCTGACCTCTTTAAGCTCAGTTCTTTGCATCAACTATAATTCGCGTCTCTTTTTATAAGCATCTTAAATTATGGTGTGACAACATTTAATTTTTTTTCCTTGTCAGCCTCCTTTTTTTTTTTTTTTTTTAATCTGTCTCTTGACCTAATCTCTTTTTCATCTATATTTACTCTCAGGAACCCATATTTCCTTTATATGCCTTGCAGAACAAGTAGATATTTTCTACCGGTTAAATCTGACAATAATCTTTTTTTTTTTTTTTGTAAAGATGTCATTTCAATGTCTTTATGTCGTGGTATATTGATGGCAAAGCACACTCTGATTTTCCACGCCCTTTGCAATGTCACCTTGCAGCTCTGACCCCTGAGAGGTGGGCCTCTGTTCTCCAGGCTGTGGGTCTGGGCGGGGCTTGTCCGTTGCTTTGCTGAGTCGACGTGGAAGCCACGCCCACCTGAGTCCACGTGGAAGCCACGCCCACCTGTGTTGTTCTGAGTCTGAGCCTTGGGGGCTCCGGGACTTCTGCGTCCAGGGAAAAGGTCCACTGGAGCAGGGCTGGGTGTTCAGACGCACATGGCGAGCCGCATCCAGCATCCCAGCTGCCAGCCAGCCAACCTGGAGCCACAGGCGTGTCCCCACCAGGCCTAGAAGCCACGTCTAGCATTTCCCACCGACCCGCAGGGCTCATGAGCTGAATAAATCCTTCCTGCTTGAAGCCACGCCATTTGGCACAGTTATTTTCCTGTTCTTGGCGGCATTCGTTAAGGGGATAATGATGATCTGCACGTTTGCTCTTTTTGATTCGCAGTTTTTCATAGATGCTCATGATGAAATATTTTCCCGAGTGAAATTCTGCAGCAAAGGCATCTCTTCCGTCGTGTCCCACGTCCTGTTTGCCCCATGGGCATGCAGATGGGTTCTTCTTGCACAGCATCTGTATGTACCCATCTGCTTCTGCTCTTGCCTATGGCCAGAGGAGTCCGGTGGGCTGCCCAGACATTATAGGAAGATACGCCTTTCAGTTGAGAAGATACACCCCGGGGTGGGGGGTGAGGGTCCCCCCAGAACACTCCCCACACTCGCACGGTTGGTCCAGCTGCATCGTGGCTTTTTTTGGCCATTTCCCCCCACCGACAGTCTCTGGAGAACAGAGAGGACTCCTACAAAACAATGACTTCTGAACTCGTCTTCGGCTCCCACCCTCGGCCTTTCAAATTTGGGATTCCCCCAGGATTTCCTCTCAAAATTCACCAGGAAAATTTAGCCACGATGTCCCCAACTGCGTCACCCTCAAAGGCAAGGGGTCGATGTTTCACATTCTTTCCCCGCATTTCAGCTCTTTGCAAGTCTCCTCCTATTTCTGATTTCCTTTCTGCATTTCGATCGTTTTGTGTGAAGGGAGAAGATGAAAATTGGGCGCCGTCATACTCAGGGCACCTGTCTTTTGCAGAAAAAACTCATATTTGGCATTTTTGTTAAGTGAGCCCCTTTCGTGGTCACAATCCCTGCTCGTGGGACACAGGTGGGTATAAGGTGACACTTCCAGCCTCCCCTGCCCAGTGGTGTCCACGGTGGGTGGGTGACCCTAGGGCTGGGTCCCCAACTGGAGCTACATCAGAACGCCTTCCTGGAAATGCGAGCTGGAGCCAGCAATTTGCTGTCTCAACCTGGGCTGGCGTTTTTAAAAAATTGTTTGCAGAGGAAATACACAAAAAGCAACCATCAAATTTTCCACCATTTAATGTGGGATTAAAAAAAAAAAAACTATTCTACAGAAGGAGAGAGGAAAAAGCAGATGCAGACAAAGAAGCAGACGTGAGAGTAAAAGAAAGCTGTTGGGGTTCCCTGGGGTCTCTCAGCTGCCAGCGTGCTGACACGCTTATCCTTGTGATAAATCCATCTATTTTGTGCTTGCAAGCCTGAGTTGGGTTAAGAAAGTGTCCAAATGTATGCTCGCAACGTCACCACTGCTTCCTCGGGATCAGGTGTCCCCGTGCCCTGATTTCCATCACAGACGGTCTGGCAGGAAGGCACTGACTATGTCTGCGCTGGAACTTTCTGGGGACAGACGGATCCACACAAATATGCATGCAGTGGAGCATCATAACTCACCATGAAATATCACGCGGGAAGGCTTAAAGCACGGTGATCACTCATAAAGTAATGACATCCTTAAAAAGTCAATACCTCCCTGAAGGCTTCCAGAGGGCCAAGATTTATGTGTTTCCCGCATCACGGGGTGGAAGTCGATCCACCTGCAGAGCCTGGCTCGTCCAGAAGGGCCAAGGGGAGGAATGAGGTTTTGAGCTCTCTCGACATTTCAATCAGCCTTTCAGCTAACCCCCTGCCAGGTTGGCAGACAATACATTGGACGGTCTGCATGATCGGAAGGATGCTTCGCAACCTGCAGGTCCGAGGATGCCTTGGGGTTCTTAGAGGAGCGGGTAGGAACCCCTCTGATTCCTGGACTGAAAATCTCCCTCTGAGAACAACAGGCTGAAAGCTACATTTCCAGCCTTTCTGCCTTTCATTCTGCCATCTCACCATCCGTTTCCAACAAGAGGTGCACTCTGCAATTGGTTTATTTAATTCTTAAGCCACATTTTCCCTTTCTTCTTCACCGACCATTCCCACATCCTTTGGAATTGCAGAGAGCTTGCCACGTACTTAGATAAATATTATGACTGTTCAGTTGAAACCTCTCTAAGACACCACATCCCAATTTGGAAACTGGAGATGGTCGTATGTCCCCTACCGGACTGCTAAGAGGATAGAGTGACCTTTCTGTGAATATGATCGTCAAATTCGGCAAGTCAGCTTCTCTCTCCCTTCACTCATGGGAAAGCTTTCCGGCCACTGGGGGTGTCCATTCCAGGCTGAGTACCCCGGATGGTCGTGTGGACCCCAAATCACCACGGTGCGGCTGATCCCCTGCAACGTTCCCCGGAATTTTGGACTCACTTAAAGGGAGTTGGGCAGGTCCTTGATGAGATCAACCAGAGGTCAGACTAGTGAGCAACGCTTTGCTTCAGTTAATACTAGTGGAAAGTTGGGTTGGCCGTTCTGGAATTGGGTTTTGACCTTTAGCCATGGGGACTTGGGAGACCAATAATCGAGGTGGGTGTCTTCCTTAAAAGGAAGATTTGCTTGATGCCCAGCTGGGGAGGGTGTGAATTTGCTTTTGGGGCTTCATAAAATCTGATTTTGCTACAGGTGACCGTGATATTGTCACCGAGCAGGACCCCGTGGCTCCTCCCAGGGTCAGACCCCTCCCCGTGTCCTCCCCTGCAGCCCCTCTCTGAAGGGCCCAGCTCATAGCATCTCACGTATATTTCCTGAGTGTTTCAGATGCTCAAAACCACCACCAAAGGGAAGACATTAACTACCTGGTGATGGAGAGCACGCGGCCCCCAGACCTTCTGGCGCCTGGGGGCTGATGGTGTTGACCCCCTGTTCCCGCCGTATCGACCAATCAGAGGACTGTGCACGAGCTGGTCACACACCCTGAGACCCCCCACCTCACCTGGCTCTTAAATAAGCTTTGCTGAAACTCTTCGGTGAGTTTGGGGTTTCCTTAGACATGAGCCACCCCGTTCTCGTTGCTCAGCCCTGCGATCAACCTTTCTCTGCTCCAAACTCAGGTTTCAGCTTGTTTGGCCTCAGGGTGCGGCGGGCACGTGAACCTGCCTTCAGAAACAATGTCTGGACGTCTCTCCAGCAGTGGCTTTCTTTCCTGTCCCTTCCTCTGCCATTAGGACCTCTCTCCAGGATCACCTTCCTTTCTTGTCCTTTTCTCTGAAGGATGAACTGCACCAGTGGCAAAGGCTTACGCGGCAGCTCACTGAAGACCCCTTTGAGGTGGGCGTAACTTGGACACTTCACCGCTGAACTGGAGACTCTCAGCCCCTTTCTGCAAAATCCTGCTCTCAAAGCTCTCCAGGTCCGGCTCAGCATTCCAGGGAGGGAGGCGCAAAGAAAGGATGTCCAGCCCCTTGTTGGTGGCCGGCAGGTGGAAGGGTGGTCCTGCCTGTGGTCTGGCTCCCACGTGGCCACTGCTCCCTCCCTGTTCAGAGGAAAAGCAGGAGCTGGGCGTGGGGTGCGTCTGGTTTACTGAGTTACAACCAGTGTCTTTGCAAAGGGTCCCGGGGGGTCAGCCGCTAAAATCCCCAATTTGAACGCTGCATTATTACAATCATTACCGATCTCTTCACTTAATGTTTATATAACACTGGGCCAGCCTCTCGCCCCTTACAAAGTGCCATTTGTTACTTTCTAAGTAAAGAACTACTTTCTAAATAGAAATGCAACTTCTTTTCAGCCTAAAGGCCAATCTCCTCTTTGAGACAGAATTATAAACGAGGCCGCCTTAAAGGAGAAAATAATCAACTATTAATTATTTAAAGTGCTTAATGATGCATGGAATTTGCCACATTTCCAAGGGCATTGCGAGCTGAAGGTGCGCAGATGATAAAAGCCGTGGGATTTAAATCAGCAATTAATTTCAAATCAAAATACATCTGCAGTGTAGCCCTCGACACTTGTGTTTTTCAAAACCTACAGATTTGGAAGAATCTAGGCTTTGCCTTCACCCGTTTATTTATAGCTGAGAGTTTCAATAAAATGCACCTGTTTATGTTAGAAAAGAAATAACATCTTCAGGCAGAAGCTTTAGAATTTCAAAATAAATGTAAGTCAGTATCGTTTGAAAGCAACCGGGTTAGATTTGGAACATTATGTTCAAATCTTTTCAGCAGCAAGATTAGAATACATGCTGCTAAAATATGGAAAAGGATGAGGTCACTATGCTTAAATATTGTACTCTGGGAGTCAGGAAAAAAGTAGATATTTGAAAAACATAATTAACCTTTGAAAAGAAAAAAAAAATACCACATTCACATTAGGGAATGGGCAAACTTAACTAATGAAAATTTATAGTTCTATAATGTTAGCAAAGAAAAAAATCTCTCTGTTTGAAATGTCAGAATAATCTCAGATCTCCTGCTGAGTAATTTGTTAAACTTTAAATGGTAATAAATATTAGATTCAATAATTGAAAGAAAAAGAACACTCAAGTAGAATGAGACCACAGAATTACATTTGCAAAATGTCTCTCTTTCGATTTCAAACATCTGTTTGCTGATTAAATTATTTATTCGTTCTTTTAATCGCTCCTTCAGTAAACTGAATGTCTCCTAGGTGCCAAGGTGCTGAATTAGATTCTACTGACACTGTAAACAAGGACCTCAAAATCTTGAAATAAGACTCCTGTAAGCAAATAATTTAAATGACATGCTAAGGGTATTAACAGATCAAGCCTCACAGACTCCTGGTCGCCTCCCATGTCAGTTATCCATTCTTTCTTCTAACATGACATACTGGTTTCTGCTGGCAGGACCCTGGAAGAGCTTTTGCCGGTTAAACGTGTAAGAATGATTGGAAATCACCATCAAGGAACAGGTCCATGTCTTCCTGCTATGAGGAATGCAGTTGTGATGGCTGGGCATCTGCAGCCATCTTGGCCCATGAAGTCACCTTGAAGATCGGTGCTCTGTTCTGGGATGATGGAGCAGGAAGATGGAAGGGCTCAGAGCCCCTGATGATTGTGGAACCTCCAAAACAACCCTGGCGAATCACCTCCTAACTTTGTTTTGTGAAAACACGGAAACAGACTTCTCCCTTACTTTGACGGGTCATGTCGTAGAAAATGGAATTCGACCCTGATATGATGGTACATTCAATTGTAATAAAGTGAAATCTTACCGTATGCCCTCAACGTGATTCCAGGACGCAGGAGATACAATAGTAAAGAAATCAGTCAGTTCTTGCCTTGCATGTCATGGAGAAACACAACCAGGCAATAAATACAACAACATCAAAAGAAAACACATCATACTGAATGAGATGCATTCTCTGAAGGAATGATTGTGATGGCTCCAAACTCAGGGCAATAATCCAGAAGAAGACCTAAGAAAAGCTTCCACTGTGGAGTCATGACTGAGCAGAATTTTAATTAAAAAATATTTCAGAGGCTGCCTTTAGGGAGAGGAATGATCCAGGCAGGTGGACGTAGGACAGCAGTGCATCTCCTGGAGGATGTAAACGGTTTACGTTGTACTTGGGGTCGAGGGTACCCGTGCTTGTGTTGTGAGTTTGGCAAAAGAGGCTGATTGAGTTAAATTTATAAATGATCCATCTTGTGGGAGGTTTGCAGGGACACCATGACCTTGCCCACGGGGACAGCTGCAAGAACAAAGGATTCCTGCACCAAGAAGTTTGCAACAACCAACCACACGCCTTCCCCTTGAAAATGGAGTCACCCTCTTCTGGGATGACAGAGCAGGAAGACGGAAGGAACCTGGATTCTGACTCGGGCACCAAATAAAGTCGTTATTCCTTGCCCTCCACGCCTTGTCTCCTGGTTTATTGACCTGATGTGCGATGAGCAGGACGAGTTTGGACCTGGTGACACAACCTGAGACGAATCTCGGGCAGTTTCCTGGGAGGGAGGCTGGCAATCCCGTGCCCAGAGGGCCACTGGGGTTTGGGTCTCCTCAGACCATCGCTGGGACTAACACGGAGGTTTTCAGCAAGGCCCTTCTGAGGCCTCTCTCCCTGCTGTTCTTCGTTCCCTTGCAAAATAACTACTGCCTGTCCTATTTGAAAATAACTTATTTTAAGCTCCAAGTAGAGATTTCTAGCTGCATTTTTAAAACCACACTGGAAAGGGAAATTTATTAATCATTTATCAGTTAGAGGCAAATCACTTAATATTTAATATTATTTAAATGAGAGTGTTTAAACGTTGTTTTTTTTTTTTTTTTTCTCCCCCTTCCTTGATTGTTAAGCTGGTGCTGAAGCAATTCCAAAGTTTATGACAAGTTTTCGCACTAAGCTTGAGTCTGCATGAGCCTCTGGGGACCGATAGCTTCTCATCAAAGCGGTGAGCTCTGGCAGGCCATTTGGAATTAAGTACCCACGAGACGCAAGGCAGCTCATTCCGTGGAAAGAGGAGTCAGGGTGACAAGGGGGGAGGGCGGGTACAACGAATTGGAACCAGGGGATGTCGGAGCTGAATGTCAGGGGTGCCACCTGCATGTCACCTTCTTGGCCTTTTAGAAGCTGCCTCCAGGTCCCTAATCTCCGGTGGCTGTTTAAGGACTGACTTGTTCATTCAACAGATGTTACTGAGGGCCAATGATGGGTCAGGAATTGTTCTGATCAGGGAGGACACAGTCGTACCCAAGACGGCTGAGCATCAGTCTCCATCAGCAAGGACGTGGATGCATAATTATACATGATTTTAGACAAGGAGCAGGAGGGAAGGAGCACGAAATAGAGGGTGACTTGTGGCAGAAGAGACTTGGGGCAGTAGAGGGGCTTCCCAACCCCATGCCCCTGAGCAGGTGCGTTCTGGGCGGAGGCGAGAGGGAAGCACGTGGACAGAATAAACCTTGAGCCTCCATTTCTGTGAAGTGAAGACTCCTCACTTCTTTCCTGAAAGGACGGGGGCGGGTAATCAGTTGCTTTGTTCTTGGTCGGTCAGAGTAGCTGCAATGACTTTTATATTTCCTGTTATTCTGGGCAAGGAGGCTTCAAAGACACCCATGGAATCAATCCTGCAGGTCCCAGGGAAGGGAGGTTCATTCTTGCCTTATGCAACCCTCACCATCATGGTCACCAGAGCTGCTTACCCCTGACCTTTTAATAACACATTTCTTTGCCTCCTTTGCGAGTGGATCCCTGCATTGGCCCCAAGGCGACTGCTCCACTGAGCTTCCCCGGGGGTACTGCACGATTTGACAAGACCAACCACATCCCCCAGATAAAGACCACTGCATCCCAAGGCCACCTGTCCATGGTTACCCTTCTTTTGCCATAAAATGTGCCCCGTGGATAGTGGTGGGGGTACCACCTTGGAATGTACATTCCACGGTCTCCACATGGTAGGGTTGACTGAGGAACTGTAGGCGAGACAGCAAATCGGATGCAAACATAACACGGACGAAGTGTGCGTTGACTCTAATAAAGACAGATTGTCAACCGTGGCAGGATGAGAAGGGTCCATGAGCTGGCTGGTCTGGACACAAAGAGGATGCTCAGCCCCTCTCTGCGCTTGGGAGGCTGGGAGTCAAGAGTGGCAGTCACTGTCTTGGATGTGGCGAGAGAGGACACGCCTGTGACCTTGGCCCATGTAGAGTTCTGTTTCTGCCTCCGTGTCTACTCCAAGTGGGGGGACCACCGTGCAGCAATGGGGTGGCCAAAGAGAGAGGCTCGATGGCATCCACAGGGTGAGCCGTTCTGTCCAGCTGGCTGTTGGGGGCCTCGTCTGAAGATGCTCGTTGGTGGGCATTCACAGAAGACATTAAACATGGTCTTGGTTTGTGCCTTTTCCCATCGCTCCATCCATGCACCAACTGCCCCAGCTTTTCCCACCATTAATCTTTGAATTGTGCAGAGTCCTGGTCTCTCACCAACTAGCCATGACTTTAATCTCTGCCCCGGACTCTGCAGATCCATAGCCTAACCCCAGTCTCTCTCTGTGTGAAGTGGAGACCCAAGCAACCCCTCTCCAGACTGTCTCCAGGAGCATCTCCCTTTACCGCCATTCCTGAGGGCCACCACTGAGCAGGGTTATAATGCATCAGACTCCGTTGACACCAACATGTTGTGGATGTCGAGACATCTGCAACTAGGTTGTAATTCTTTCTTTCTCTGTACTGAAAATCTCCCCCAAATAAACGTCTTTAGAAGCAGAGGTATCAGTGCAAAAGAAGCAGGTGCCTGTGATGAAAGGGAAAAACTTACAACCAAGAACACTTTATCCAACAAGGCTCTCGTTCAGATTTGATGGACAAACACAGATGAACAAAATCAAACAGAATTCAGCACCACCAAACCAGCTTTACAACAAACGTTGGAGGAACTTCTCTAGTCATCAAACCACAAGAAAAAAATAGAATGAGAAGAAGAAAGAGAAGACATTATGAATCTATCCATTTGAAAATTTTGCACATTACAATCCATTTATGTTTTTGATGCAACTGGATATCTGGTTGTAAAGAAAAGTTGGATGTTAACCTCATACTCAAAAATAAATTTCAGATGGAAGAGAGAGGTAAATATACTTTTTTTTTAAAAAAAGAAGTAGGTCCCTGTTAATGAAATTCACTGATTATTCCTGGACCTCCATGGACCTTATCCCAAACATAACATTTTCACGAAACGGTGGATTGCTACACCCACTTGTCTGTATGTCTCACTGGCTTCTGTAACATCACATTCTCTCTCTCTCTTTTCTTCCTTCTGCCAAATTAGATGCTCCTTTTTCATAATTCTTTGCTTGTTGCTTCTCCTGGAGGTTCCAAGGGTCAGTTCAGCATCTTCTCTGCTACGTCCACACTCTTTTCTGAGTGGATTTCATCCAATCCAATGATCCTCAGCAATGAAGGTGGGAGCTGCTGCTTCCTCATGAAGAAACGGACCTGCATGATTCAGAAAGCCATGTTCTCTGTAACTCAGGAGACAAAATTGTTGTTTGATGGCAGACCTAGATAGATCTAATTGGAGGAATAAATGGCAAGTGGTACTTGCCTCTCTTAGCTGCACCGACACAGTATAACATGTTTGTGGGTTCCCCCAGGGTCCCCCACCCACAGAACGGTTTGTGAGTTGCTTCTGACAACAGCCCATCTCTCTGCAGGAGCTCCATGCTTAGCACATCCTTAAAAAAAAAAAAATCTGCTTCAAGCAAATGGCTGGACTTTCTAAATCACGCAAATTAAATAAAATGTTTTTTGCATTTATGACATTTTCACAGCTTCTAACTGTTATGTGGTAGCTTGTGTGGAGCTGATTGCGTGTATCCTTTACAGCGATGGGACTGTCAGTTTACCTGGCCCTTGGGTTTATTAAGCAGATTAGCACTGCAATTTTAAAGCTAACTATTAGCATGTGTTTAGGAGAGATTGTTATGTTTCACGATGCTAAGCCAAGGAAATGGATTCATAATTGCAAAATTAAATTATACTTTAAGGAATTCTTTATGTTAATAAAAACTCTATTGCTACCTATGGACGATGGCTTTTTTTTTTTTTTTGAGGAACTAGCTAAAACAAAGAATAGCTTGCAGATTTTTCATTGCCAATGGAATCAATTATTGCAAACATATTCCATCTCAGAATTCTCCAACAACTTCGTGCTTGTCCCATTCCCGTGAGCTAGAGAGAAAGCATTTAGGGCAGAGTCATGGAATGATGTCCCAAGACCCAAAGAGTAAGTGAAATAATGCTGATGGCCTTAATTTTAACAGGAAATATTTATCTGGTGTGTGTGGGTATAGAGTTTGCAAATCTAGGTGCCACCTGTCACCTGGGAGTAGAGATGTTGAGGCCAGTGGGGAGGGTGGTCTCGGTGTTTTACTCTGTTTATAACCTGTGGAATCCCAACTTGCAAGGAACACTTGAGTGGGGGTAGCGTAAACACAGAGCTGGCTGGTTTCTGTCTATACAGACAGACTTTAGCTGTGAGGAGGAAGTGGTCTGGAAGTGGTGTGAAATTTTCCATTGGACGGATTGTTTAGATTGTAGCTCCAAGTTCACATTTTAATCTTTTCCAAAATTTTGCATTTTCCCTGAGCCAGAATTTTCTCTGCTGTGAAATAGAGGTGTCGTACCCCAAGTGTGCCCCTGGCACCATATGAGGTGCAGGACCAGAGCCAGAAGGGAAGGGATGGAATTCTGCAAGAGTAGTCAGAGGAAGCCTGCCAGTCAAAACCGAGCAGAGGACTGGACTCAGTCCTAAAAGCACAGATGGTACCAGCTAGTCTGCACTGCCTTGGGCATGTTTCACTCTCTGCAAAAGAGAATAGATTACTCTTTCTGCAACTCTTTCCTTCAAATACTTGAATGTCCATTGACAGATGACTGGATAAAGAAGCTGTGGTATATTTATACAATGGAATACTACTAAGCCATCAAAAAGGATAAAATCGTGCCATTTGGAGCAACATGGATGGACCTGGAGAATGTCATTGTAAATGAAATAAGCCAGAAAGAGAAAGAAAAATGCCATATGAGATCACTTATATGTGGAATCTACAAAAAAAAAAGAAATTTATTTACAAAACAGAAACAGACTCACAGACATAGAAAACAAACTTATGGTGACCAGGGGGGACAAAAGGGTGGGAAGTGATAAATTCGGAGCTCAAGATTTGCAGATACTAACTACTATCTATAAAATAGATAAACAAGTTTCTTCTGTAGAACACAGGGAACCATATTCAATGTCTTGCAGTGACCTATAATGGAAAATAATTTGAAAAAGAATATATGTGTGTATATGTATGACTGAAACATGATGCTGTGCAACAGAAATTGACACAGTATTGTAAACTGACTAGACTTCAATTAAAAAAATATACCTAAGACCATAGAAGAATGAATGGATGATGGAAAATGTCCTACTAAATGAACCAATGCGATTCAGATTTCTTTGAAATGTCCTGGTTAACTAATGTGAATTTTGCATTCTGCTCCATCATATATACATTATTTAAAAATATGAAATGATTTTTAAATGAGTTGCAAACAAAATGACTTGACTCCTCCCCTACGCCACCCCGCCCCACCCCGCCCCAAGCTTTGGGGGAAAATTGATATTTCACGGAGATTTTTCATCCAGGTTTTCAGATCCATCCACCCTCTTGCCCCACCAGGCACACAACCACGCACCCACAGGCTTTGTATTTTCAAGTCAAAGAAACACTGCGTGAGATGATGTCTAGGTTCCCTCCCAGCTCGTCATTCTGTTCAGGTCATGAATGGAGGAAATATGAAAATGAAACCCGCTAGGAGATGAATGCATTTGCGGGAAGGTGTAATTGAAAGGACGTAAGCTGGAAAAGAAGGCGGACAGGTTATAATTAACGTCACCAAATTACAGCCTTCAGACGATCCATCTGAGGGCTATTCGTCCTGCAAGTCTGATTGTAATTAATCTGGCCCTGATTAAGAGACGCATGACAACTTGGATTCTTGGGTTTTTTTTTTTTGCCAATAAATCCTGGGAAGATAGATTATCTTGATAGAAATGTGTAAGTCACCTTCCGGCAAATTCCAGCAGAAAAAGAAATAAGAATGACATAGCAGGGTACATATTTCGTAATGCATAAAACGATCCTGTGCCTTATCTATGAATAAAGGAAAGCGAGTTGTTGGATGAATCGGATACATTCATCAAGGGCCTTCGACCTTGGGCTCTGTGCCTATTTGCTGTTTCCCCAACAGTGAATTAGGGAACGGACCAGGCTGCAGCTTATCTGCTCACGAAAGAGGAATGAGTGTCATGCAGTCCTTGAATATTTTTCTGGTTTGGGACATAAGGCAGGAGACACGAGGTTACAGCGCCAGGCTACGCAAATATAAGAGATGTTTTCTGAAAAATCTTGGAAAGTATGTTGTTCGTGACGATGTCTGATTATTTAAATACGCCTGGTGCAAAGTGTGTGTAGGAAAACAACGCAAACTGAGCTGGAAAGTAAGCAGGAAGGGGTTAAACCACATAGACTTTTGTAGATTATTTGATTTTATCCCGAAGTCAATAATAGAGGGTGATTAATTGATTTAGGAATAAGAAGTAACATGGTGGTGCTTACCTCTAGAAAGTTCACTCAGGAGATAGAAAATGCTCTTCTGGAAGGAATATTCATGTCAGCTTAATGCATGATAGAAAAAAAGAGAAAAAACAGAAACACCCCAAATGTCCATCAGTAAGAGAATGGATATAAAAATTGTGGCATATTTGTAAAATTGAACGCCTCTGAGCAATGGAAACTATGAACTATAAAAACACAACAATATGGCAAGTCAGAAAGAAAAAGAAAAATGCCGTACGATGTTGCTTCTATGTGGAACCTAAAAGAAAAAAACAAATGATCTATTTATTATTTACAAATTAGATGATGGATTTCTTGAATACGTGCAAGCACATCTGACGGTCCTTTACGACGGGGTTACCGCGTTCTGTCAACTTTTATTTTGTGGTTGGCTTTATTCCACTGATAATTGTGTAAGTTTAAAAAGCTGAAGATCTGACCTTTTCTTAGAAACAATAATTAGTGCATGCGTGTAAACTAAAAGAAAGTGCAGTACACTGTATATATGTATTTACACGCAATATAGTGCAGTCGAATTATAATAATTTTACCTAATAAAACTGAAAGGAGGGGAAAAAAAGTCCAGACTGAGAGCCAGGTTATCCAGGGAGCTAACAGGTGCCATGTGGTTTAGCCAGATAGCCAAATGGACGTACATGTTAACCACGAATCTTTTGCTTTTAATTATGCTATTGATCCACGTGTTCAATGATAAAGCAATTTTAGTTTGTATAAACCTGTGAATAACTTTATTATTATTATTTATTGAAGCATAGTCAGTTACAATGTGTCAACTTCTGGTGCACATCGTCTTGTTTCGGTCACGCATGGACACGCACACATTCCTTTTCATGTTCTTTTTCATTATAGGTGACTATAAGATATTGAATATAGTTCCCTGTGCTACACGAAAGGAATTTTTTAAATTTCTTTTATATATAATAGTTAATATTAGCAATTCTCAACCTCCCGATTTAGCCCTTCCCACCCTCTTTCGCTCCGGTAACCATAGGTTTGTTTACTACGCCTGTGAGTCAGTTTCTGTTTCGTAGATGAGTTCGTTGGCGTCTTCTTTTTTTCTTTTCTCTCTCTCTCTCTCTTTTTTTTTTATTCCACATATGAGGCATATCATGTGGTGTTTTCCCTTCTGTGAACAACTTTAGGAATAGCTTCTCTACAATCCTGGACAAGGATCAGGCAGTCCTGGTAGAGGAACGAGAAGCACATGCTTTGCTGCGTTAGAAGCTCTGCCTTCAATGCCTGGCTCACGGATCCGAAGGTTGTACCAGCCCGCCCATCACATCGATGGGGAAACGGGGGGCTTCAGCCTCACAGAGGGGACGATGAGGGGTGAGGACAGAACGTGATCTTGGCTATGACATCAAATCCTATTCTTGATTCACGGTCTCAAGGTGAAACACATTTCTTGGTAATTTTGTTTCATTAATATTTGGACATAAACCTACATGGGTATGTTTCTCTATTACGACATTTAAAGAGTGGAATATTGAAGTAACCATATATTCCTTAAAGATGGGGCATTTAATTGCCATTCTTTTTAATTTTTAATGAAATCAAGATCTCTTACATTGTGAGAAACATTCAGAGGGCAGTTCGCATGTATCTGCCTATCTTTCCTTCATCGCCATAAAAAAATAGAATTTTCTGATGGAATTATCTGGATGGAATATTCATTTTTCATGTTGTTCTATTCCATCTAAATAATAATTTATACCCTAATGTAAAGTTCCTTAAGTACCAAAACTTTTCATTCTTCTTCTATTTATGTTAGTAATTCTTGAGTTCAGCTGCATAGACAAATAACTTGAGGATCCTTAAAAATTCGTTAAAATCCTTAAAATTCGTTTCGTGAAAAAGAATTTATGTGTTGTAGTTGTGCTGCAGTCCAGAAATCGACACATTGTAACTGACTATACTTCAATGAAAAAAAATAATAGAAATACTGTTTCTTGAGCCCAACTTTAGATATTCTGGTTTAATTTCACGGAAAGGAGCAGGCAGCCAGGTTTGAGGACCACTGGTTTATCTGCAGATAGACTGAAACTAAACGTCTCCCCATTGTCCGCTGATTCGCAAACACTTCATCAGATTTACTCTCTAAAGAGTCACTGAGGTGGATGTTGTGTCCTCGCGTCCCCCATTTTTTTTTCCATCGTGCACACGTCCTCCCTCGCTTGCAGCTACACTGACATACAGGTTCCCTCTCAGTCATGACACCGCGAGCGTCTTTGTGCCTCTCCATCACTGCCGTGTTGCAGGGGACTGTCATCCGTGGGTGTTGCATGTGCAAGAAAACACAAGGGGCTCCTTCCCACCCCTGCCCACACCAGGCCCTTCATCTCTCACAGAAAGGGGTCTCTCTTCCCCTTGGAAGGTCCGCCCTCTGCTTGTGTTATTCTCTTCCCATTCCACGTCCTCCTGGACCTCAGCCTCCTCTCCCTACGTAGGGCTTGTCTCCTCTGCCAAGGGTAAGGCAGACGTTGAGCTGTAAATGCCAACACCAGGTCGCCAAGTCCTCAACCCCCATCCTGGCTTAGTCACATCAGACAAAAGGAATCTTAAAGGAACTCCAAACTTTATTAGCATCTCTACGATTTCCATCTCTAGAAGGGAAGTTATCCCCCTTGCAACATCTCCCCCAATTCTCCCCACCCCCTTGCTCCGTTCCTCATGCTGCTCCACTTTTCTGCAAAATCTAATTCTGTTATTTTTTGTCTCCCTTTGTCTTGTTCTCAAGTTTTAGCCCGCTCTTTCCACCGACAAGTGGACACCTGCCTGGGGATGTGCCTCCAGCGTCAGGAAGTCACGTGCCCGCAGTCCTGCCCGTCACCCCCCACCACACTCCGTCCTTCTCTGTTCCTCCTCTTCCACATTTTATTAGACCAAGTCCATTTTCCTCCTTTTTGCTCTGAAACCCGCCAGCTCTCCTGCTTTCCCTCCAAGAGAAAAAGCTGAGACGATGCCAGGGAAGATGTTAAGACCCTTTGGTAACAAGGAAGCACGTGGAGGGGGGGATTTGGGGAAAGAATGAGCTGCAAGACGGATGTGATCTGAGTTGACGTGGGTAAGTGTGTGTCGTGCTGTGAAGCCAGGCATAGCCAGCATCACTTATGCATGGGCAGCATTATTGCCACAATCAGCTCTCTCAAGTTTATAACATTGTAACTTGCAATAAATAGCTTACTGTTATGCGGGGCAAGATTCATTGCTTCTCAAGGTGCCCAAAGTACAAAAAAATATACTCAAAGTCTCCTTTGCCCTTACGGAAACTTCCATCATGTTTGCAAGGAAAAGATAACCTGGTCACAACAGGTACTTGCATCCAGTCCTTCCTTAAAAAAAGCTCCTTTCTGTAATTCTAATTTAATCAAATAAAGGACTGCCCATTTTCTTAACAGAACCAAAAAAGTCCTGCAAATAAGAGATCAATGGAACAGCACAAATCCACCTTTATTATTTCATGAGTCATTCAAGGGGAAAAAGAAAAAAAAAAAACAAAACAAAACACCCCGAGATTTAATTTGATCCATTTCTCAGAGCATAATTTGGGATTGCCCTCCTAATTTCGTGAAACTCTTCCTTTAAATTTATTTTAAAAAATCACTCCATGTTGTGTTTTTGAACAGTTGAAATATCAACAATTTACCATATTCCCGGTTCTTTAACAGTGTGAGTGCTTAAAATAGCTGTAATTAATGTGATCATCAGGAAGGAGAAAGGAAAGAGAAGAAAGACTCACACAGGCCACATCACGGCCCCATCGAGGTTCTATGAGGCCACAAGTGATTAACACAGGGGGCTGGCACGCTCTCAGGTCCCTAATGACAGCCACCCCGGCATCAGAGACCTGTCGCAGCTGGCCGGGGGAAGCCATGGTGGGTATCACAATCCGGGAATTAAGAAGGGCTTACCTCCAATGCCTACATAACAGGGCTGACCACGGCAAGTCTTGTTTCGTTGTTCAAAATTTCATGGGAGGGTAACTTTAAATGTGACCCACTGAAATATTTAGCAGGTAGAAGACTTTATGTAACTCTGTTTTTTTTTTTTTTTCTTTTTAAGATAAGGATGCAAACTCTTACCTTCTGTGCATTATGCAAAGTAAAAAATAATATTAGAATACATGTAGATGATTTTAAATTGGCCCAACACTAAACATTTTGTAGGTTTGTCTTGATAGGGGGTAAGATGAAGCTAGGTGAGACGTACACACACGCTCGTATATGCTTCGGTGCATGTACGTGTATTTTTATTGTAGCCTCAGAAGTCATATTACTATGAAAGATATTCGCTCTATCCAACTCCTGCTGGCTTTTTAAGACAGTCTTGTCTCTCCAGCTGCACTGGCTGCAAGGACCAAGCTTCTTCCCTCTTTCCTTCCCTTCCTCTGCCATCCATCTCCTGTAGGTTAACCATACATTTAAGCTTTAACGGGAGCGGTGCTGGGACATTCTATCTTACAGTGATATTTATGTCTCCCGTGCTTTGTCTACAGATTGATTCTCAGTGGAGAAAACCAAGTCACCATTTTGCATGGACATCTCGGGTTGCTGGAATTAACAATAGGGAACTCGGAGCCACAAAAATCAGAACTGAAATCATAGTCATTGGCAATTGTGGAGGGGTGGGATGGTGCTGAGAGCAAGCTATGTACCAATCTTTTATAATATCATTGAGAGGGAACCTATGAAGTTGATCAACAAGTGAAGATTCACAGACAAAAAGGAAACAAAGCTTGGTGTTGGGAAGTGGGACCAGGGATAAGGGATGGGTGGAGGGGCCACTGCTTTTCTTGATAAGCTTTCATACAATTTTGCATTTTATCATTTACCTGTATTTTTTCCTGCATAAAATAACCAACAGTAGGTTGAATGAGAGAATAGAGGGGCGGCTTCATGGAGGACTGTATTTACATCTCTGAGACTTTGCGAACTCCTTTCCCCCTCCGTGACCCAGGTACTTTTGGTGCTGGCCCCACGGGACACGTGGTGGCCCTGTACCTTAGTGACACATCCCTAGGAGGGTCAGGAGAGAGGACCAGAGACAGATTCCTTCAGTCCTTGCTACATGATGGTGATGCCAGAACGCAATTAAACATGGAAGCATTTGGTAAAGTTAATGTCCATAAAATTTGTGTTTTTTTGTTAGAATTTGCTTTTTCTGTGAGTTGCTCTTTACTGATAATTGCCTAAAATAAAGAGGGAAAGTTACTTAAAAAAATGGAAGCAACTGAGAAACCACACGGATTAATCACTCCGAACCCAAATGCGATTTTTCCGATCACATTTCCTTTAGCCAGATTGCAGAAGTACCCACTGTTACTGCACTGCCATGATGGCGCTGAGAAGTGTGGAGAAGGGTTGTCACAGTGGAAGGAGACCGGGACCTCAACGTAGGACAGTCAATCCGTTTTAATTTTGCAAATGTCATGAAAACATATGGGCGGGTGAGTAGGTGGCTGGGGACGGCCCCAGGGGACCCCAGGAGACTCCCCTGGAATTTTTCTTTCATTGGCTTCATGGTGGGCATGTGCCTCTGGATCATAATTGCAAACGTTTGTGGTCAGAGTGGGAAACGGAATACAAAGAGAACTCTTTGATTCAAACAGATTTCTACACCCAGGAAAAAAAGGGGAAAAAAAATGTATTGTGAAGAATGTGTCTGGCTTTGCCCAGCAAATAAATAATCATCGCTCAGAAAGCCAGGGTCTTCCTTCTGTTATGTGTCCAGATGCATCGCCCTGTGCAGTTGGATTTAGGGTACTGTCTTTCTTATATGCATTGCAATTCTTTAAACACTGTTCCTTAATGTTCTGACTTGTGCTCACCAAATTTGGACTTTCATACATTAGGCACAAAAATCATCTCAATGCGTTTGTCAGGCAGCATTTTAGCTTGAGTGACACCTTCATCTTTGTTAATCAGATGGTGCAATTACATAAAAACTGGACCTCAGGGGCTTTTGGAATATGCTGCAGAAAAGAGAATTGGTGCCCTGGGGACGTCACCCAAGCGGTGCTGGTGGCGGTGCAGGGGCTCCCTGGCACGGGCGAGCTCTGAGCTGGCAGGAATCCAGCCAACTGCTACCAGAGTCATTCAGCGATCACCTGCTCTCTGGATTGGAGGCTCAGGCATAAAGTGTCAGAAGCAGGCTCGATCTTCCAAAAAAAAAAAAAAAATAAATAAATAAATAAAAGACTCCTATGCTTTTTTATTTATTGTCTAATTACTCAACCCTGCTTAAGGTACTTCCCACATGTGTGGCATCGTCACAGGCAACATGGTGCTCCTCTAGAACAGGCCAATTATTGAGCCCGGGGTCAGGATTTTCCCTGTAAGTGGCTGTGTGACTTCTAACATCTACGTTTACCTCTCTGGCCTTTCATTCTTGATCTCAAAGATTCAGAGACTGTGGATGAGGCATTTTTAAGCCCTCAAGTCTAAGTTCTGATGGTCCAGCCTGACCGTTACCCAATCTCCTACGCTTTGGTAATGTTCTTGGGGGGAGAGTATCGCTCAACTGGTAGAACACGTGCTTAGCACACTTGAGGTCCTGGGTTCAATCCCCAGTGCCTCCTCTAAAAATAAATAAATTACCTCCCCCACCAAGATAAAATAAAATACAATAAAATGATACAATAGTAAATACATAAAATATTTAAAAATATTTTCTAGCAGAAGGCATTAGGACCTTCCTTCTACTAAGAGTCAAAGACGAGCAAAGGGAAGAGAGTGGCTTTTAGTTCACATCCTGAATAACTATTTGCTTCTTTGAGCAAATCTCCTCGTGCACAGAACGCTGGTGATGATACGTAATCCGTATGCACATCGGGGTGTGACGCGCCTCGTGTGACATCTTCCACCTTTGTTTAATTATTAGCTCTCGTCCTCCTCCTTCTCATCGCATTAGTCAGCGTTAAGAATTACATCCCTTTGTTTCCGGTCCAAACACAGCTGGGAGGGCAGCAGACCCTAACGTGTCAGCAGTGAGAGACAAAGGGTTTGTCTGAGCATCTGGGCAACCATAAGCCCCGCCCTCTCTGCGCGCATCCCTCCAGCCATCCTTGAGAATGCAAATAAAGATGAACGAAAGCCACTCTCTTCCTGGTCCCGTGGAGCCAGCTCGTCTGTGGAAATGAACTTCCATTCTCTCTGACAATTACTTTCACTCTAAAATATGATAATTCTTTGAAGTCGCACCAAGAGAGAAAATACGGCGTGCTCCATGTGAAGCCCAGGAAATAGATGGGGGTGCCCGGGACATTAATCTCGTTTGCTCTGCACCTGAATTTTTTTTTTTTTTTTTTTTTTTTTTTTTACCCTGAGAAGATTGCAGCAAAGCTGTGTGCTAAATCTCCAGCAATTTAGCTCAGCAAAGTAGATTACTTAGACCCAATGAGAATCTCTACCTTATGACTTTTTCTCGGTAAAATTGATATTCAGATATACGGTCTGAAGCCGGGGCTGCAAACTGAGATGTTTCTGCCTTTGCAGTTTTGACAATATTAGATGTGAATCAAGGCAAGAAAAAGACAGGTGCTTGTGGCCTGGACTCTCACTCCGAAAACATTTAAATCTTGAATAACTTTCGTACAGTCAGTACATTTTCCCCAAAGAAAAATCTGCTGTGAAAAGGACTCATGAAATCAGATTTGATGAGCAGCGAGAGAGGATTGTTATGTACGTCTACTTAGATCTGAAAAAAAAAAAGTCTTTTATCTTTTTCCAAGGACACAGACTTAACCGAGGTATTGTTTATCAAATACCATGGCTTCATATTCAATCCATCCAGAACTTGGGTGAATCCACAGCCAATATATTAAATATTAGACGCTAGAATATTCTGCTAATTATAACTGAGTCTTTAATTTTCCTTCACCCCTATTCTCCATCTCACATCTTCACAGGACTGTGCTGGGTTGAATAATGTCTCCCCCAAAACACACGTCTCTTTGAACCCCAGGACGTAACCTTATTTGACAGTCGAGTCTTTCCAGACATAATTATTTAAGATGAGGTCATCCCGGAGCAGCGTGGGTCTTAAATCTTGTGACTGGTGTCCTGACAAGGCCAGGTGAAGACACTGATGTGCACGTGCAGAGAAAACGTGGCCACGGGAAGACAGAGGCCGTGACTGGTGCAGGGAAGTCAGCAACTGCGGGGCGCGCTTGGCTGGAGAAAGATGGCGCCAGGGTTAAATGCTCTCCCTCCTTGCCCAGGAGGACGGTCCCCCAGCCCATCTCATAAAGCTCTTGGGTGGGTTCGGAGGATGGAGGTATATAATTGTCAGTCTGGCCCATGGTGTGGTGTCTCAATGACCATGATATACCCGTGTGAGAACCATGAGGTAGAAAACAGGATCGGTCTTTCTGATCAGGATTTCCAGCACTTAGAGAACTTGAATATTCCATTGCCCATAGGTCAGGCTCTGTCCTGGTCTCGAAGGGGAAATTCTTCCACCAGGATAGCCAGTGAGGGTCCCACTGAACTAGACGCTACCCCCTGGCCAACTTGGGTTCCTGAGGCCAGCAGGCCAGCAGACAGAGATAGAAGTTACCACATTCATGGACATGATGGACCCTGCTCACCATCAGATTTAGGATTGATGGCTACATGGTGGTGCCAAGAAGGAATATGGGGCATTTATTGTGGGCTCCCTTGATGTAAGAAAAACTGAAGCAACAATGACCTTCCCTCCTGTCTTAGGAAAGTTTACAATCTAAGAAACACAGATAGAAAATGGGGGTGAATAATACACAAAGAGTAATTAAGACTTAGAAAGAGACAGAGGTCAGCAGTGTGTGCTGGGAGCTCCTTTGGGTAAGAAATTCTAACTCAAAAAGACACGTGCACCCCAATGTTGTCACGGCAGCACTATTTACAATAGGCAAGACATGGACACAACCTAAATGTCCATCGACAGATGACTGGATAAAGAAGATGTGGTATATTTATACAATGGAATACTACCCAGCCATGAAAAAGGATAAAATAATGCTATTTGCAGCAACATAGATGGACCTGGAGATTATCATTCTAAGTGAAGTAAGACAGAAAGAGAAAGAAAAACACCACATATCACTCATATGTGGAATCTGAAAAAAAGACAAAAATGAACTTATTTAAAAAACAGAAACAGGCTCACAGACATAGAAAACAAATTGAGGGTTACCAGGGGGAAAGGGAGGGTGAAGGGATACACTGGGAGTTAAGGATTTGCAGATACACCCTACTATATACAAAATAAACAACAAGATCCTACTATATGACACACAGATACCTTGTAATTGCTCATAATGAAAAAATATGAAAATTGATATATACGTGTGTGTGTAAGTGAATCACTGTGCTGTGCACCAGAAATTAACACAACATTGTAAACCAACTATACTTCAATGAAAAAGTTAAAAAAAATAAAAAAAAAATGGCAGGGTAAATTTTATACCCCCCTTGGCGATATCTGTGTAGGATGCTAACGTTGTTGGTTAACAGTGACCTGGTAATCTCACAGGCCAAGCGTTCCAGTGACAGATGTCAGTGCTTGGAATTGAAAAGGGCAGTGTGTGTGTGTGTGTATGTGTACGATAAAGAAAGAGAGGGAGACAGATGGGTATTTGCAGTGAGCTGCTAAAATGTTGAACAACTGGCTATCCAGGGAAACAAGTCCTGATTTGCAGCATCTGCTGATTTCATGGCTGATTTCAAGCACCCAAAACAGCATCACTGAATGAGGACTTGGGAGGTGACAGGAGCAATTCACTCTTGGGAGCCAGTGCAAGCATTTCCCAGAGCCTTGTTGCTCTCTGCGTATCCACACGAATTGATCTGTGAACCAGTTGGGCGACTTTAGGTTACAAACAGATCACATCTTTCAAAAATCATTTAATTAGCTGCCGGCATCTCCATATTCTTTCCATTTTTTGTTTTTGGTTCTCAGGGGGCACTTGGTCCAAAGGACCCAATCTTGCATCTGAACTCCATCGTCGCACTTGTGCAGAGAATGGAGACGTAACCATGACACGTCCAAGAGCTGGAGCACAGAGGGGTTTACAGACCTGACCACACGCCAAGCTGAGTTAGCCAGCCAGAGTGCTGGTTTGGGGTTGTAGACAAAGAAAGAAGAAAAAAAAGTAGCTATCACAGTATTTAACATAATTAAAAATAAAACCTAGTATTATAAAAAAAATCTAATGATCAGGGTCACTGATTATTGCTGGGAGACAGAGGAGGTTTTATAATCTGTCTTCCAGGTCCTGGCTCTGGGGTGGAAGGCGTTCCTTTTTTCTCTCTTCTGGTTCTTGGGTGTAGTTTTGAGTTTTGCTCGAGTTTGTTTTAAGGCTCGTGATCTGTGGTTGGCTTTTCTGCTCTAATGAAAAAGGGAAATCGTTATGACCTGGGAGGTTGTTACACTTGGCGACAACAGTATTGACCGCAATCTTCAGTCCTCTTAAGAAACCCTGTGATCTTTCTCTGAACGTTAAAAAATAATGTGGTATTTTGACACACAGGCTTTTGGGGTTCCCCAAGGGGGTGAATTTATCACTGAGAAATAGGACTGTGTGTTAGTTGCTGGAAATTACAGGAATGGTTTTCCTGGCGTTTTTAAAGATGTTGTTTCAAAGATGTGTGCGAGCCCCATTCTTCAGGTGCGACCTCCCTTCCAACTGTCTGTCCAGCTGACAACGCAGTGTCCGTGGGTCAGACTGGCTGGGAGAAACATGCTCCCATTAGGGTGATAAGCAGATGTGGGGTTGCCAGGCAATTTGATTTTCAGACAAAGATCTGTCTCTCACTTGCCATGTTATTCTGAGCAAGCTACTTTGCCTCAGTTTCCTCATCTATAAAATGGGCACAATAATAGGATCCATCTTACAGGTTATTTTGAAGTTGGGAGAGCAAATCCAGGTGAAGTATTCAGAACACTGCCTGGCTGATAGTAAGTGCTCGAAAAGTCACCCTTCTTTTTATTAATTTTTATTTATTTTTTTTATTGCAACTTTTAACAATTGACACAAATGCCATTAGAGCTGGCCTTCCGTCAGGTTCTGTAACATGCCAATAATAATGAAGTCCATTTTTGTGCTTACAG
Source organism: Camelus ferus (assembly GCF_009834535.1). Classification (NCBI taxonomy): domain Eukaryota; kingdom Metazoa; phylum Chordata; class Mammalia; order Artiodactyla; family Camelidae; genus Camelus; species Camelus ferus. The sequence goes on along the minus strand of NW_022588524.1, from coordinate 592,947 downwards.
GTCATCCTAGCTGAATGAGAAGATGTGTTTCTCCAGCAGCATCGGTCACATTTTTAACGTTGGGAGAAAGATCGCAGGGACTCTGGAGGATGTGTTGTAAAGTATGTTGATTCCTCTTGAAGCATCCTGTCCTCATGGCCTGGCTGCTCCTGTCACATGACTTCCCTCTAACACGGGTCCTCCCGTGCCTTCGCCAGGGGCACGGCTTCCATCCTCCACACGCTCACCTGTAGCATTATTCATCGCACAACGTGCGTTCACGGCCAGCATGAGTTCTCCTGCAACACAGCTTCCCCCGCAGAACGGGTTCCCCTGCAGGACGCGTGCCTCTGACGCATGGCTTTCCTTATGCGTGGATTTTTCTCCTGCCTGGCTTTCAAAAATATATAGCTAACACGGTGATCAGGCCAGTCTCCCTCACGCATGCTGAAATTCTGATTTGACCCTGCACATCTGTTGCCGGATCTGCCCAGAACATTGCATTATTTTTGGATGCATCTGTGACGTTCAGAATGACTCGTTCAGATGGATGGAATTCACTCAATCGATACACAACCCCGTCATTCATTAAAAAAATATTTCTTCTGACTTGTGTGGAATCCCGATGAATATATTATAGCGGAAGCCTGTCTGATTCATTCAGTGATGTCATAATAGTTGTTCATTTAATTGAAAAAAGTAAATTAAGATCTGGAATAAAATGTTATTTGCATAATTAAATGCTTAGTTTAACTTAAAAATGTGAGTGGACATTCATTGTATTTGGTGAACGGATGAGATCTGTAATTTTTTTTATTACGATCTATTCTGGCTCTCAGTGCACTTTATTACCACATCCGTGAAGCACCATTGATAACTTCTGGTTTTGGACTCTTTTAAAGTGCGTCGAGAACCAAAAATACACTCAGGAAGCAATCAACTTGCACAGAAATTCGAAATTTCTATGATTTCCGGGTCCCTACATCATTCACATTTGTTTCTTTAATTTGGCAGCAAGATTTTAGCGATGAATATTTCTTGGCTTTTTTTTTTCCCCCAACGCATTCAACTTTGTTCTCATTGAAACAAATCTTTGGGTGCACCCATATCTCATAAGTTTCCGATAATATTTAATAGCATGAAACAATGGCAATCATGAGCCTAAATGCCGAAACATAATTGAGTAAAAAGTAACTGATATTCGTATCAGTAAGACTCAACTCTGGGAAGCAGAAAAATGTGTATGTGCTGGGAGCCGGGATAAATCAACCCGATATTGACATCCATCCAGATGTTTCCACCGGGGAGTGGGCAGAGAATCTGGGGGCCACAGAGGTCACTGTTCATTAGGAGAATTTGCGCTGTTCACCCCGTGAAGGTTTTATACTCAGTTCCTCGGGAGTGTAACCTGCTATGCACATTGGAACAATGGACAATTTCTGTGCTGTTTGATTTTTCTTCCTTACCTAAATAGCACAATCCATTCATTTATACTGGAACAAATTATTTCATATCTATCCAAGACAGAAATTATGATGAACACTTTTAAGGTTAATTTATTATCATTATTTTAATTGCAAAGCCGTTTCTTAAAAAGTCATGTGCTGACGTTTTATAGGCAAATGGATTGCTTACCCTATAAAATTCAGTTTTCAGTTATTTGCATGTGGATTCCCTCATTACACTATTGGTTTTTTTTTTTTCTTTTTGAGATATAGTCAGTTTACAATTTGTCAATGTCTGGTGTCCAGCACAATGCTTCTGTCCTACATGAATGTACATATATTCATTTTCATATTCTTTGTCACTGTGAGCTACTACAAGATATTGAATACATTTCCCTGTGCTTTACAATATAATCTTGTTTATCTATTTTATATATAGTAGTCAGTATCCACAAATCTCAAACTCCCAGTTTATCCCTTACCTCCCCACCTCCCCTCTGGGAACCACAAGTCTGTATTCTATGTCTGAGTCTGTTTCTGTTTTGTAAATAAGTTCATTTGTCTTTTTTTTTTTTTAGATTCCACATATAAGTGATATCATATGGTACTTTTCTTTCTCTTTCTGGCTTACTTCACTTAGAATAATAATCTCCAGGAGCATCCATGCTGCTGCAAATGGCATTTTATCATTTTTTATGGCTGCGTAGTATTCCATTGTGTAAATATACCACCACCTCTTTATCAGTCATCTGTTGATGGACATTCAGGCTGTTTCCATGTCTTGGATACTGTAAATAGTGCTGCTATGATCATTGGGGTGCAGGTGTCTTTTTGAGTTAGGGTTCCCTCTGGATGCCATTCTTTCCCATTCTGCTTGTGTGGCTTGTTTCACAATGAAGGTATCACTAGAGGTGGCTTCACAGTTTCCATCTTCATTTCCATTCTGCTGACTGTTTTTACAAAAGTATTTGGAACTGTAAAAATGTAGTCATGTTTTCATATTAATTTCACAACTAATCAACTTTGGTAAATTGGACATCTAACGGAACACCATAGAAATAGCAACAACATGAAACTGACAGCTAGAAATAACTTCACATGACGTGAAATTGTATCAGCTAAAATGTGATGCAATTAAAGTGCCTGCGATCAGAGGTAGATTATTGATCGGGTTTAGTGTCCATAACATGAGCATGTAATGAGTTTTTACTGAAACTCATTCAGAGCTTACGTTCCTGATGCGTGAGGTGAGTGTGTGTGTTGGGGTGTGTGTGGGGGGAGTGGGGTGTATGGGTAGCCAATGGGGGATTGCATTCTTTCCTCTTTCAAGTGAAATTACCAACCAGACTGGGAATCACCAAGCCAACCATGGGACATCACGTCCATGGGCCATACATTGGGGACCCTCTTACAGTCCTCGCTAGGAATTCCGTCTACCGCCTTCCATGGTGAATTCTCCTTGGGAGCCCTTGCCAGCCCGTGACCCTCGCAGGTCAAGCCTGACCCATTGGAGAAGACTCACCTTCCAAGGGATGGGTCATTTGAGGGCCCTCTGCCAACTCACCCTTCTTCTGCCCTTCGGAGTTCGGCTTTGCCAACAAAAAGCACACCCAGGGCACCACGGGTTCCCGTGCTTACAAAAGCAGCGGGCATATCCAAGAGGGTCTTGCTCTAATAAAGAAAATCTCCTCTTGTTTTGCTTTGTTCTCTAGACATAAGTTAGGCCTCAGCTGTCACTGCCTGGGCGTTGAGTAACGAAGGATGTTGCTTTCAAACACACACACACACACACACACAGACACGCACACACATACACACAGAGCACACACAGAGCCCTTCTAACCTGGGACACGCGATGACATTGCAGGCTCTATCTGGGTTTTGAACATGCGCCACTCACCTGCGCGGACTGAATTAGATGAGGAGGGGCTGATGGAGACTGATGGCAATTTCTCGTCGTTGAACAAAGTGTTCAAGTCAGGCTAAAGGTAACCACGGACTTCCATCATCACGGCAAAAGGCTGGAGAACACGCCTATAATCCAAATAATTGCTGACTTATCTCGTAGTTAAATGCATGGGAAGATGGTTAAGACTGTCATTTCTAAAGGGCGTCTGACACTTGCGATATTAACGTGATGCAACCAAAACGCAATTATGCAAGTTAAATAAGAAACAGGAAGCTGGTTTTTCTTTTTCAGCCTTTGCATTCCTCATATATTTTCGGGTGGCTCAAATATCCGTGTATGGATGGGCAGAGATTAACAACTGGAATTTAATTGTCATAACACGTCTTCTCGGACACCAGAAATGTGCGGTGGTCAGAGGGTCACTGCAATTTTCATCGTGAGATGAAAACACTTGAGATACCATGGGAAATGTTCACAAGAAGACTGTCTCAGGAAAGCAGTAAAAACAGTCAGATTGCCCAGGTTAGTGCAGGCGTCTTATTAACCAGAAACAGCACATTATTTGCGCCCTGTGGATTTCAGTGCTAATCTTTTGACCTCGTGAGCCGGGCTTGGCCCCTGCTCGTTCCTGTAATTTGTTGCATGTCTGGAGGAGAACGCTTTCGATGCATCGATAATCCCAGAAGACTGAGCTCTCTCTCCATCCTCTTTCCTCCTGTCTCCTGGTACCCAGGGGGCCAGCCACCGCGGCGCACCTGAGCCAGTTCCCTCCCGCATCTCAGCAGGTGCTGCGTCTGGGGTCGAGTCTCTCTGGGCATCAGAATTGGCAGATAATCAAGCCCAGGAGCATCTTCAGCAGCAAAGACAGGGAAGGGCAGTTCCCTTCAACAGCGAGGGGAGGGGAGCAGCCTTAACCGGGGTTCCTTTGAGGGTGATTCATAAAAACAGGTGCAGGCCAGGAGCTGTTTTTATTTCAAACATTTATACCATCGCATTTCTTGTCTTTCCTCCTCTGCTTTCTTCATCTCCTGTTTCATTCTTTACCTTTTCAGAGATAAAGGGAAAGGTTTTGTTCTGAAGCTACTGTATGAATTTACCCCCAGCTGATTCCGTGGTTTGCGGGACAACTGGATAGAAAGGCTTTAAGAAAAAAAAAAATCCTTAGAATGCACAGTTTGTATGTGATTTTTAATTTAAGATGGGTGAATTTAATTTGATTTAATTCATGTAAATTTAATATATACTAACAAAATATATTTGTGGCTTCCCGATTCCTTTCCTTAGCCAGAAACCCTTTAATAGTGCGTTAAGACATCAGATTCATTTAAATAGGACAATAAAGATTTTAGGATTGGAGGAGCAAGGCTGAACTAGTCAAGAAGGGAACATTCATAGCTCTCATTACCTTTGTCCTCTGAGCTGTGATTTCCCAGCTGCAGCCTTTAACTAGCAGTTGGGGTTTTGAGAATATTTGTCTTTTTTTCTTTTCTCTTGTTTTTAATTGAAGTGCAGTCAGTTACAATGTGTCAGTTCCTGGTGCGCAGCACAGTGTCCCAGCGATGCAGATACACCCATATATTCATTTTCATATTCTTTTTCATTATAAGTTACTACAAGATATTGAATATAGTTCCGGTGTGCTGCACAGAAGACATTTGTTGTTTTTCATTTGTGTTTTCATGTATAGTAGTTGAGATTTGCAAATCTCCAACTCCCAAGTTGTCCCGTCCCACCTCCCTTCCCTTGACAACCATAAGATTGTTTAATATGTCTGCAAGGTTGTTTTTATTTTGTAAATGAGTTCATTAGTGTCCTCTTTTTTTTCTTTTTTTTAGATTCTGCATGTAAGTGAATGTGGTATTTTTCTTTCTCTTTCTGGCTGACTTCACTTAGAATGATGATCTCCAGTTCCATCCATGTTGCTGCAAATGGCGTTATTTTATTATTTTTCATGGCTGAGTAGTATTCCATTGTATAAATATACCACAGCTTCTTTATCCAGTCATCTGTCAATGGACATTTAGGCTGTTTCCATGTCTTGGCTGTTGTAAATAGCGCTGCTGTGAACACTGGGGTGCAGGTGTCTTTTTGAATTAAGGTTCCCTCTGGATACATGCCCAGGAGTGGGATTGCTGGATCATAGAGTAAGTCTTATTTTTAGTCTTTTGAGGAATCTCCATACTTTTAACATATATTTCCTGTTTTACCTCACTATTTTTTCCAGCAATGCCTCTTGACCAGACTACCAGTGGCTTCCTCCTGCAAAGCTCTCTCATCTTCCGTAGGTAAACACATGGTTCAAATTCATCACAGCAAGAAGAGACTGGGTCCGGGAGTGCAGTCGCAGACTGGCCCTTCCTTGATGGCAGCTGTAGATCAAAGAGCTCAAACTCTGTCTTTTTTGACTTTTTTTTCTTGTTATTTTAGAGAGGGATGACTTCTATTGAAAGCTGAATATAATTAGACTGTATCTTATATATATTGACCACTGGATTGATCATTTAAATGAACACATTTTGAAAAATATATTGGGATCATGTCACCTTGGAAACAAAAAGCCACACGATGGGCTGAGTTTATTCAGGGTCGGATGCCCTGAATGGAACGGCCTGGAAGAGGCCTCGCAGGTAGGTCTGAGGGCCCGCTGTGAGGAGGGAGGGGAGCATCCAGGCTGTGGACACACGTGGAGTCAGCATCGTGATGACAAGTTACTGCTGGTCCCGAAGGTCAGCTCCCTCAGTTAATGGTTTTAGTGCTTTTCTGAGTACGGGAGGGTGCAAGGATTTGGGTTCATCAACATTTCTCCTGAATATATCAAAGCAGCCGAGGGCCACATCTGCCAGTTTTCCCAGAGCGCAGGGTACCTCCGTCCCGACCTTCACCCCGAATCCCTCCCCAGGATGCGCTGCCGGTCAGTGACTGCGGTGGCTCGTGAATGACTCGCCTCTTGTAGCACTGGAGGGTGGGGGGTGCTCTTTGCTTTCCTGGGTGTATGGGGAGGAAACGGGGAGTGGGGGGGTGGGAGAAAACTGGAAACATACTTGCTCAAGATAATTGAATCCTGGGTGGAGCCTCACCCGGTTCTCTGTAAGTTACAGACAGTAAATAAGTGCAGACAACTCTGCAAAGTGCTGCCTGGAGGCTGCCAGGAGCCTTGACTCAGCCCAGTAGCAGGTGCAGAGAACAAAAGCCAGGCTGGGCTGCCTGCCTTGAGGGGTGGAGGAGGGTAGAGCTCAGGGGCAGAGCATGTACTTAACATGCACAAGGTCCTGGGTTCAATCCCCAGTCCCTCGGCTAAAAAATTTTCTAAAGAAATAGAAGAAGAGGAAACACATGTCGATTCATTTAAAAAAAAAAAAAAAGAGGGAAGAGGAAGGCATTTTTGGATGTTTTTATCTTTGATCATATTGTCTTTAGGACAGCTCACCACTGGATCTGCAACCCTGAGTCCTTTGAAGCATTTTGAAACTCTGGACCAGATCCACGTTCTGATGTAGATGGAAATCATTCATGCTTACATTAATTTTTTTTTTATGTCCTGCCTTCCACTTTCTTTTCCAGTGACTCACTTGGTAGACAAATACACCCGTATTTGGAAGTTTAGGCCAATGTATCCTGGACACCCAACCGTCCTGACACACAGGAGCGCTTGCTTTGGGGTTTGAGGGTTCACCTGAGTTGTGTTTACATCCTTCGTACGAATCCAGTGTCTTCACGAGTCCTGCAAAGGTTGCATTTGGAACATGAGAGGGAAGGTGACCCAAAGGACTGGAACACACATTCCAAGGAACTACAAATCACTTTCTTCTTTCTCAGAAACTGCTTTCGCGGATTACCTTTACGGTGCAAGGCTGCTTCTGGAACAATCTATCTTGCATAATAACATTGTTACAGGAGGTGATTCAAATGGCTTTTGAATAAGCAGTATTGCGTTTCCCTCGGTGCCTCGGCTTCCAAGGGAGACGTATTCAGCGCTAAGTTGGGAATAAATAGAGCATACTGTGGCGAAGAGTCTTTTTCAGGCCCATGCTTATGCTAATTTATTTAAATATATACATCAGGACAGAGTGCACCTGAAGATTCAAGGGGTCTTTGAAAGTTCTCTAGGTAGACTGTCCTTTTTATTTAAGATCCGGCATTGCTGATAACATTTTTCTCTGTTGATGTTTCCTGTTTCTGAGAACTTGTTTATCACCGCAGGACAATTAATCATCTCCATCGCATTATCCAGGTTTTTTCTTTAACGACGTTCGGTGGGCACAGACAAAGCGAGATCCGGATTAAGCTTGGACTCCAAGCCTGAAGTGTACGGAGAAGTTCCAGGAAGAACTCGGGAGATTCCACATTCAGGGAATGTGCACACATGCACACACACGCGCAGGCACTCAAAAAAGTGCTTGCTGAATTAGTATGTATGTAACTGATGTTTCTTTCTTTAAATCGATGCGTTCATTCATTTATTTAATAAGCAAGTTATATGCATTAAGTCGTTGGGAATTTCAGTAATGCCTCCCTATTATTTATGGGCAGTGAGGAGAGCGTGCATGGAGGTGCACACGTGATACCAAGAATGAAGTGTATTGAATGTTGCATAAAATACGTTCCGAACACTAGGAATCCGGGATGACTTGGAAGGCGGGTCCGACTGAGGGATGCAGTCGTGGGGTCTGTTTCTCCCTGCAGGGGTCCTCTCCTCATGCCTGTCTGCTTGGAGAGGCCAACAGGTCCAGGCTGTGTGTTGACCTGGCCTGGCTCGCTCCCCCTCTGGGTCCTCCTCCCCAGCTCAGCGTGTTGCCACCTGCGTTCTTAGCTGTCAGGACACTGGACCTGGACAAGAAGGCTGTGGAAGCGCTCAGCTGTTGGCGAGGAATCCTGGGGTTGCCAGTCGGCACATGCGGTCTAGAAGATGAGCATGGGGTCTGAGTGGGGCACGTCCCCTTGGTGAGGAGTGCCTTGAGGGAGAGCCAGGTTTGAAGACTCAACCTCAAAGGGTCCAGGTGGGGGCCTCTTTGCCTGGGTCTAACACTGCTGGCTTACAGGAATGTGATGAGTATATGAAAAGTGGGCCTAAGTTCCAGAGCTCCCGGACCCTAGATCCCAGCCTGGGACACGGACAGGGAAACAGACTTACAACGCACTGTGGTCGGTGAGCTTTGGAAAGAGGGCGCTGATCTGGAAGATTCTCGGGTGATGGGACAGTTTAGCTGGGGAGGAAGGATGGGGGTTAGGGTTTCTGGTGTATCCAATGGCGTGCAGGCAGCAGAAGGGCATTCATTAGGGTTTAGCTGGATGCACATTACATAAACCCTAAATAACAGAGGTTTTCTGTAATGTAAGTTCGTACCAGGCAGGTTCTGAGCGATGGATGGGGGAACCCTTGATCCTGGAGCTGGTGCATTGGCTATTATTATTATTATTAATATTAATATTTGGCTTTCCCTTTTCAGCTGCTGCAATCCAGCCATCCCAACTGCCTTCAGAGAAGGAGGGAGAAGGCGAGAGCCAACGAGAATTTCCCTCCTTGTGAGGCAACATCAATTTATTCAACCACAGGTCACCCTCTTTGTAAAGCCATTTCCAAACTCTTTGTAAACTTTGTAGTTGCTGAGAATTCACTTCATTCTTTAAAAAATATTATTGTGTCTGTTTTTAATTAAAATTTGTTCGTCAGGTGCACAGCTTGGATGTAAAAATAATAGGGCCATTTTTCATCCTGGACTTCTCGGAAACGTGTGGTTGCTTTTTGGCCTTAATTGTCTGCTGGGGCTTACAGCATTCAGCTCATTATTTGTCCACATTTCATTTTTTTTTTTATCCAAAATTGCCATCTAGGCACAGTAGGCAGATAAGAGAATTTTCTTCCTGTGTAATTTAAGTCATAACATTTTGATGCAAAAGGCTTCAAGGAGTGATAGTGATTATTATGTTCTATAAGAAACGTTACAATATTCTGGAAGCATCGTGACCTTATTTTTAAAAATTTCATGTAACTGAGAGAAATACTGCGTTAACACCAATGAGAAGAATTATCAGTGAATAATGACTTTAACCAACCAGGACCCTTCAATACATCATCTGTTGGCTGAAAGTCCAATTAAAAATATGCAATCAGACCCCTTAAAACTCTGAAAATAAAAGGCTATTAAGTCATCTTCCTCTTTGCCATAAATATTTATTGGCTGTTTCCCTCAGTTGGTATCAAGTGAATGATGTCAGGTCTTAATCTTTATCTTATATATTTTTCTTTTGCTCATTTCCTGTTTCCATGATGGAGAACTGGACCATTAACACCTTCAACTACAAATCTCCCTCCAGGCCCACAGGGCTCAATGTTTGTGCAAGTGTCCGGTGATTCTGTAGTGCGGTCATCACATTATTCTGCAGCCAGCTCTTCTCCGCCAAGTGTCTTAGCCCTTCTTGTTTTTCTCATTGTTCCTTCCTCTGTTTTCTGAGGATCCGTTCTGTCTTTTGGTCCTTCTCCCTTCTGTGTGCATATCCTCTCAATCTCCGCCAACGGCCACCAGTCAACATTTGTAGAACCTCCTCTCTAATCAAGGGAAGTGCACATAGTCAGTGCCTTTATCCACAGTTGGAAATCCTGGGGCCATGCTGAACCCTTACTAATATTCCCATCTTTCCTTTGCATAATCACCAGTACTGAGCATGTGATGTTGTAGACCATAGGCCACAAACTCTGCTGAGCACAGGATGCAATTAGGAACTCTAATTTGAAAAGACAGCTGCACCCCAGTGTTCACAGCAGCACTGTTTACAATAGTCAAGACATGGAAACAACCTAAATGTTCATCTACAGATGACTGGATAAAGAAGTTGTGGCACCTCTATGCAATGGAATACTACTCAGCCATAAAAAGGAATGAAATAATGCCATTTGCAGCAATGTGAATGGACCTGGAGATCATCATTCTAAGTGAAGTAAGAAAGAAAGAGAAAGAAAAATACCATATGATATCACTCATATGTGGAATCTAAAAAAAAAAAAAAAGACAAATGAACTTAAATGTCAAACAGAAACAGACTCAGACATAGAATACAGACTTGTGGTTGCCAGAGGCGAGGCTGGTGGGAAGGGACAGACTGGGAGTTCGAGATTTGTAGATACTGACAGGTGTATATAGAATAGATAAATAAGTTTACACTGTAGAGCACAGGGAAATATATACAAGATCTTACGGTAGAGCACAGCAAAAAAACAAATGTGACAATGAATATATGTACGTTCACGTATAACTGAAAAATTGTGCTCTACACTGGAATTTGACACAACATTGTAATCTGACTATAACTTAATAAAATAAAATTTAAAATAAAGATAACATAGACTTTTCCTAACTGAGTTAGTCTTCTGGAATTAGCACGATTTGTGGAACTGATAAGAAGCTGTGTTTATCACTTCGAATCTCTAATGACAGTAACAATTGTTCCACGTATGAGCTTTTATTGAGAGATGAGATCTACCTTAACCAGCAGCTCTCTAAATACTTTAAATGTATTATCTCCTTTAAGCTTAACCTCAACCCTATGGGACGGATACTTCCATTTTATTCCCATTTTATTGGCAAGAAGCTGGAAGCACAAGGAATCCAAGTAACTCAGCTTGGAGCAATGTCTCTGTCTGTTAGTACAGAGGGAAATGTGATTCATGGACCGAGGATTCCGAGAATCCCAGTGTGGCCAGGACAAATTTATAAAAGGCAAGACCATTTTTTCCTGCAGGAGGGGATGGGGTGGCCAGCTAGTATTTCAAAGTTTGATTCAAATCCCATCTGACTTGTCTACAACGTTTCCTGGTTGAAGTTCAAGGGATGAGACTTAACATCCAACCCTTCCCAGGAGGAAGCAATCACCGCCATGAGTAAATGGTGATCGTTTATGCCAGGGAAGCACTATGTTAGGACCCAGAGGTGTGTGACTGACTCCCTGGAGGCACGATGCAATGGGAAAAAGTTTGAAGAGGAGATGTGTGAGCGCTGGGTTGGAGGAGGAGGAAACACTGATGGGGGATACAGAGGAAGGTGCAAATAAGGAATTCCAGGCAGTGAACATGGCTCCCAACAATATGGATCAAAGTCATGTACCCTCCCAGGCTCTCAGTATTCGGATGGTTCCGGACTATAACCTGTAAGGGAAGGAGGAAGAAAGACAGTATTAAATGAGGCTGGGAAGCTGGGTGGGTTTAGTAAGGGTTATGGGATTATTTCCTTTAATCACCAGGTGTACGTATAGAGGGTCCTCAAGAGATGCTCATTAAAGGAGAGACGTGTGGCAAACTGTATGCATGTCGGACAAAAGGATGGTGAGTGCCCCCTGGATCTTTCTGGGGAGGTCCTGGAAACCTCTTTTCATACTCTGGAACCCCCGGAAACAAACCCTATCTGTTCGTTTCAGTTCCTGCTTTAGCAGAAAGCACGTTGGGTATTTTGAGCCCTGAGGCTTACAGACTCAGGATGGGGAAGGTCTTGTGAGTCAGGACGTCCCCACGGGGCCTCTGGTGCTGCCTCACAGTGTGTCACGGGATCCGAGCTGAAACCTTTTTCTGGAATTTCCAAGCAGAAGCCGGAGTATCGCCAGGTGTTTATCACCGTTTTAAGCAAGAGGAAGTTTAGCAAAGCTTTAGTGGGAAAATACAGATCTATGTTGCAGTCTCAAAGTGCAGATTCCAAAGACGGTCCTAATTATTTCCTGGGTGAGCCAGTCTTCAAGGGGCTCCCTTTATCTTGTACAATGAACCTTTGAAAAATCGGAGTAAAAAAATCAGTGAAAACCTACTTACCGGAATTCAATGAACATAATTAAATTAGGTTTCGGCTCTTAAGAATTCATCTTAGGGTGGCTGGTGTAAAAGGAAAAACAAGGATTATATATATATATATATAAAAAAAGGGTTTTAAAGCCCAAAGAACGACAAATCATTTCTAACCTGTAGAATGATATTTCTAAAGAACAAAATGGTTCACTCTCGAAAATTATTAATAGAGTGTCAGGAGAGAACAAAGGCTTTGTAAGAAAGACCATAGTTCTTACATAACTTATATATATATTTGTATTTTGCCAAAGAATGCCATTTGGGAAAATTGAAAATTAAGGTATCTAAATATTTCTAATTAAATAATTAATTAAAACGCCTGTCAACTTTTCTCATTGTGTTTTGTTCTTATTTTAAGGAGTTGTGGAAGGATAAAGAGAAAGAGAAATGCTTTTTATCTCGGAGAAAACTCTGTTCTCCAGGCACCTCCTCTGCGCTTTTCTTCTTTCTTTCTTTCTTTTTATTTTCTCGCCACCGAGAATTACTTTGTTACCTCTCTTGGTGTCCTGAGTTCTTCTTTTTAACTTTTCTTCCTCTGATGAAGTCTTGCCTTCTGGAGGTGTTCGCCCATCTTTTTTTAGGGGTTTCTAGGCTAAGATTTCTTTTATCTTTCTCAGTCCCCTTTCAGTTCTTGGAGACGTTGGAATATTTACTGAAGGATTAGAAAGAACTCAGGTTGTGGGTTTCTCTTAAGAGAGAGGCTTCGGGGGAGGGTATAGCTCAGTGGTAGGGCCCATGCTTAGCATGCATGAGGTCCTGGGTTCAAGCCCCAGCATCTCGACTGAAATAAATGAGAAAATAAACCCAATTACCTCCCCTGTCCCAAAAAATAAATGGGAAAAAGTTAATATAAAAGACACATGCTGTACAATTCTTATAGAATAAAGAGAAACTTAATAAGATTAAAAACCTTTAGAAAAAGTTCCAGCCTCTCCCCTACCTGCCTCCCTCCAAGTGGGATTGTCATGGACAATTCTACTCCCCATGTTCTGCTGTGGGTCCTGAGGCTGTCGGGGTGCAGAGAGCATCCTCTGGGGTCCCGAGGCTGTCGGGGTGCAGAGAGCATCCTCTGGGGTCCCGAGGCTGTCGGGGTGCAGAGAGCATCCTCTGGGGTCCCGAGGCTGTCGGGGTGCAGAGAGCATCCTCTGGGGTCCCGAGGCTGTCGGGGTGCAGAGAGCATCCTCTGGGGTCCCGAGGCTGTCGGGGTGCAGAGAGCATCCTCTGGGGTCCCGAGGCTGTCGGGGTGCAGAGAGCATCCTCTGGGGTCCCGAGGCTGTCGGGGTGCAGAGAGCATCCTCTGGGGTCCCGAGGCTGTCGGGGTGCAGAGAGCATCCTCTGGGGTCCCGAGGCTGTCGGGGTGCAGAGAGCATCCTCTGGGGTCCCGAGGCTGTCGGGGTGCAGAGAGCATCCTCTGGGGTCCCGAGGCTGTCGGGGTGCAGAGAGCATCCTCTGGGGTCCCGAGGCTGTCGGGGTGCAGAGAGCATCCTCTGGGGTCCCGAGGCTGTCGGGGTGCAGAGAGCATCCTCTGGGGTCCCGAGGCTGTCGGGGTGCAGAGAGCATCCTCTGGGGTCCCGAGGCTGTCGGGGTGCAGAGAGCATCCTCTGGGGTCCCGAGGCTGTCGGGGTGCAGAGAGCATCCTCTGGGGTCCCGAGGCTGTCGGGGTGCAGAGAGCATCCTCTGGGGTCCCGAGGCTGTCGGGGTGCAGAGAGCATCCTCTGGGGTCCCGAGGCTGTCGGGGTGCAGAGAGCATCCTCTGGGGTCCCGAGGCTGTCGGGGTGCAGAGAGCATCCTCTGGGGTCCCGAGGCTGTCGGGGTGCAGAGAGCATCCTCTGGGGTCCCGAGGCTGTCGGGGTGCAGAGAGCATCCTCTGGGGTCCCGAGGCTGTCGGGGTGCAGAGAGCATCCTCTGGGGTCCCGAGGCTGTCGGGGTGCAGAGAGCATCCTCTGGGGTCCCGAGGCTGTCGGGGTGCAGAGAGCATCCTCTGGGGTCCCGAGGCTGTCGGGGTGCAGAGAGCATCCTCTGGGGTCCCGAGGCTGTCGGGGTGCAGAGAGCATCCTCTGGGGTCCCGAGGCTGTCGGGGTGCAGAGAGCATCCTCTGGGGTCCCGAGGCTGTCGGGGTGCAGAGAGCATCCTCTGGGGTCCCGAGGCTGTCGGGGTGCAGAGAGCATCCTCTGGGGTCCCGAGGCTGTCGGGGTGCAGAGAGCATCCTCTGGGGTCCCGAGGCTGTCGGGGTGCAGAGAGCATCCTCTGGGGTCCCGAGGCTGTCGGGGTGCAGAGAGCATCCTCTGGGGTCCCGAGGCTGTCGGGGTGCAGAGAGCATCCTCTGGGGTCCTGAGGCTGTCGGGGTGCAGAGAGCATCTTCTGACCACTGGTCACTAAGAAGATGCCCCGTTTTGCACTGGAAGCGGTCCTTTCGTCAGGCTGGGTGGTAGCTGGGAGATTGTTCTTTGACTTTCCGGGAGAACACATGGCTATTTCACAGGCTTGGTCTGCTCAGTCTGCCCTGATCCTGGAAATCACTCCTTCCTCCACATCTTCCCAGGGCCACTTCTCACTCCTTGTCCTCCACACACTCCCCATGGTGGCTCTGGATGGAGCAGGGGTCCCTCTCGTGTGACCCATACTCAGCGGCACCCAGGCCCCTCCATGTGCTCTCCTTTGAAGACGGAGCTGGCCCTGGCACCCAAGTACAGAAGACCACAGACATTGCATTTTTACCCCCCTAGGACCTTCTTCGTCCTCTTGCTTACTCCTTCCTGTGACTCCTCCTTCAACATGTCCTGTGCCCTTCACTGCCTGGGGCTCCCCTCCAGGACGATCCACAGAGGGAAACACAAACCCCACAATCTTTGGCACTGGTTTATTTTCAGTTGCATAGGAAGCCAGTTCACATGGCTTAAGACATTAAAGACATTTAATTTAATAGCTCACAGCAAGCAGGAGGTGGTTGATGAAGTCAGTGGCTAGATGACCTCACAGGGAACAAAGACTTTTCCCGTGGTTCTGCATGTTTAGTCTTTTGTTTTCCGTTTTCACATTTGTCCCCTTGTGATGGCAACATGGGCAGCCCTGGGCATCACCACATCTCACACAACACGGTGAATCCTCCTTCCAAAAGAAATTCCAAAGATAATGGAAAAGAAACCTCTGCAAGGCTGGCTTTAGTGACTCACTTTCCAAGAATGTTACCGAGTCCAGACTCATTCTGCTCACCCAGCAAATCAGGAGACAAGCTGCTGGGGCAAGGGATGACGACTTTATTCAGAAAGCCAGCAGATCAAGAAGATAGGGGACTAATGTCCTGGAGAACCATCTTCCCCAAGTCAGAATTCAGGCTCCTTTTATACTAAAAGAGGGGAGGGGGTGTGGTTGGCTGGTGCAAACTTCTCGGTGCAGGAATCCTGTGTTCTTGCAGCCATGCACGAGGGTCAGGTCATGGTGCCCCTGCAAACCTCCAGCAAAACAAATGTTATTCTCTGTTCTGCAACTTGTTAATCTCTCTATGAATGGAAAAGTGTTAACATCCTTAAAGGTCAGAGCCTTGAGAGTGGGTTCTCCTGTAAAGGCAACGTTCTTTTACAAAAAGTGCAGAGCCAGCATGACTCAGCACAGGAAACAGAGCCCAGGGTTAGAGCCAAAGGAACGGATCCAACATGGAGTCAGGTTTGTTTTTCTCTATTACAGAAAAACATTTCAATATCTTACATCCAAGTGCATGGTTATTCAAATCACAGAAGGATGGGCTCACATTTTGTTACCACAGTTTACTCGGAGTCCTGGTGAGGGTTAGCTGTGTTCTTTGCTCAGGGTCTCACTGGGCAGAGATGGAGATGTCAGCCGAGCTGGGTTCTCACCCGTAGCACCAGGTATCCTTCCAAGGTCATTCAGGTGGTTGGGAGAATTTGTTTCCTCACAGGTGAACAACTGAGGTTGAAAAAGAAACATAAACAAATAAATAAAAATAGAAAGAAAAACAGGTCCCTCATTGGAATGAGACTGAGAATGAATCACTTGAAGGTCTCTATGATTTCTCCCATTTCTCAAATTGTATGAATCTAAGATTCTTTTTATTAATCAGATAATTCATACTCTTATATTTCTCTCTGACTCCCCTTTCTCCCACACCCAAAGAAGGGCTCTGGAAGTGGTCCACTTTACATCTTTTGACTCGTCTCATCCGTGGATGGACTTTGGTTTACATCCTCAGAGTCTGGAACCCTGGCATCTCTTGTACTTGGGGACTCAGAAATTTGTGAATTTGTACAACCTAAAAATGCCAGATTTCAGAAGAAAAGACTTACGTCCAAATGAGATACTTGAAGTTCAATGTAAAGTTGATTACAATCAATTCATGGGGAAAAAAATCTAAGGGTGCACTTCATTTGACAAAAAAAAAGTCATTTGATGCTTTGGAACTTACTAGTCTGCATAAATGGCCCAGCAGGAAAAAGATGCATTGATGGAGCACTCGTTTGAGACTGATTTCTCCGAAAGGCATTTGTACCTCTTAAGAGATTTTCAGAACCGAGCCGGATGCTGTTCTTTGAAACAGGTAATTGGTCATTAGCTGATGATCACGTTTGTAGTTACTTCCTGGACAATGAAGGTCTTTAACATCATAGAAGGGCAAATTGTCAAGCAGGTCCTATAAGAAGCTGGCTTGGGTCTAGCACAGATACCCAATTGGAACAGTTCTCTACACTATCTGAGTTTTTCTTTCTTTCTTTCTTTTTTTAATCAATTTATCTTTTTTTTTTTTTTAAATTGAAGTACAGTCAGTTTACAATGTGTTAATTTCTGGTGCAAAGCATCTTGTATCAGTCATATGTGTATGTACTTATATTTCTTTTCATAGTCTTTTCATTGTAGATTATTACAAGATATTGACTATAGTTCCCTGTGCTACACAGTATAAACTTGTTTATTTATTTTATATATAGTAGTATTTGCAAATCTTGAACTCCCAATTTATCCCTTCCCACCTCTTACCTCTCCCATAACCATGAGTTTCTTGTTTATGTCTGTGAGTCTGTTTCTCTTTTGTAAATAAGTTCATTTGTCTTTTTTTTTTTAAGATTCCACATATGAGCGATCTCATATGGTATTTTTCTTTCTCTTTCTGGCTTACTTCACTTAGAATGACATTCTCCAGGTCCATCCATGTTGCTGCAAATGGCGTTATTTTATTATTTTTAATGACTGAGTAGTATTCCACTGTGTAAATATACCACATCTTCTTTATCCAGTCATCTACTGATGGACATTTAGGTTGTTTCCATGGCTTGGCTATTGTAAACAGTGCTACTGTGAACATTGGGGTGCAGGTGTCTTTTCAAATTAAAGTTCCCTCTGGATATATGCCCAGGACTGGGATTGCTGGATCATAGAGTAAGTCTATTTTTAAAAACTGTCACCTAAAACTTGGACTCCTTTAGCTGCCTGTATGCCTTATGTAGTTTTATTGATGTGGCCATAAGCCTGATAGTCACAGCACTGCCTGGGGGGAAAAATCGAGTCATTCAAAGGCTAAACTAAACCTTACCACAACTATGAAATGGGCATAGTGCTGTACATTTATTTTCAGAGTCTCTCTAAAATTAGGATAGTCACGTGCACATTTCCCTGTTACCTAACCCAGTTCTCTGGCAGGTGAAAAACCGGGGGAAACAAAAAAGAAGCCATTCCATACACATACCTATAAACATCCTTAGCAAACAGGGAACTAGTGAATTACCATCAAATTTGTTCGCTTCTTTGAAATTCCATTTAAATACTTAATCCCACAATGTTATTCTATTTTCCCCATTCTTACGGAGATTAATCAAGAAAACAACAGTACAGGAAGTTAAAAGAGCAGGCACAGCGGAGCGGAAGCTGCCTGTGAGTTGACGTCAGCCAGCCCTTAACTGGGGACTGTAGGAGGGTGGGGGGAGTGGGGACGCGCTTAAGGATGCAACTGATCAGAATGTTGAGGGAGCCTTAGAAGCAGCAGCTAGTTATGGTTATAGGAAAGCAAAAAAAGAGACAAATCCAGCTCTTGTATTTCCCCCTATGTTTTTTACTAATTCATGCCGGAGGGGGACGAGAGTCCAGGAGGAATGTGGGACCTGCATCAAGTCACCCCTCCCCACTTAGCAGGTTCCCTGTCTTAAGGAAGCAGAACCTTGCACCCAGGAGACATCCATGGACGCCATTCTCTCCAGGGGTAAAAGTACCATCTGGGTTCTTATTTGCTTGGGGGGTTAACTCCTCTTGGTTACGACTGCCTTTCTTGAGTTCCTGTTGGCTTGTAAGTTACCAGTGGAGTGAAATCCTACAGGGACTGGAGATGGTACCACTGATCATCAACAAGCAAACGCGGGGCAAGAGAAATCTTTTTTAACAATAACCCATCTTCCAAACAAAACAGAAACAAAAATGGATCTACGTACCAGTTGCAATCTGGCTTTGGGCTGGTCAACAGCTTCTAATTCGGATTATTAACTATATTTGAGTGTCAAAGAGCAAATATTAAAATACACGTCTGAGTGGGCGAGTCAGCTACTTCTCTGTGTTTCAAAAGCAACTCAGACAAGCCCCAAGAGCCTAGGAATAACTGCGATATTAATTCAGCTCATCAACAGCCACGAGAAACACGGCCCTTGCTTTTCTAACAATTCAGAGGACTTTGGCACGTCAGGGGGTGTTAATTGGCCTGAACGGGACCCGTGCATCTGGCTGTCCAGACACCTTCACGCTGCCCTTCAGACGGATCTGTTTTAGCACGTGGACCATGCGTAAGCTCTCCTCTGGGGGCTGGGGAATCTGTGCTCCTGAAATGATACAGATCCAGTTTTTTTTTGTCAAAATACCAACACATCCAGCTGTCTTGGGAACCCCGAAGCTGAGTGCCCTCTCTCAAAAGAAGAACAATCACAGAAGGGACAGGAAGGAAACACAAAAATTAAAAAGGTCTTTAGACCGCTGACATGCCACATGATTGGAAGGGAAGGCGCCTGATTTAAGCTGAAATCGAGAGATTAAGATTGCAACACGTGTGTTTTACAAAACTGAATGCTCTGTCGGCACGCACACAATGGGATGAATGCAGGAATGGTCCCCTTATGGCCTTAAATGTGATGCGCTGTTGTTAACAACAGCAAAAAAGATGGAAAGAGACAAAGACTGAGTGAGAACGGGAGAGGGGGACCCGCGTGCCCTGCACGTGCGTGCCCAGGGCATTTCTGAGATGGGACGTTTGTCACTGCACTGATGTATTCAGGTCAAGCCGTGTGGGTCCAAGGAAGCCCACCTGGGCACAGCATGGGAGGTGAGCTCTGTCCACCCCAGGGGCCGCTGGAAAGACGAGATGCAAGGGGAGGGCAGGAGGGTCCTACTCCGGATGCAGGCGGAGAAGCGACCAAGAAAAAACCTGGGGAGGCCGACATGCAGCACTGAGGTCATGCTGTGGCCGGTGAGGACCCCGTGCTGGGGAAAACTAGACAGGCCAGGCAAAAACGTGGATGGAGGAGAGGCAGGGGAGCTGGCGGCGTGAAGAAGTAAGAGGGAGTCATTTGGAATTAAAATACCCACTAGCCGGGCTTGAGGTGGACCCTGGGCAGCGATGAAGAACTCATAGACCTCATTGGTCACAGAAGGTTAGTCCTGGTTTGAACGGATCAAGAGCTTGAGTGCCGGATCAGAGCAGAAGAACCATCTCTTGGAGCTGCGAGGGCTCCCGATCACCCTGAGGATGAGATAGGATGAGGTGGCAAAGAGCAACAGAGGGCACTTAATGTGTCTCCAAGACAAAGGGTTGGGCTCAGGTGTGATGGCTTTGGGGCCTTGGGGACAAAATTTACAATTGCTCCAGGCCAATCTGCTCAGCCCACCTTAACTGAGCTGATGCTTCAAGACAAATGAACACCAGTTCCAAGCCTTCCTCTGTGTGAGCTGTTCCCTCTGGGATGTACCTGGCTCCTGCAGGCACCAAGACCCCTGCCACCCCTGCTATGCCACCTCTTCAAGTGTCCTCTGAGTCGTCCTGCCTCACGGAGCTGCGCCATCTCCTTGGTGACAGGAAGCTAACAAGGCTGCTCCGTGATCTCTAGATCTGTTCTGCAAGACCCGTGAACCAGAACTGGGTCATTGTCTACCCTGCATAAAACATCATTGGCTGTTTGTGGTTCTGACGACTTGGCTACGTGCGACAATATTTTCCCCATGTGATTTGACTCCCGCTGAAAGTGACGAGCTGGTGACGAATGGCGTGTCATTGCTATTTTGTAGAAGAGAAGAGAGTTGCGGAGAGATGCAATGCCTGCCCATTGCAGGGAGGACGCTGGGGTTGGAGTGAGACCTGAGGCATCACAGTTTCTAGTCTGTAAGCCTTCCCGCCAAGCCGGGAAAAGCACAAGAAACAGGAAAAGCATATTCCTTCACTCACATCTTCACTGAGGCTTTCTGACTGTACCCCTCCGCCCCACCCCAGGGTTTTGGTAAGCTGCGGGAATACAGGAAGGTGGATGCAGGTTCACACTGTAAGGTGGAGGGGACGCAAGCTACCTCTTTGCACTGGGTAGGGGGTCCATCATGTTTAAATACCATGCGGTATGGATAGGGGAGGAGAAGTGTGTCACCAGGTCCTGAAGAAAACCCCTTCCGTCATAGTCTGACTTTAACATAAAAATTAAGTCCTGGCCATTGAAGAGCTCACTGTGGCTGTTTCTATTTTAAGAAGATGAGTGGATACAGAAGTGGTGGTATATTTATACAATGGAATACTACTCAGCCATGAACAAGAATACAATAATGCCATTTGCAGCAACGTGGATGGAACCGGAGATCATCATTCAAAGTAAGTCAGTCAGGCAGAGAAAGATAAATATCATATAATATCACTTATGTGTGGAATCTAGAAAATGATAGATGAAATTATTTATAAAACAGAAAAAGACACAGACATAGAATACATTCTTATGGTTACCAGGGGTCAGAGGGGGTCGGGAGGGATAAATTGGGAGTTCGAGATTTGCAGATACAAACTACTGTATATAAAATAGATAAACAACAAGTTTCTTCTGTAGAACACAGGGAACTATATTCAATATCTTGTAGTAAACTATAATGAAAAAGAATATATGTACGTACATGTATGACTGAAGCACTGTGCTGTGCACCAGAAATTGACACATTGGAAAATGATGATGCTTCAATTAAAAAAAAAAAAGTAAAAAAAAAAGTAAAAAAAGTTAAAAAAAAGTAAAAAAAAGTTAAAAAAGTAAAAAAAGTAAAAAAAAAAAGTGAAAAATAAAAGTAAAAACAAAAGTAAAAATAAAAAAGAATCCTGAAATAAAAGAATTTGATCAATTCAGATCAATGGCTTTAAAGGAAAATTGGCTAAAATAGCCACACAGGGTTCTTTCATGGACAAAGAACTTCATTCGCTTCTCAGGTTCCCAGAAAAGGTTCTTAAGAACAATAGTGAACATTTTTTAAATGTCTTGAGATTTTTTTTTTTTTTTGAAGATTCTCACTGTAGTCAGCATTGGAAGCCAACACTCCTAGACTCAGTTAATTTACAAGTACATGGTAACAACTTTTCCTGATAAATTGTGTGTGTTCCCTTTAGCTTTTATGAAATGACTTTGTATTTGAAGGACTGAACATACTTGCCTTCAGATTCCAAAATCCTCTGAATGGGAGCTCCAGGGATATCATTTTCCGGAATCTATACATGGAAAAGATCACTTCTTGAACAATTTGTTGCCTTCTTTTGAGCAAAATGGAATAAATATAAAGCACCAGTAACTCAGGGCTGAAGTCATCATTTGTGTGATTAAATGCCGTGCTGGTATCAAACACACACACATCAGATGTGATAAGCTCTCAATGATTTCCGAGTCCTCATTTGAACTTCCTGCTCAAGTTTCTGACTCAATACACCTAAAAGAAGACTCTGGCATAATTTTATGAATAACCCGCAGTGTTATTCAGTGTCACTAAACACCCCGGACCTGATAAAAATAGGAAAATTTGTCTATGTGTTTGCAGAGCAAATAAGGAAGTGGAAAATGCAAACTGCTCAGAGAAAGGTGTTCCAGGACCCCTGGCCCATCCTAGGATGGGAGGATGGAGAGAGGGGAGGGCGTTCCCGCAGCCCAGGCAGGTCCGGAGCCAGGACACCGCTGCCCTGCATCACCTGAAGATGTGGAGTGAGAGGTGAGGGGGCCACCGAGAGGTACGTGCAGTCCCCCCAGGATGCAGCTGCATCAAAACATCATAGCTACCTCACAGGATGAGCGTTATTAAACTCATTTTACAAACGCAGAAAGCGTTCATAAACTTAACTTCGTTGCTCTGAAACCTCCCTATTTATGAAAATCAAACCTCAATACAAAAACCCTTATAGCATCAAATCAAGGTCTTTCTGATCCAAGGGTCATGCTGTCAACCGCATCCATAATCTCACCTTAAATAAGAAACTATAGGATTGTGGTTTAGGGTAATTGCAGAAAGATGGCTGCATTTTACGAGGAGCATTGCTCACAGTAATACAGAAGGTCTGCCTCGAAGGCTCCCAGAAAGTTTGAGTCATGTTAACTTTCACCTAATTTGGGACCCACATCTTAACTTAGGTCATTGCAAATAACACTGTATTTGTCTGGCAGTTTTTTTCTTTTTCTTTTTTTTTTTTTTTTTTTGTTCTGGAGTGACTTCCATCTGAAAAACATTTCTCCTCTCCTGAGAGCAGCAGTAGCTTGACGGAAAAGAGCCATAACTGTATTTATTTGCTAACTTTTCTGACATCCACTTAGACTTCTCAAATTATTGATTTTCAAAGTCGAATGTCAGTGCAGCCTGGGAGCGCGTAACGAGAGGACTTGAAATCACTTGCGGATATGAAGTTACTAACACCTCTGTCACATTGTTTCAAGTGTACTAATTATCTGGAAGGCGAAAAAACTTACAGGTGGTGACCATGTCCAATGACGTTAGTCAAATGGTAACATTATGAATCCATTTCCATGAGACTGTTTCAATTTTAATTTATTGCCTGCATCATTCTCCGTGCAGCTCTCTATGCGATTAACAGGAAGTGACTTTGCAGCCAGAAACAGTGAGTTTGAAGCTTGGCAGTGCCACGTGCCATGCCTGGCACTATTTTAAAAAGCAAACCCTGAGTCACTTTACAAAGCAAATAATTGCACGTCCATATTCGACGCTTAGAGTTTTGATTTCATCGAGCTTTCATGTTATATACTTTTTTTAGTACACCCAAACTTCTTGGTTTTAGATTGTGTGTGCATTTATACAGAGCTATAATTTTCCAGTGCTATACTGTCATTTAAACATCACTGGGCTTGCTCTGGTAAACATTCTCATTTTAGAAATTAAAAGTGTGATAAAAAATGAAAATCACTCAATATCCTTGTTAGAGGACGAATTGTGTTTTTTCGACATTCGTATGTTAAATGTGACAATATTTGGAGAAGGATCCTTAGGGCGGTATTTAAAGTTTGACGAGGACAGAAGGGCTGGGTCCTAATGCAATGGGACTGGTGTCCTTATACAAAGAGGAAGAACATATAGAGAGAAAAGTTCTTGTGTGGACATAGAAAGAAGGTTGCCTTCTGCAAACCAGTGAGAAATGGACCCGTTAATACGTTGATCTTGAAATTCCAGCCCCCGGAACAGTGAGAAAATATATCTCTGTGCTGTTTTGTTGCAGCCACCCAGCAGAGGAATATAATCACCTTCAATTATTATAGTGAAAGGACATTTTAATAAAGGATCCAGGAATAGATGGACTTACATTAAAAATTGTTAAAAAATTCTGCATTTTTGGAGTAGTTGACAGAGAGCAGTGTGCCCTGGCGTCCGGGATCTGCTCTGGTCCCACTGGTACGGCTTGGGGATGCTACGAGCTGGCTCACAGCCAGGTCCTAGTGTTTTCTTGCTTACTATCCACATTTCACAGAACGTCAACATCAGATGAGGCCATTCTATGGCCCTTATGCCTCAGGATGAAGCCAAGACGGTGTGGAAGAGTGTCAAACATTGTCCGAGCTGCAGAAAATGGATCGCGCATCCTTATCCTGGCTCCTGCGAGTGAAGGCTGCTACTTTATAAATCAGGACTTTAGCTTCGATCTGGTTGTCTTCCCTCCCAGATGAGATTTATTAAGATACCTGCTCATTGAACAACCCCCAGCTTCCCGCTAGCACCCAGTCCAGAGCAAAATCACCCAACACAACCAAATACGGAACAGCTACAATACCAGTGTTTTGACTCTCTCTTACAATCCCCAAGGTGTGTGTTCCTTCTCAAGGTGGAGAGTAACACCCCCGCTGGTCCAGCAGCGGGTACATTCCTGTTGGTCTTGGCTCCAGGGACTTGGATGTAGGAGCTGGTGGATTTAAACTCATCTCTGAGTGTTGCCTTGCTCTATCATTTTCCCTGACAATCTGACCAGGTTTCCATTTGGCCCTGGGTGTTTTAAAAACTGGACCATAAATGATAGTAAATTGTGTGAACAGAAACCAAATCAATTATTTTTTATACCCAAATATTTTCTTCCTCAAAACTGGTAGATGTTGCTTCTCTGGTCCTGCATTACATAATTTTAAGAAGATGCTCACTAAGAAGTGGTTGAAAAAGATTCGAGTCAGAGAGGAAAAATAAATGCAGAATGATTGACTGAAAAGCCAATGAGAGAAGAAGTACTGGAGAACGCAGGGGCGAATGATGGAAGGACACAAGGTCAACGTGACCGACTGCACTTATGTGTCTGCTTCAGTTTTCTCCCTGAAATTCTGAAAAAGCAGGTGAAGGGAATTAAAGAGGACAAACACATAGTGCAGACAAAATGGAAAAAGACCATCATTTGATGAGACATCTTCACATATTCTGGAACGTACGATTGTAGAGTCAGCAGGAATGAGGAACGCACCAGAATGAGATGCAGGGCTGAGAACACAGGGAAAAAAAAGTCTTCAGAAAGAGGACCATCTCTCCCCAACTCGTCCATGACCCTCCGCCATTTTCCCTCCCTGTCAATCCAACACCAACTGTATATTCACCCAGGATAAAGTAGAGGAAGAGAGAAAATACAAAACCAAGGGACCATGGCTAAGGTAAGCTGGCAACATAGAGTGAATTCTGCTTCCTTCTGGGAGCGATGCCCTGGCTTAATGATGCTTAGCTCACTCATACGTGGCTGGGTTCACAAAACCAACATCATTACTAAGCAAAGAAATGCAAAAAGACCCACAATAATGTATGACTTTGCCCCTCCTAGGATGACCATTATCCCCCCAAAAACCCTCAAAAGATAATGTGTTGACCCATTGGTGGAGAAATTGGAAATTGGTTCCAATTTCTGTGCACGGTTGGTAGGAATGTAAAATGGTGCAGCCACTATGAAAAACAGTAAGGATTTCCTCAAAACGTTAAAAAAAACAGAGCTACCGTGTATGATCCAGCATAAAATGAAACCGTTATCTACAAGGGATATTGGCAGAGGGAGGGTCTAGCTCAAGTTGTACAGCGTGTGCTTAGTACACATGAGGTCCTGGTTTCAACCTCCAGTCCCTCCTCTAAAATAAATTAATCAACCTAATTATATCCTCAACCAAAAAAACAAAAAAACAAACAAAACACAAAAGAAACCACTAACTTTAAAAAAGAAAAGAGAGAGAGATTTGCACCCCTCCACGTTCTTTGCAACACTGTTCACAATGGCCAAGACATGGAAGCAACCTAAATGTCCATCAGTGAATGAATGGATTAAGAGAATGTATACAGATGTGCACACACACACAAACAACGGGCGTGCAACGGGATATGATCCAAGACTTGAAAGGCAAGACAGTCCCGCCATATGCAATACCATGGATGGACTTTGAAGACATGATGCCAAGTGAAGTAAGCCAGTCACAGAACAACGAAGACTGAATGGTTCACCTTCTATGAAGGACCTGTAATGGTCAACCACACTGAGGGAGGGAGCAGAACGGTGGTTGTCAGGAGAACAGGGAAGTGGACAGTCGTTCTTCAATGGTTGCAAATCTCAGTCATGCAAGATATTCAGGGTCTACCACACAACATGGTGCCCATAGTTAACAATACCGTGTTGCACACCTAAACATTCGTTAAAGGGTAGATCTCATGTGAGGTGATCTTAACACACACCCGCATGCATAAAACTGGACAGTTTAATGTCATATTGTGCAAAACCCAAAATCAAGGGATGAAGAATATTAACAAATTATACCCAGGAAAGAGAGGACCAGCTCAGTTCCTAGCATCGCTTGGCTACCTGCATGCGACAATACTCCTGAGAGGCAATGCCACCCTTTGCTTCCCTGACTCTCAGTTTTCTCCTCTGCAGGGAAGAGATCATAGTGGCACATGTTATAGCATCGTAGGGTTAAATGCAGAAGTCAGGGAAGATCCGCGTGCACTGTCCAGCAGATGATAAATGTTAACTCCAGGTAATGTCCTCATCATCCCAGCTTTTAAACCTCACAATATTCCCATCAGAACTGCGTTCTTCCCTATTCTGGAGAATGCAAGCTCACACATCTAGAAAATATCGAAGGTTAAGACTCTAGACACAAGCTCCTTTCCATGAGATAAGCCTGCCTCAAACTCTCTAATAGTCAAGTTTAGAAAATTTAAATAATATCAATGATTTTTATATCCAGATCTCTTTTGTTGTCTGTCTCCAACCAACCAGGATGTTCCCAGGCTGTGTCAGTGTCTGGATATAAAGGAAGTTTTTAACCTCAAGTCTCCTGGCTTATTTGCACCTGCTGCCTTCACAGCAGCACCCTGGACCTCAAAACAGAGTTTCTGCCAGACATTTCCTCTCTTGGAACTTGTCTGTCCCCCTTTGCACTCACTCTTCCTGGGCTACTGCTGAGGACCACGCCCAGGTTCCCATCCATGGGGTCCTCCAGAGATACTTCTTTGGCTTGGAACAGAGCTGTCCACCTCCCATCCTGTATGTAGACACCCTATCTCTTGTAGGAAGTCTCTAAAGCATTTTAATAGATCTCAGAGTCCGGAGCTCAGGAAAGTCACAGAGAGAGGAGGGGAGGCCCCTTCTCACCTCTGGTCTACGGCCCGCCTTCCTATTCTGCATTTCCTTCTGCAAGAACTAAGTCTTTCCGGCAAGGCTTGTAGAGTGAATGCCTGTATTTTCAGAAGAGAGTACCAGTCAGAATGGCCATCATTCAAAAGTTCACAAATGACAAATGCTGGAGAGGCTGTGGAGAAAAGGGAGCCCTCCTACACTGCTGGTGGGAATGCAGTTTGGTGCAGCCACTGTGGAAACCAGTATGGAGATTCCTCAAAAGACTGAAAATAGACTTACCATGTGATCCAGCAATCCCACTCCTGGGCATATATCCAGAGGGAATTCTAATTTGAAAAGACACCTGCACCCCAATGTTCACAGCAGCACTATTTACAACAGCCAAGACATGGAAGCAACCTAAATGTCCATGGACGGCTGACTGGATAAAGAAGCTGTGGTATATTTATACAATGGAATACTACTCAGCCATAAAAAAGGATAAAGCAATGCCATTTGCAGCAACATGGATGGACCTGGAGGTTGTTATTCTAAATGAAGTAAGCCAGAAAGAGAAAGATAAATACCATATGACATGACTTGTATGTAGAATCTTTAAAAATGACACAAATGAACTTATTTACAAAACTGAAACAAACTTATGGTTACCGGGGTTGGGAAAGGAAGGGTGGAGGGAGAAGTTGGGAGTTTGGAATTTGCAGATACTAACTACAATGCATAAAATAGATAAACAACAAGGTCCTACTGTACAGCACAGGGAACTATATTCAATGTCTTGTAATAGCTTACATTGAAAAAGAATGTGAAAAGGAATATATATATATATATATGTATATGTGTAACTGAAGCATTGTGCTGTACACCAGAAGTTAACACAACATTGCTAGCTGACTGTACTTCAATTAAAAAAAAAGTCACCTTCTAGAAACTCAGTCTCAAGGCAATCTGTTTCTTCTTCTCAGAGCTGTCCTTCCATGGACAAAGTTTCGAAGCAGACTCTAGGAGTGGGAGCTAAGATCTGAGGATGTCTCTCCTCTTTCCACCTTGCTGCGGGAGCATCACCTCCTCCCTGCAAGGCTGGGAAGGGAACTGATGGAGGAACCCACTCCCCAGGGCCAGGTGGGTGCAGGTGGGGAGCGGACATGAATGAAATGTGTGGCCACATTTCCTGCAAATTCTACAGTGGAAAAAAAAATGTCTATACCATTATGAGAAGCTGCGGGAAAAGGTGTAAATGGATGCATTTATAGTATAAAACATAACAAGAACCGTATCAATTTGGATCCTAAAATTGTTTTCCTTGGAGAATTTACCCAAAGGGTAGCATTCAAAATTGGACAATATATAGCAAGCTTATATATTTTACCTCATTGTTTCTGTAATGGAAACAAAGAAATAAAACGTATGCAGAAAGATAGAAGATTACGCGAGTGAATTGTGGTACAGAAATATGATAAAATATTATGGACTACTTAAAATAGTGTGAAAATGTAGACACTATAATGACCACACATTAATATGAAGATGTTTCTGATATAATACCAAACGAAAAATATAATAAAACCTTATGTCGTAACTTTTATTATGTTCAAGTAGCCTTGGACGAAAAATGCAAGAGGTGATATATTTGGTGGCTGTATTTCTTTCTCACTATTTCTTTTATTACTGTTGGAATATATTCCTACAACTAATAAAAGTCAGAGGAGACTTTTTGGTTAAGGATGGCGGAATATTTGCTTTCTTAAAATAATATACACAAACTTAGAAAGTGCAGGATTATATGTATGTATTCCTATATATATATAGTTACATTATTCTAATATCCACAAACGTATTCCATATAGAGGCTGCCTAGAAATAAAAATGTGCGATGCATTTCTTAATTCATAATAGGTATTTTGTCATCATTTATTTTCTTGATAAATAGATGAAAAGCACCATTTACTGTCACCCTGGCATCCTCAGTACATGCTGTCATTGAAATGAGTCAACCTGCATAAGTTAGTTCTATGAAGATGAGGACTATAATTTTGGGATATGCAAGGGGGAATAAACAGATGTCTATACCTCTGCTCGTTCTTTCTTCTTCTTTTTTTTTTTAAATTGCAGTACAGTCAGTTACAATGTGTCAGTTCCTGGTGTTCAGCACAATGTCCCAGTCATGCAAATACATACATATATTCATTTTCATATTCTTTTTCATTAAAGGTTATTACAACAACATTGTAAAATGATTATAAATCAATAAAAAAGGTTAAAAAAAGGTTATTATGAGATATTGAATATAGTTCCTTGTGCTAGACAGAAAAATTTTGTTTTCTGAATCTATTTTTATATATAGTGCTTAACATTTGCAAATGTCAAATTCCCAAATTTATCCCCTCCCACACCCTTTCCCCCGGTAACCATAAGATTCCTCTGCTCTTTCTTGAATATTTGCTGGTTTTCCATTTCTTTTACTCTCACTAAATGCACTATTTTAAATCTCATTCTCACTCTCATTTTCTCATTTTTTGTGGCTATATGTATCAGTCAGGACAAGCTAGGTTATGCTGTGGTAACAAACAGCCTCAAAATGTCAGTAGCTCAAAATGACAAGGATTTTTATTTACCCTTCTTACTTCTTGTCATTCTCTTGTCAACCAAAGTGATTCTGCTCGTTGGGTCTCTCAGATACGCTGGCTGATGGAATCTGGCACCATCTTCAATGTGGCCAGTCATCATATTCACGGGAAGGAGTCCTCAAACCAGAAAAAGTTCTCAGACTTATTAGCTAGCACGTGAGGCATGGGACTGCAGGACCTCCAGGAGTTTCTAAAGTGCCCAGAAGGTAGAGATCCAGGAAGGAACTCTTGCGTGGCCCAATGCATTATGACGAACTCAGTATTTTGAACCATTGCTTTCATCCAAGTAAAATCCTAGAAAACAAATGTAAACAACAGAGATCATTACAGTAAAATTTTCCTTACCTTTGGGACGAGGAACCATATCAATGGATGTGAGTGATGTCATGACACATGGTGAGATGGCCCAGATCAGGAACTCCTGGTAAGAAGGTCCCTTTAACAGTCAAGATCGTGATGTAGTTAGAGCTTGAGCAGGTGTTGGTGGTGTCCACTCAGTTTCTCCAGGATGTGGAAGAGTAGCCGTGGGTTTTAAGAGGAAAAGTCATCATTGAATTGAAAGATGAATTCTTATCCACCTTTGATGGGTCTCTGACTAAGCAAGTGTCAGTCAGAAGCAATTTCAAGATCTTCAACTTTCTGCAGCATGAAGTTGGTTAATGGAGACCATGGAAGAAAGGCAACGAGACCGAGGTGAGGGCAACTCTGGCCGTGTGGCTGGAGAAATGTGCCCAAAGGGGCACATTTGTTATTTGTTGATTTGTTATAATCAAGGTTCCCAGATTCTCAGTTTCTCCAGTTTCAAATAAACTGCACGCCTATTAAAAAAAATCAAAACATTTCCCAAACCGAATTCACTGTGTGTCAACATGGATCTGACTTGGTAGAAGAAGATAGACCTAAACCCCTTTGTCAGACCATCTGATTTTCTAGTCTTTTGCACATATGTAAGCAGATGTTTGCCTTTTTTCTGTTTGTTCATCTGGGTTCCCCTCAGACCTTAATTATACACATGAGATCACTAGCTTACATGTAACCTAACACCTGACCCCTCCTCTACCAGATGCACACAATGCTTTGACTAACCTGTTGATTCCTTTCCTGGATTAAAAGGAGTAAAAAGGAAGAATGAAGTAGTTAAATAATGATGGACGCTCCACCCGCAGCTTCCCACTTAGCACATTTGCAGATGGACCACAGGGTCAAGAGACCATCCCAAGAAAGACGAGGAGGAATCAGCAAGTCTGCACACCGTGCAAAAATGACAGAGAATCAGACCTACTACCTTAATGACTAACTAGATACTTCCCCATCTTCTTTAAAAAAAAACTTTCATGGCCCAGCAGAATCTTCAGCGCTGGCTTTGGGACGTGAGTCTGCCACCTCCTGGGATTGTGGGCTTTCTGATTAAAACAACTTTCCTTTCTGCCAACACTTGCTTCTTGATTACTGACTTTTGAGCAGTGGGTAGTGGAACTTGAGTTTGGTCACATTTATAACCCGTGGTGAGTGGTCCAGGTGACTGCAGATTTGGGGTGTCATGAATACCAAGTGGAGGCATTTATTCCTCATTTTGTCAGAAAAGTTTTTTTTTTTTTTGTAATGTCCAGTAAAATTTAAGAAAGGGGATTATTTACTGCAATAATCAGTGACAACAAAGCTATTGGTGACTCTCCCAGCAAGAAGGGGTCTCTCCTTTCTCCTAAAACCCATAAGCTTCTTGAAAACAACAGAATTTCAAGCACCTTGAGCTGCTCACCAATGTCCGTTTAAGGAAGATAATTGAGGAATATCATGGTGACGTTCTAACAAAAAGTGGATTTTGAGATGCAAACGGGAGACATCCAGATCGATAACATACAGGAATTGAAGGCAGATATAATCTGGGTGTTATTATAAATTTTCTGTGGGCTTCCGTAACAGATTGCCATATACTTAGCGGCTTAAAACCACACACATTTATTATCTCACGGTTTCGGAGGTCAGAGGTTGCAAACGGTTCTCACTGGGCTAAAATCCAGGTGTCTACAGGGTTGCGTTCCTCTCCACGTGAGAATCTCTTTTCTTGCCTTTTCCAGTTTTCTAGAGTCTTGCATTCACTTTTTCCACACTCAGAGCCAGCAAACTAACACCATCAAATCTCTTTTTCACTCTGACTCGTCTATATCCATCTCTTTAACAAGAACTCTAGTTTTTATTTTTAATTTTTTTGGCCCACCTGGATCATCCAGGTTCATTTCTCCATCTTGAGATCCTTAATTTAATCACACAAGCAAAGTCCCTTTTGTCATGAAAGGTCACCTATTCACAGGTGTCCAGGGACACATTTGTGTTGCGTTTACTGGAGTGAGTGAATAATGGTCAGGCAAAGGCTTGGATGCAATCACTCCTCACCCCTCATTTTTCCTTATTCTCCTGCCATTTTCGCTAAAGCTGACTTCGTTTACATGGAACTTTGTCATTTCTGTTTGTTCCATGCTAAACACAGTCAAGCAACACAGAATGGACTCAGCCTCCTTCAGTGGCTCGATAAAAACATTATGCTAATCTGAGATGAAGCTTGACAAATGGGGCATTACGCAAACACCTCTGGGCACTGCAATGGCATATTATGCAAATATATTCCATTCCTGACCATTGTTGAAGACGTTGTTCTGTAGGTGATCACAGACAGCTACCTCACTGATTTTTCCTACTAGGGTTTAATGTTTTCAGTGCATGATCTTCAAGAGTGATAGTTTATCTGAGAATAAAATCCCTCACTTCCACTTGAAGCCCTAATTAGCAGACTTTTTCAGTGGTTGTGTTGTCTGCAGCCTGATTAGTCCGGCTGGACTTTGATTAATGTTGCTCGTTACTTACATGAAGCTTCAGCTTGGTGAGGATGACCCCACTGCCTAATAATGGGAAACGTTTTACATTTGTGCACGAAAAATACTGCAAACCAGATCAGTAAACAAAGAACGCTGAAGCCATCAAGTCATCAGTGGTTGCGCCACCCCCCAGTGAGGACCAGCCTGCAGCCACTCACAAGGGTGCACCCTGAGGGGACTCAGAATAAGAAAGGGCAGGGCACCGGCCCTGGATAGCTGGGTGCTTGTCAAAGGAATGAATTCAATGAGCCCAAATGTTTGCTCCCTCCCACACATAGAAAAGCACTAAATTCTTTAACTTGAGATGCCTGCTTGTCTTCGGTTAACAAGTCATCTTTAATGTTCCAATGACCTGGCCTTTGTTGTAAAGCTCCTGTACATCCTAGCTCATCCCCTACCTCTTGGGAGCAGCCCCTCAGACAGATCTGAGAGGCTGTCATCCTGGCTTGAGTCCTCCCGCCAAAAAAAAAAATGTAACTCTTAACTTTTAGGCTGTGCGTTTATTTCAGTTGATACATTGAAAGAGACCAGTGTAGACAACTGATAGCATTTTCATCCATTGATTAGCAGTGCCATCAAAACCCTCATGAGAGGTCCAGGCACCCTGGAAAATGTCACACTTTTAATAGTTTATCATCAGCACTGGGCGGCAAATGGGTTTCACATCGGCTGAGAAGACCTCGCTGTGGGGTTCCTTCCTTTATGCTTCTGATGAGAACTACACTCTGAATATTTTGCTGCCTAAAAACACTATATTTGGCATTACTAACAGTGGACCCACAGGTTTAAATCTAGTTTCCCCAAGGACCTCAGTGCCATGAGTCTCACTAGAAACAGCATCGGATTATTTGCCAGGGGAGGTAAATCAGACAGAACCACCGCACACTGTGCACTCTTAATTGGACTATTAATATGATGGATGAAGACTATCATTTAAAATTTTATGGGCTAAAACAACGTGGCGTACGAGGTCTTCTCTGTGTTGTGTAAACAAATGAATGAAGGCAACTAAACCCCATAAAGTCTCAGACCCAAGATTGTAATTGATGAGAAATCTAATTACGTCTTTTTGAGGGGAGGGGGGCAAAACTATATAAATGATGTACTTAATCTTCATGAAAATAATATAGACTCTGATTAGCAACCCAGGGAAGAGAAATAAGAAGACATACACCTTTAAAAGGTAGAAAACCGTAAGAAATAATCAAAATGTAAAATTCCTAAGTTTTTCTCGATTTCTCTGTATGTTTGATTTAAACATAAATCGTAGAAACCATTTTGATCTAAAAATAAAATCTGTAGGTGACAAGATTCCA
Organism: Camelus ferus; assembly: GCF_009834535.1. Classification (NCBI taxonomy): domain Eukaryota; kingdom Metazoa; phylum Chordata; class Mammalia; order Artiodactyla; family Camelidae; genus Camelus; species Camelus ferus. The sequence continues at coordinate 558,895 of NW_022588524.1, read as the reverse complement.
GACCAATGTGTCATCCTCTACTAGCTGGGGTAATTTTCAACATTGGCGTACAATATTTACAAAATTTCAAATTTCAGATTGTGCCCAGTCCTTAAACAAGAAAAAAAATTCTTTAGTTTGGAGGTTAAAAAAAAAAAAAAAAAGAAATCACTGATTTCTTTTCCTCTTTTGCCTGAAAATATTAATCACACTGCAACCTCCAAAGTAGTCAGACACTGATATGTAATGTTTTTGGGAAAAAATGAAATTTCTTGCTTTGTGAAGCAAATAGTAGACAGTTGGTTGCATCATTGTCATTAAACAAGCATTAGTCCCCAACTCATTCCTAAGACTCCTGGGAAGTTGTAAGAGTATTATTAAAACAAACAAACAAAGAACAAATCAGTACAAAAGACATTATTCAGTCATAACATTTTGGCAATGAGGAAAACAGAGATGTATACACTTGCTAGAAAATCACCATAAACCACAGAGTTATTAATATGGTTGCTTGAGAACATGTAGACATTCAAACCACCTTAAAAATTTTAGGATTGTGTCAAGAGGAATGTTTTCCATGATTTGATGGCATAATTGCAGAGACAGGGAGAGCAGTAAGGTGACATGAGCTGGCTGGATGTGGGCTGGGTCTGGGAGCGGGACAGGGGTGACTGGACACACATTGGACCAGGAAGGACAGCATGTGGAGGTGGAGGGCTGATGGCTCTGATGCTGACAGGACCCCCAGGACCCTGCTCAGTCCGGTCTTCCTGGAGCCAAGCTCTGTGAAGGGGAAGGGGCAGAGAGGAGCCCTGGGAATCATTGCATTTAGACCCGAGATTTCCATAACCTGAAAGGGGTCAACCTGGGTGGATGCCTCTGGGTTGCTCCATTTTGAGCAGAAGGCAAGTTAGTGGAAAACGTCTGGCAATAACCTGATTACGACAGATGTCAAGTATTGGGAATGAAAAACTCTAGAATCTTGGAGAACAGATTGTCCAAAGCGGACAAGGTGTTTGCCTTTGTGGAACTTACAAACTAAGGATGTGCAAAAATTAAAAATATGATTATAGATTTTAAGTGCAAGAAATTAACCAAACAGGGTACTATCATAGGGTATAAAAAGGGGTTCCTGTGGATTTCGAGTGGTCCAAACCTGACATTTCACCTGAGCTGAAGGTTGGTGAAAGCAGCTAAGCACAAGGTGATGGGATGTGGGAACATGAGAACACGGAGACTAATTGAAGATACACCTGAAAGGTGTCAGTCAAATTGGTAATGAATTTATAAAGACATAAGGAGGAGGAAGTTGCCAAGAATGAGTCTTTGATTTCGTTGTCTGCAAGTAACAGGGTTAATAGTGTGACATTTACTGATAGATGGAAAACCACAGGAAGTGATGGCTGGAACAGCAAAATCGGGAGTTTGGCTTTGCACATTTAGTTGGAGAAATTATATATACAGTATCATTTAGGTCCTTGGATTCATGGGTCTGGAGAATGGAAGCCATGTCTGGATAAAAATGTAATGTGGAGGTCATTAACACTGGATGACTTGGGCCCCCAAAGAAGATGTGGCTTGAGGGGACCTCTTCTTTCATTCATCGCTTTTCTGCCAGGCAATGATGGTTTAATCGGAAATTTATGCACCTTTAGCTGATTTCCCCTAAATCAAATCCACCCAACTATCAGCAGCCATTTTCAGAGTATCCGCTGTGTGGAGGGCATGTTTGGAGGGCATTTTGGTTTTCGAAGCAAAGGGTGAACATTGGGAACATGAAGGCAATTTCAGATTTATAGAAAATGGGGAATCTTTCGCTACCAGAATTAGCAAGTAATATTCTCAAGGAAATCTTTTTGATGTCTTGTATTAATGGCCTTTAGCAAAATTTCTTTATAGCTTATTTAGAATTCTCCATCTGCGTTTCCAAGCTTCTAGTTTTGACCAGGAGGACAGCTTCCTGGTAAGCTTTGCTTTTCTGGTTTTTGTTTGTTTGTTTGTTTTTGAGGTTGGTATTATTTATTTATTTTTAATGGAGGCACTGGGGATGGAACCCAGGACCTCATGCATGCTAAGCATGTGCTCCACCCCTGAGCTACACCCTCCCCCTCAAAATTCCCCTTTCATTTGTTTGCTGGTTTATTTTGCTGTCCTGTAATGTGTATGGCTTAACTGTGTGTTTTTACACTCTTAAAAGACATAGAGAGAGTGATTTTGAATGCAGTTGCAATAAACAGAGTTTTCTGGAAAAAAAAGAAAACTTAGCGGAAAGTAGGGTTCATTACTCCTTATCTATACCAACATATATTTTGGCCAGATCACATCCCCAGGATGAGCACTGGTGGCAGAAAATGCTAGAAGACTATGCTCCTTTCTATTTACGTGTGCACTCCTTCTGGAAGGGAGAATTTGGACTCAGTTTGCTCTGAGATTTGTAAACCTATGTTCTGAAATATTAAGAAGCCATAAAGAAAACCATGCTCATGTTCGCCATGGAAACTTTCCGAAGAATGTTTGGAGGACGGAATGGAATTTCGAGTCTGGTTTTCAGTGTATCATCATTGAGTCTCTCAATTTGCTTTTTCAGGTTTGCTGAAATGTAAAAGTGCAACTAAAAATTTACTGCTTCGTCTGTTTAATAAGGCAATTTGAATAATACCAGAATACAATGGAAGCACAATTATATGCTTTTTTTCCTAAATGCAGAACTCGTCCAGTGGGCTATTTTTATCTGTATTGTTAGCTCTGAGCGCAGATAAAATTTAGTATTCAGCTGTAATCTCCTAAACACAAAGAAACCAGCCATCTGAATGAGAGAATTCTATATCTAAGGCTGGCAAGAAGGATTTGGGTGAGAATAACAAAAAAGGTAAAGAGTGGAAATTATTTTTTAACGCAACTTCCATTAAGTTTTATCCTAGAAATAAAATTTCAATATATGAACAGTAATAAGAGTTATGAACAAATACTTAACAGGCAGGTAATTCTTCAATCAGCCTTAAAATAAATAAGCACTTCCTTTTTTTTGATTCTTTTATTCTCTTATTCTCACTGTTCAGAAACACTTTCTTGTCATAACCACCTCCTAAAATTCAGAAAATGAAAAGCAATCACCATTTTTTCTTATTTAAAAAATACCGTATCATGGTTGACTATTTTTTTTCATCAATCACCTGAAAAAAAAATGAAGGTAGAATTTGAAAACTGCAAATACCAACAAACTCGAGAGACAAGAACATAATCTTGAAATATGAACACATCCATTAAAGTTCATTATCCTTAATGCCAAGTTAAATTATCAAACTGAACCAGACAAAACTGTGTCCTCTGAAAATAAAACCTGCAATTTCAATTTGGACATCAAGTGAGATTAAAAAGAATCTGCTTATAACCCTCCATATAAGGCATTTTTAAATAACGTTTCATGTGGTACTGGAAAATATGATATAATTGCTCAGTGATAAATTAGAAACATACATATTTTATAATAATTTGTAATTGACAATGCACTTAGATTAGCATTATGCATGTGCCTGTAAGAAAGGCAATAGAAATATAATTTCCTTGTTTTCCTTTCAATTCCAAAAATGTTTTTTTTTAATATTAACTCTTCCACTTGAATATTAATTTGAGATCTGTACATACAATATTCTTAAATATCCATGGGTTTTGGTAAACGGTAAGGAATGTTCCATTTTATATTCATTTAAATGGAAAAATCTCGCCTTGACAATTTCTCCATCGACATCCACAAGGTTGCTAATGTCCACTTAAAAACTGTTGATGGAAAAGAACCCTTTGAACAGGAAGAAATTCCTCTTTCTCTTTCTGGCTTATTTCATTTAGGAGAACAACCTCCAGGTCCATGCATGTTGCTGCAAATGGCATTATTTCATTCTTGTACACAAGGATAGGGTTATGTACAGTCATTGTCTGTTGAAAAATCATTAACACATAAGAATAATAAATATGCAAAAGGGACGAAGTGACACTTAGAGATGATGGAGGACACTTTGTATTCATTTTAAGCTGATGTAGTTGAGATAATGGGTCAAGACATTAACATTCCCGGAGTGTCACCAAATGATGGACTTTAAAAACACTGCCCATTCTGTTAATTACATTTAAAAACAGCCCAATTCAGTTTCTACTTTCCTGTGCACCGTGTAAATTATTTTGTGAAAAAGGAACAGAAAATGTGATTTTGGGGGGTCCTAACAGCAATCTTTTCAAATAAGTATCAATATTATCCTGTTATACAGATGAGGAAACTGAGATTTATGAATTCCAAGACATTTGCCCCAATCACAGGACTAGACATGGTGGAACTACAAGTCACATTCAGGGTTTGCTCAGCCCATGAATTATGCTTTTTCTATTATGTTAACAGATCAATTAGTCAAATGAGTCAAATATAAGCAGTTTCACATGGTCCAACTTGACATGTGGATCATGGATGGTTTTTAATACTGGCATTTTTAAAAATTAAAAATCAAAACTACAATGAAGTTATCACCTCACACCAGCCAGAATGGCCATCCTTCAAAAGTCCACAAATGACAAATGCTGGAGAGGCTGTGGAGAAAGGGGAACCCTCCCACACTGCTGGTGGGAATGCAGGTTGGTGCAGCCACTGTGGAAAACAGTATGGAGATTCCTCAAAAGACTAGGAATAGACTTACCATGTGACCCAGGAATCCCACTCCTGGGCATATATCCCAAAGGAACCCTACTTCAAAATGACACCTGCACCCAAATGTTCTCAGCAGCAGTATTTACAATAGCCAAGACATGGAAACAGTCTAAATGTCCATCAACAGAGGACTGGATAAAGAGGATATGGTATATTTATACAATGGAATACTACTCAGCCATAAAAAAGAATAAAATAATGCCATTTGCAGCAACATGGATGTCCCTGGAGACTGTCATTCTAAGTGAAGTAAGCCAGAAAGAGAAAGAAAAATACCATATGAGATCGCTCATATGTGGAATCTAAAAAAAAGAAAAAAAATAGGACACTAATGAACTCATGTACAAAACAGAAACAGACTTGCAAACGTAGTAAACAATCTTATGTTTACCAGGGGAAAGAGTCTGGGAAGGGATAAATTTGGGAATTTGAGATTTGCAAATGGTAACCATTATATGTAAAAATAGATAAACAGATTTCTTCTGTATAGCACGGAGAACTGTATTGAATATCTGATAATAACCTTTAATAAAAAGAATATGAAAATGAATATATATATATCTATGCATGACTGGGACATTGTGCTCTACACTGGAAACTGACACATTGTAACTGACTATAGTTCAGTTAAAAAATAATAATAAATAAATAAGATTTATTTCTTCCGTATTTCTATCCACAAATATAACTCATTAAGGTGATAACTTATTTCTTCCATATTTCTATCCATAATTATATTCTCATGATCATGTATTGTTTGAAATATCCAGTTACATATTTTTTCCTATATTAGTCTTTAAGAACAGAGTTCAGGGGCCACCCAAATTGTCTGAAGTGAAGAGAGTCAACCTGTCAGGTTACATTCCTGGAGACAATCACACTGTGACCAGAAGAAATTCTTTATTCTTTGCATGATGTGAGTCCAAGAGTTTCGGTCAAAGCAGTGAGATTAGTGAATCCAAATGCGAAAATATCTTTCTATTGCCATAAATGTGTGTGTGTGTGTTTATTTCTTCTTTTTTGGGAGTCACACAAGATAATTTCCAGATGCAGGCTATTCTGGTTTTAAAGCCGAGAATAAGGTTAAATCATTGCTTCAAGGATTCCCCTCTTGGCTAAGATTGCAGATCTGATCATTGTCACATAAACACCAAAACAAGTCGATGTCAGGGGGTCTGTGTGTGTGTGTGTGTGTGTGTGTGTGTGTGTGTGTGGAGGTGGGGGGGGGGGGTCGGTGGTCATACTCCGCAGGGTTTTTTGTCTGCAGAAAGATTTTATCACTGGCATAATTGAAACCAGTAGAATGAGGTGGTTTTCAGATGCAGCAAATAGAATTGGGAACACAGGAGATTTTTTGTTTTTCGGTTTACTGTTTTTTTTTCTTTAGTGAATGGTGTAACAAAATGAATCCAGCTTTAACAGATAGCTCAGATGACTTTAACTTTAAAAGTGTCTTTCAAATCAGAGACTCCTTAAACCAAAATTTATGAAGATGCAACTTTTATTTCCCTGTAACTTTACAGCAATTCTCGCCAGCTGGTCACATAATTTTCTTCCACGTGGATATGGTTGTTAGGAACAGAGATTGCCCTCGCTGTCTAACTCATTGATATATGGATCATGGCGCATTTTAAAATCGATATGTTCTCAAGTTCAAATTCTTCACTTACCGATGCGTGCAAGTGTTTTAATACAAAAATAACTCGCGTAGTCTTCTTGTCATCCTGATTCCAAGTGGCAAACTCAAAACCCATCATTTGAAACCATCTGCAGCCCTGGGGAAAAATCACTTTTCACAACACGATTTGCAGCTCTTAGAGATCCTTTGTGTGAAGCCATTCAGTGGCCTTTTACTGTTTCCACCAGGAAAAAAAAAAATGCAAAAATTAACAATCTCTACTCCAATTAAGCCTCCTGGCAAATGCTGGGAATACTGAAAGATACAAAGAAAAGTTTACTGTTAATTATTTGGGCATTGTTTCCTCTACCAGTTGCTAAATAAAGGTTAACAAATTAATGAATCAGGCTGAGGACATGCAGACCATTCATTTCAGCACTCTGAGAAGTAGCTGTTAGCAGAGAAGAATTTGCATTTGAGGCTTTGTGATGACCTTTGCATGCAGATTTCCCCACTGAGCCAGATTCCACCAACAGGGTCAGTTTTTCAGCTTCCAGACACCCCAGATCCTTTACCCTCTGGAAAACCCAATCAGCTTGATTATAATAGAAACCTTCTTGTTGAGAAGAGTCGAAAGGTTCTGTTTCAGTGGGTTTTTAGTAGTTGCCACATTACTTTTTTTTTTTTAATTGAAATATAGTCAATTACAATGTGTCAATTTCTGGTGCACAGCACTCTATTGTGTTACCTTTTCCTTGATGTTTCCAGTTTTTTTTTTTAATCTTCCACCTTCTTTAGCTTGTATCACATTGTGATCATTTGTGTCATAAATGCCTGTGACAGCTACTGTTTCGTTACATTTCTGAATTACAACATTTTGATACATGGAAAGAGATACATTATTTAAAGGTTGCTGTGTACACAACACAGTTCAATTATGCATGCATGTGTGTGTGCATACACATATTGATAAATACAAATTTCTCTTTTTTAAAATTTTTATTTATTTACTATTGCAGTATTTAATTATTTTATTGTGGTGTGGAGGAAGGTAATTAGGTTTATTTATTTTTAGTGGAGGGACTGGGGATTGAACCCAGGACCTCGTGCATGCTAAGCATGCACTCTACCACCCTCCCTGCCAAATGCCAATTTCTTGAATGCTCCCATGGATTGTATTTTTTGTGTTTCTGACATTCGTGTTTAATATTATCTAACTTTTATACCTATTAAATCGTTGGAGTTTTACTTGTACTAAGAAAGTGTTAAATTTTCCTTTCCTAGCAATAGCCTTTAAATTTTGCAGGTCCACCCCAAACCATTCCTAAGAAATCTCGTCCAGCCTCAATGCACTGAATTTTCCAGATGCGGGTTTGGGGCTTTCTGTGCTGCTGGACCAGGTCGTACACTTGCATTGAAAATTGAATGGCCTCTGCTCACATTTGTTGCATCTTTTCACAAATAAGTAAAACTTGGAGAAAATAAACAGTATCCAGAGTGGACCCTTATAGACGTCACAGGAGTCAGAGGGCAAAGAATGGGAGTAAAACAATAAATTGGAGGATTAGGAAAAACCCAGGGGACCACCAGCCCCAAGGCTGGTCATCACGGTGAGGTCCTGGGGCCGGCAGTACATAAAGGCTTCATGATGGGAGAGAAGGATGCACATGGGAGGACCCAGCTGGTGACAGCTGGAGCCCAGACTTCACGGCTGCTCCCAGCTAACATTCCACACCTCCCGCAAAATTCTCCATAATTTAATGTTTTCTCAGCATTCTCTGTTTCGAAGTTTCAGCTATTTCTTGTGGGGGTGGGGGTGGAATGGAACATGAGCAAGGCAGTCTGCTTCCTCCCTCCCTCCCTCCCATTTCTGTTCTATAGGAATTAGTGTTTTTTTTTTTTTAGGGGGTGGGCAATTGGGTTTGTTTGTTTGTTTGTTTGTTTATTTTAATGAAGCTACCAGAGATGGAACCCAGGACCTCATGCATGTTAAGCACACACTGTACCACTGAGCTGCACACTCCCCCTAGCATTTGGAACCATTTTTTTCCCCCAAACTATGGAAAGAGTAACTTGTGTTGACAATAACCCTTCTCGAAGTGAATCGGTTGAAATGAGCCCCATATCTTCATATAAACGTGGGTGGAGGCAGCTTAATTATGACCTGAATGTCTGTTAATGTTACAAAGCTTCCAGCCCAAATACAATAAAGCTTCTGGTAATATAACGCCACTTATTTGAAATTTATTTTTAACAGTAGGTCACGGAAAGAAATCTATTAGTTATGTGTAAATATTTGGAGATACACATTCTGGAATAAAGCTAACCATTTCCAAATGCTCTTTGGAAACTCAGAAAGAACATGCAAAACTCAAGAGTGTCTGAAACAAAGTGGATGCAACTTGCAACGTAACCTAAGTTAACAGAGGCTGAAAATGCAGAAGCCATGGAAATCTTCCTGGCTGAAGGATGGAAGAGTTCCTGAAACAATTGATGAGATATGCATTTCATTTCCTGCTAATAGTCAAAGTAAGAAAGGTCAAAGCTGGCAGAATGATTGATTTTATGCCTCTTTCAAATAAAAGAGGGTGATGTGCAGTTACAGGTATCAACAAAAATGAAAAGGCAGAGATTTTTATCACAAATGTAACAAAGTCAACACGCCTCAGTAAAAAACTATAAAGACAATAATCCTGTGAACGCATCTGATGTTTTGATTTTTAAATCGGCTGTCAACAACATTAGAAAGTCCACTGAAGACGTTTAGCAATACACACAGCGCACAATTGAAGAATTGTAAACGTTCTGACTTCATGGCAAGAGTGGCATTAACTGGGAGTGAGGAGAGAGGTTGCAAAGAGTTGGTACCACAGCTGCCGTTGCTCAGATGGGTTCATTTCTTTCCCCACCCCCTTTTTTTTTGAAATTAGGTTTGTTTATTTATTTATTTTTAGAGGAGGGACTGGGGATTGAACCCAGGACCTCCTGCATGCTAAGTACACGCTCCCCCACTGAGCTATGCCCTCCCTCCTCCTCCCATGTTTTGAAGCCGTGGCACCCAGAACAAAACTTGGGAAATGATGTCTCTACATACACCCTTTTGCTGGTCTATGAATCACTATTAATAAAAAGTCCTTAATAACAGTCCTGAAGTTGTCAGTCATATTAAGGCAGAACGTTTCTTTAAAATTTTTAAACCTTTTTATTGAGATATAAATTCATATATGTTAACAATTTGCTCTTTTTTTTTCTTTCTTTTTTTTGTATATGTATTTTATTGAAGTATAGTCAGTTTAAAATGTTGTGTCAGTTTCTGGTGCACAGCACAGTGCTTCAGTCATACATGAACATCCAGATATTCATTTTCATGTTGTTTTTCACCTTAAGTTACTACAAGATATTGAATATAGTTCCCTGTGCTGTGCAGTATGAACTTGCTGTTTATCTATTTTATGTGTAGTGGTGTGTATCTATTAATCCCGTACCTCTAATTTGGCCCTTTCCTTCTTCCTTCCCCAGCGGTGATCACAAGTTTGTTTTCTACATCTGCAAGTCTGTTTCTGTTTTGCATACATTTATTTGTATTATTTGTTTAGATTTCACATAGAAGTGATGTCATACAGTATTTGTCTTTCTCTGTCTGACTTATTTCATTAAGGATAATATTCTCCAGGTCCATCCAAGTTTCTGCAAATGGCATTATTTCATTCTTTTTTATGGCTGAGTAATTTATCTATCTATCTATCTATCTATCTATCTATCTATCTATCTATCTATCTATCTATCTATCTATGCATTCTATCTATCTATCTATCTATCTATCTATCTATCTATCTATCTATCTATCTATCTATCTATCTATCATCTATCTATCAACTATCTATCTACCTACCTATCTATGTATCACATCTTATTAATCCAATCTTCTCTTGATGGGCACTTGGAGTTATTCCATGTTTTGGCTATTGTAAGTAATGCTGCTATGAACATTGGGGTGCAGGTGTCTTTTTAATTTCGAGTTTCTGTCTTCTCTGCATATATAACCAGCGGTGGGATTGCTGGATCATATGGTAAGTCTATTGTTAGTTCTAAAAGGAACCTCCATACTGTTCTCCATGGTGGATGCACCAAATTACATTCCCACCAGCAGTGCAGGAGGGTTCCCTTTTCTCCACACCCTCCCCAGCATTTGTCATTTGTGGACTTTCTGGCAATGGCCATTCTGACCAGTGTGAGGTGACATCTCGTTGTAGTTTTGATTTGTGTTTCTCTGATAATTAGTGATGTTGAGCATCTTTTGATGAAAAGTTAGCCATGTGTATGTCTTCTTTGGAGAAATGTCTATTCAGGTCTTCTGCTCATTTTTTTTTTTTTTTTTTTCAGTATTGAGTTGTATGAACTGCTTGCTTATTTTGGATATTAACCCCTTGTCAATGGCACTGTTTGCAAATATTTTCTCCCCTTCCAAAACTTGTTTTTGTGTTTTGTTGATGGCATCCTTTGCCGTGCAAAGGTTTTAGGTTCAATTAGGTCCTGTGTGTTTATTTTTGCTTTCAATTCTTTTGCCTGGGGTAACTGATCCAAGAGAATATTGCTATGATTTTTGTCAAAGAGTGTCCCACCTATGTTCTCCTAGAAGGCAGAATATTTTTTGATTGCTGCTCTGTGTCAGCTTTCCAAAAAGGAACACCGTGTCTGCAAACAACTGACTAAGGCTGAAGATTCCTGCTTTCTTCACAGAAATGTTCTCCTGATGTATAATGTTTAAGTTGCAGATAAACGTCAATTCTGCCATGAGAGTGGCCTCTGCAGACTGGTAGTTCCCACCGTATCTTGCTATAATGTTTGCTTATCGGGACCCATTAAATCTACCCTTCTAAGGCAACATTTCATGCATAAAATAATTCTGGTAATTGCAAAATTGCAGCTGGGAGGGTAAACAAGTTGATTATGATGAATTTGATTCTCTTTATTGTCGGAGAAAAGTAGTTAATAACTTTCTGAATTAATATATTTTCAATTTTGTGAGGCCAGTGACATATTTGATATCAATGTCACCCATCCAGGACTTCCACCAAAAACAAGTAAACAAACAAACAAATAATGAATAAATAAATACACCTAACCATATCTCCCTCCCCCAAACAAACAAACAAAAAACTCAAACAAATAAACATTAAAAAAAAAAATACTGGTATGTTCCAATGCTGGGTGGACTAAACTAAGCATGCTTCAGATTTTTCTCTTCCACTGGAAGTGACTATAAAGTCTGGAAAGAATGCATGAGAAACTGTTTGAAACCTGAAAAGGAGACATTAGTAGGCAGATTGGTTAAAAAAAAAAATCAGACTTTGAAGTCAACCAATTGGCGATGAGTTTGGCACTTCCTTTTCTCTCCTGAGCTCAGCAGAGCTGGAAACTGAGCAGTGGGCTCTGTGGCAGAGAGAGACCGAGCCCCGTATGGAAGACCCCAGGTCTATCTCAGGGCTGGAGCAGCGAACTGCTTTTCACTCAGAGGGGGGACAGAAAATCAATACCATCAAAGCTGGTTCCTGGGGACCATGAGGAACATTGATCTCTGAGCAAGGCAGACAAATCCAAATAAAGACAAGACACGAAGGAGAGAGGGGCACATCTCTGTAGACCTAATGGACATTAGCAGTAAACAAAGGCACCCCTGTAAACAGAAACTTGACAACTTTGATAGAATGAGTCCATTTCTCCAGAATGCATTCCGGTCGCCCCAGTTAACCTGAATAATCCTATAAATATGAAAGTAGTTTAACTTGGAATTAAATTATTTTTTCTGAAAAAGAAATCAGTAGGACCAGATCATTTCCTTGGGAGATTCTATGAAACAAAGACAGAAGACACAGCATTAATTCTACATAATTTCTTCTAGGAAGGAGGAGAACACCCCTGCCCTATTTTATGAGGTCAGTATCACCGTGAGACCAAAGGCAGACTGTGAAATTTTTTACAACAGAAAATAAGAGCCATGTCCCTTATTAACAAGCATACAATAATCCTCAAGAGAATATTAGCTAACTGTATCCAGCACTATGTGTATAAAAGAATAATGCACCATCCCTGAGTGATGCCACGTGATGTTTGGATGCAGAAAACAGCCAATGAAATCCACTATAGTAATAATCTTAAAGATAAAAGTTGCATGGTGATGGCAGCTGATAAAACAGTGACAAGCTACAGCGTCCATTCACGACAAAAATGTTCAGCCAATTAACGGTAGAAGGACACGTATGAAACTTTATAAAGGGTATCAACACAAACCCTACAGCTAACATGATGGCTAATGAGGCGGGCAGGTAGGTTTGTTTCCCTGAAGCTGGGAAACGAGGTGAGAATGTTCATTCTCGTCACTCCTGTTCAGCCCTGGAGTAGGGTTCTTCCCCCAGAGCAATAAGAAAAACAAACAATGCTATAGATGGAAAGAATAAAATAATATGCATTATCTCTATTAGTAAATGACATGATTATCTAAATAGAAAATCCAGTGAGGTCCCAGGACAGAGTAAACAAAACAGAACGAAACAAATTTGTTTCTACTTGTACATTTCCATGTACAAGTGGTGGGGGGGGAAAGAAAGATGACTGAGTAAAGAAGATGTGGTAGATTTATACAATGGAATACTACTCAGCCATAAAAAGCGACAACATAACGCCATTTGCAGCAACATAGATGCTCCTGGAGAATGTCATTCTAAGTGAAGCGAGCCAGAAAAAGAAAGAAAAATACCATATGAGAGCACTCATACGAGGAATCTAAAAACAAAACAAAACAAAACATAAATACAAAACAGAAACAGACTCATAGACATAGAATACAAACTTGTAGTTGCCAAGGGGGCGGGGAGGTGGGAAGGGACAGACTGGGATTTTAAAATGAGAAAAGATAAACAAGATTATACTGTAGAGCACAGGGAAATATAAACAAGGTCTTGTAGTAACTCATAGTGAAAAAAAAATGTGGCAATGAATATATATATATGTTCATATATGACTGAAAAACTGTGCTCTACACTAGAATTTGAGACAACATTGTAAAATGACTATTACTCAATAAAAAAATGTTAAAAAAGAAAAGTGTCACTTTTAATACTTGTAAAAATAAAATTTTCATGTATAAATGTAAGAAGATAGGTACATGGTTTATAGGGTAAAAACTATAAAATCTTAACGAAGGAAATCAAAGGAGAAGCAAATAAATGGAGATCCGCTGCGAATTTGGATGGAAACTCTCAATGTAATTTCAGGTGTCAATTCTCCCCAAACTGGCCTGTAGATTTAATGCAATACGAAGCAAAACTCCCAGCAGGATTTTTTTTTTTTTATGTGTACAAGATGAGTCTAAAATGTATGTAAAAGACAAAGAAACTAAAAGGGTAAAACATTTCTGTAAAAGAATAATAAATTTGAAGCAATCACCACGGACTTGGTTTTTATGCTTTGTCTATAAATCTGCAATGGGAAACTGGCAAAGGGTTAGTCCCATGAAAAAAGAAAAAAAAAAAAAAAAAGAAAAGAAAAAAGAGCAGAGGGTCCAGGAACTGACATCCACAAATCCAGCCAGCTGGTGTTTAATAGTTGCAAAAAAAGCTGCAAAAGCAAATCAGTGGATTTCAACACACTCCATATTTAAAACGGTAAAGTTTTTGAATAAAATATAAGATAAGGGTTCTCCAGCCCTGCAGGGAAAGCCTGGTGTATGAAAGAACACATTCGTCAATTGAACTCCATCAGTATTAAGCAGGAAAGGGCAGCATGGCCGTCGGGATGGGGGACCCCCCCATGTGCTTTCTTTTTCTTTGGGTTCTGGGTCACCATGTAGACTTCATCCTTCAAAAGCGTGCGGGGCTCCAGCCGGTACCTTCATCTTTAACATGGGGCTATAAAATTAATTATCTTGAACAAAACCAATCAAAACCAGTGAGGGCGTGAAACCAAAAATCCCGCGTCCATTTCTGACTGTCTTGAGAAGGGAAATATGAGAGAATATTGTATTTTCTTCTTACCATTGGACATATACCCCAGTCATTCTGAATTTCTCCTAATTGTTCATTTTAACGAATCATTCTGAAATCTCTAGAAATGGGTCTTGATTATTTTTTCCCCCTCTTGTGTGAAATCTATTGAATGTCTTCAAAGGGACAGACTGACAATTTGAACAATATTTTTGTCTGCCTACGACCTAACAACTGAATACTGTTGGGGAGACGGGAACTTCACCGATGACGAAAACTGTGCTTGGCAAAGCAGGGTTCCTCGGACTGTAGTTGGAGAAGAATCTTACACTGGATGTGAATGAATAGATGGATGGATGCTCAGAATGACAGGGTCGAGCGTGGAGAATAAATGAGTCAAGCATGCAGCTAGGGTGATGTTCAAAATTACCCGCAAATCTGCTTCAGAGAAAGATCAGCTGTCCTCATGATGGCAAGGACATCTCAAGATTGATGGCAACCTACTGTGTTTCCGTGTTGACTCGGCCTTTTTCCAAATGCATGCGCTGATGTCAGCTAAATGTTACTGTTTTGCAGAAGACAAATGACAGAGGGGGAAAAATCCATGTCCACAAGAAAGACATCTGCTCCTTAATCCTAATTCTTCTTGACATCTAAAATTTTCATTCATTTTTATGGGGTCTTCATCCACGCTCCGTGAATTAACAGGAAAAAGCTTTTAGAGTCATTCATCCTGGGTGCTTTTGTGTTAATTTAATTTCCATCACGCCCTGTTCACTCTCAGAAATACCCTGTTTGGGACAATCAATGATTCCTTTATTCTAATGATGAACGTGTCCTGGTCCAGTCTTGTAAGGAATTATTTTTCCAGGATCCTTTAGTATCGCTGCCTCCAGACTTCAAGGCCACAAGCCACCCCGCTTCTCTGACAGAATCCTTCTTAGTGATCGGGAGCTGCAAACAGTCCCTAACTCAGTGGGTCAGTCACACCGACGCACGGTAATGAAGAGGCTGGCCTTTGGAGGGGAAATGTCACAGCTTAAGACCTATGTCGTCATTCACCTGGTGAATAACCTGGGACAAATTATTGATATCTATAGATCTCATTTCCCTGATCTGTAAAAGGGTGTGATCACAGTATTGGCCTCGTGGGCTCACTGTGAAGACTGAATGAATTGACATATGCAAATCACTTTAAAATAATTGGTGCGTGTTAAACAGGAAAATGAAATGATGTTCCCTTGAATGAAATCCGCTGACCCAGCTTCCTCTTCTGGAAACAAAGTTTCAAAGTCTTTCCTTTTTCTTTGCATCATCAAGAAAAAGTAACTTACTGATGGTTTTCCATTGAAACGTAGAACTCACGACTCATTTTCCTCTCTCGTATGTGCTGTACCTTCTATTCACAAACGCAGAGTCAAATTTTCTTTTTCCTTGCTTGCTTTTTTATGCATTTTTATTTATATGCTTCTGTGGTTTTGTAGGCTTTCCAATAATAATCGAATATCTTCTGGTTGTTATGCTCTGAGGTCAGAATCCTGTGTGTGTTAAAAGAACAGTGTACAACGTGCCAGAATTCACGGAAAAGAAACATCTTCACGTTCCTAAGTTTATTACGATGTTGGCTAAGCATAAAATCACAGGTGAATTTTCAAAATTTCATTTTGTGCTCATAATGGAACAGAAAGGACGAGTAAGAGTTGAAAGTATCAAAAATGTATTGATCTTGTAAGTAACGAATTCCCCAACATGACATAATATTCAAATATGTGGATACAAGGGTAATCGTTTGGCGTGTCTCTAGAGGGAGGGGGGACGGCCAGTGACCAGATAGGTGGCTGCGTGTGTAAATAATTTTTAAGTCCCTCTTTCCGTGGGATTCTTCAACCTCAAATACAAATAAATGCATTCTGGAAAAAAGTCTTTACTAAGGAAATCCGTGGCGAAGCATTTTGCGGAGTGAAGAACAGCCTTTCAACGGAAACACGTGGGTATGTTTTAAATCAGTTCTGGAAAGTCAGCTTTCGGGTTTCAGTTCCCTTAGACGAGAATTTGAATTGTTTGTTTTAAGCATAACAGTGAACTTGTGTGTCCTTCTTTCTTCCCAAGGAGGAGTCTGCTATCAGAGTCCCGTTGAAGCGCACAGACCTGCTTTGATGTGCAAGTAACCATTGCCTTTTCAATCATCACTTAAAAGGAATAGCTAATTATCAATGCCCTAAAGAGTAGATTAAGTCGTTATTTTGAACTGGGGTGGCCCAAAGACCATATGCACCACCGTGGTGATTTTTGGTTTTTTTTTTTTTTTTTGAGCTTTTAAATTTTTTTGGTTTTTTAATTGAAGTATAGTCAGTTACAATGTTGTGTCAATTTCTTCTATACCTGAAACCAGTTTCCCCTGCCACGTTTATGATTTCCCTCCCACCCCAAACTTTCTTCCCTTTCTTGTCACGCCTTCTTCCCCTCAGGACTGAGAAGCAACAAAGAAGAAGGGGGATTGAAACTGAGCAGGACCCTGGCGGATCCCTCTTGGGTGTACCAGACCCTGTCCCCCACGTGTCCTCATCTCTTGAAGTAAAACGTTTTGCTTTAGTCCTGGGGGCCTCCCCTGAGTCTCAGACAGGCTGACAGTGACTGGACAAATGTGAATATGTGGAAACAAAGAAGAGCAGTTGGGCCAGCAGAACGGGTAGTAAACTGAATAACAGATCAGCCATGTAGCTGAGTCACAGAATCGTTAGTTCCTCCCTGAAGGATGTAAGTGACAGTGTTTGACACACATTCATTTTTTTTTAATTGAAGCATAGTTGATTCAGAGTGTTAGTTATTGGTGCACAGTAAAGGGATTCAATTATACATATATATGTATATGCATATGTATATGCATATGTATATATATTCTTTTTCAAATTCTTTTCCATTATAGTTTATTACAAGATATTGAATGTAGTTCCCTGTGCTCTACAGTAAATCCCTGTTGCTTATCTATTTTTTATATAGTAGTGTGTATCTGTTCATCCCATACTCCTAATTTCTCTCTCTCCCACCTGCCCCTTCTGGCGACCATAAGTTTGTTTCCTATGTCTGTGAGTCTGTTTCTGTTTTGTAAATAAATTCATTTGTCTTTTTTTTAGATTCCACATCTGAGTGATATCATATGGTATTTGTCTTTCTCTTTCTGGCTTACTTCGCTTAGCATGATGATCTCCAGGTCCGTCCATGTTACTGCAAATGGTATTATTTTATGCTTTTTCATGGCTGAGTAATATTCCATGATATACCTCTATATAATTAATGTATCTATATATATATGATATAAAATATATATAATAGGGTCTCTTCACATCCTCACAGCCCTTCTGGGACTGGACCCACACTTTTATAAGGCCCTGTTTACTTGTCTAGTTTTCTCTTTGTCCGTAAGCTTTTGAGAGGAAGGACTGTGTCTTATTCCTGTGTTAAGCACTAGCTCCTAGCAGGGAACTTAACATGAAGGAGAACTTCCATAAATAACCAGGCAATTAAATGGATGAATCTGGGATTATCATTTAAGCAGCTCTGAGTAAAGGTTATACGTTGCCGGCTTAGTTTTTGTGTGTGGAATAGACTCGGTAACCACACTGAGAGTCCCCTTGCTCGCTCGCACTTGCTGGAGGGGAGAGTGAAAGCTCAGGACCCTCGGGGGCAAACCCACCAGGGCCCCCTGGGAACAGGCTGAGCAGGTTTACATGCAACTCAGGGGCGACGGGGAGGAGAAGCAGTTGCTGTTCCTAATTCAGTTGCTGTTCCTAATTAGCTGACTCGTGGCAAGATGCCAAAATGCCTTCACCCACGTGGGCGAGTTGTTCTTAGAAACATTCCTTGCAGGATTATCAGCTGGGGAAGAGATGCCAGCCCTCAGGTGACCTGAGATCAGAAGACCTGGCCAGGGAGAAGGGGACGCTCAGGTGAGGAGCTGGTACTGTCAGAACGATTCACTTCCCAGGGCTGGCTGGTGGGAAGAGGGGACCCGTTATGGCCTGGATTGGTGGTGTTCCTGCGCTAGCTGCATATCCACCAGAAACAGACATCTCAAAAGGTATTGAGTATACATATATAAAATATATATAAAAAATTGTGTATATATATATGCACAAATTTTTTGATATTGAGTATATATATTTTTAAAACAAATCTTTCATATATTTGAAATTGGATGATAAAACTATAATCTATTTTTAAGCATAAGTGCCTTCTATATTTTTATATAAATATTTATGAATATTACATATGAATTTTAGATATAAATATTACAATACATTTTATATGTAAATATATAATATAAATATTATATATGAATATTGCATATAAATAGAAATAGAAATGTTATATAAAGCATGAATATTATATAAATATATAAATGTATATGCGTATGAAGTATAAACATTATATATACACATACAAATATTCTATATACATATATAGTATAAATATAATATATACATACATAAATATTACCTACAGATATAGCATAAATATATATAAATATATACACATATTATATACACACATATACATATTATATATACATATAAATATTATATACCTATATAAATATGTGCAAATATTGTATAAATATTATTAAATATTACAAACACATACACAAATATTATATATACATATATAAACATTATATACACAAATATTATATAAATATTATATATGCACATAGAAATGTTATATATAGAAATATTGTATAAATATATACACATATATAATATAAATATAATATGTACATATACAAATATATAAACAAATATTGTATAAATATTATATATAAATAGAAATATATACACAAATATTGTATAAATATTACATAAACAGAAATATTATATATACAAATATTGTACAAACATATACACATATATAATATAAATATAATATGTACATACACAAATATTATATAAACAAATATTGTATAAATATTACATAAACAGAAATATTATATATACAAATATTGTATAAGTATTATATAAACGGAAATACTATATATACAAAATATTGTATAGATATCATATATATGTATAATATAAATATTATATACACACATATAAATATTATATATACAAATATATAAATATTATATATACACTTAGAAATATATATACAAATATTGTATATCATATATACATGTATAATATATATACACATATATAAATATTATATATGCAAATATTGTATAAGTATTCTATATACAAATATTATAAAATATATGCATATATAATATAAAATTATGTATCCATGTATAATATAAATAAATATGAACGAATATAAATATAACAAATATTAAAATTATGCATATATAAGTGAATATAAATAGCGAGGTGTTTGTAAAGGTGTAGAAGTTAGCCGCCTGATTTCAGTTCTCCGCACAATATTCCATCACCGGCTAGCACGTCAGAACTGAGCCCATGTGACCCACCCGTGTATCTGCGATGGTGGCGGGGCGTGAACACGACGAGGGCCCCGGCGTGGCTTGGCCTTCTCTCTGACGCTAGTCCTCTGGTCATGGGACATTTCTTACGGTCTCAGCGTCCTTCCTCGGGACAGGTCTGGAGGAAACTGACATATGACCCCGTCCCGGGATTATGACAGGGAGCCAGCGGGTGGGAGTGCTTGCTTTTGGTATTCTCATTCCCCCCCCCCCATTCATTTAAAAGAGTGACTAGCGACTCTCTAAGCGCCACCAGCTGGGATAGGCCAAGGGGTTTAAAGATGACTCAACTGCCCCCCGTCGGCAGGGACTGGCAGCCTGATGGTGACCCCAGACGTGATATGAAAGGTGGGCTGTGTTGGTGGAAACTCTCCAGGGTCGACTGAAGGCAGGAGGGGAGCGTGTGGCGCGGTCCGCATGGACTGTCTTTCTAAAGTAAGGCATGCTTGATCCATGGAGAAGGAAGGCGGGGGGCCACGGCAGAAGACCAGGTGGAAACGGGGTCTCCATCCTGCCGCACTTGACATCAAGGGAGTCCTGACGCCCAGGGCGGACGGCGACGGGGAGGCAGCAGCAGGTGCCTGGCCGAGGCCCCACGTCAGGCGGGGGGCGGAGTGGACCCCTGACCTCGGGGCATTTTACTGGAGAATCCCTTTTGGTAAAAATAATCTTTCCCCAACGTATTTTGTTTATTTATTCATGCACTTAAAAGTTTATATGTATCTTGTTAAGTGATTAATTTCAAATGATCCATGTGTACAATGGTAATTTATTATGCGATTTATAGAAATAAAACAAAAAAGGTGCTTTAGAAAAAATAGTGAAACGAACATTTCAATATACTCAACTCTATTCTACTTGCTAATTGTACAAAATCCTTTATTTCTCATGTGAGCATTATTATTATTTTATTCTAGCACAGCGTGATTGAATATACCTCATTATAGTTTAGTAGCTTTCTTTAACACTGTGTGAGGCAGCAAATTGAAGGTTTGGCTCTAAGTTTGCTTTATTCCATTGATTAAAATTAGTGGCTGTCATATTTGAAGAAAAAAAACCTCACAATGTTATGCAGCTATAAACGGAAAGCATGCTTGGTAGATTTGCTGCCCAACTTATACTTAAAGGTGCATGTCATTTTTTGCTTTGGCGTTTTAACATTTGTAAAGCTGTCGCGTTATCTTTATCTTTACCATTTCTTAATTCAGTAAAATGTGATCCTTCCAAAGACATTTTAAATCTCATTCACCAATTATGCAAACTTTTAATGAAATTTAATTTAAATTTAATTAAATAAAATATTATTTAATGGCAAATATTATTGTGATGATGTTTTTTCATTGCAAACAAATCAAAAAGGTTTATTTTTTTTTAAAGTTTTAAAGAAAGAAGTTAAATCTAAATCAAATATTTTTTGTTGGGAGCATTTTAAACAATTTAGAAAAATTGTTTCCAATTTATTGCTTGTGAAAATCTTAGGATTTTTGTGGTTTTTTGCATGTCACTTTTGGCAACAAAATCACACACAATGAGAACATTGCCAAATAACTATTTTTGAAATGGAGTTTGTTATCCACATGTTTCATATCTTGGAGATACGTATTCAAACTAATTTTTAATTTAAAAATATCCACTAGATAGCATGTGACAGACTGGATGCATATCATAGCAGAAAAAGTGAGTTAATTCAGAAAAAAAAACAGGGTTTTATGAAAGGGAAATTATTAATTCATCTTTATGTTCAATAACTCTCATAAACACTTTGCCTGAAGAAAGCTGTGAAGCTTTGCAGAGTTAAAATAAAAATTTCTGCATGAACTTCTCCAGTCACATTACAATGTAACATAATTTTTTCCCGGTTCACCCACATTGTTGCAAATATCAAGATGGCTTTTCTTTTTTAAGGAGGATAAAGATATATATATATATATATATACACACACACAAATTTATATGTGTATGCATATATAAGACATTTTCTTTTTTAATTTTTACATTTTTTTCTTTTTATTGCAGTATAGTTGGTTTATAATAATGTGTTAGTTTCAGGTGTCCAACACAGTGATTCAGTGTTTTTGCAGATAATTTTCCATTAACATTTTCTTCGTCCATTGATCTGTCAATGGACACATAGGTTGTTTCCAGAGCTTGGCTATTGTGAATGAAATTGGACAGGATTTGCTGATTGTTTGAATGTAGCATATAAAAAAATAAGTCAGGGAATCTGAGTCCTTTCCGATTAATAGAGTGGAGCTGCCTTTTACAGAAATGGTCTTATGGTCTTCCAAGGGTTAGGTCAAAAGGGGGAAAAATCATGAATCTTGTTTTGGGTAAGCAGGTTTTGAGATGTGTCTTAAAACTGCAAAATATGACTTTTAAGTTGGAGGAAGACTTGGTGACAGATGGGGGACCGTCGGGGGACAGAGGGCACAGTTAATAAAGAGGTAATGAGGGACTGGATTTGGCTGACAAGAGTAGGGGACAGGAGGGCTGGGTCCTGGGAAGTGCAGGTTCTCGGACGTCCACAGATGAAGGCAGTCAACAGGTACACCGGGAAGAAAGATGTCCAGTAAAATAGGAGAAACATTTCCAAAGTGATGCCCAGGCTGGTCAAGCAGAATGAACATCTCAGGTAGGAAAGACTGGCCAGGTGTGTCAAATGCTGCTGGTTGGGGGTGATGAGATGAGGATGGAGATATGTTCGTTGTGTTTTGCAACGGGAAGGTCACAGGCCACCTTGATGGATGACTCAGATTTAGGTCGTGAGGGAAACGCAGACACACGTTCCACCACGGAGAGCACAGACAGGCCAACTGGGATGAGCAGAAAACAAAGTGTAGAGGTGGGTAGCGTGGAAGGAAGAAAGTTGAGAAGATTAACAACGTAACCATTGCGCACTTCGTTGTAACCGGTACTGAGAAGACACATTGCTGTTGAGCAGACATTTGGACCTGGCCGGATGATTTAAGTGAATTATCCCACACACCTGCCCAGGAAGACGTTAAGATGCTATTTTAATGGAAGCCTTTGTTTGCAAGAATCATTATCTTCATCCTTTTCCCACACCCCTGATCAATGATGTTAACTATCTGTTGAATCTGGACTCTTTTGGGAAAAAAAAAAAAAAGTAAGAAACTAGAATCAAGGAAGAGAGAAATAAGATAGAGTGGGGAGATGTGCACGACAAAATAAAGACTTTCAAAGGTGATCTTGGGAGTCAGCTGCCTTTATCTTCAGGGGAGACGTCCGCTGGGGCAGAGGAGCGAGGGCTGGGAGCCTGGAGGATGTCTCCGTCCTCATGTGTTGGATGTGGTTTGACCAGGACTCAGTCTTGAAATCCAAAAAGAGATTATCCAGGTATGGAGGGGATTCCAGCTTTGGAACTCATCATGGTGTAGAAAAGTGGAAACGAAGGTGATGCTTGGAACATTTCGACATGGAGTCCTTTCACACTGCATCCCTGACAGTTCCTTTAGTTAACTTACTTCATACGCACAGCCTGTTAGCAACCGGCGACACTGGATTACCAGCAAATTATCAGGAGTCTACTGCGGGTCAGGGCTGGTCCTAGAATCCAGTCCAAGCAAAAAAAAAAAAAAAAGGGAACAAACAAGCCAGAGCGAAATCATCAATGATTTCAGAGAATCACTCCAGGGTCCCAGATCCCTGGGATGCGTGGCGCTTGGGGTGGGGGCAGGAGGATCATTGGATGAGGCAAAACAAACTCCATTTGATTTTGAGAGGTTTTAAGACTTGAAATAATAATGTTGCTCATGCTCTGTGAATGTCAAACTCTTCCCAGCAAAATTGTTGATGCGACATTTTTGTTTAGGCGTCAAAAGGAGACAGCCCTGGGGTTCTGGGTCTCCTGGAATTTTGTTTGAAATTGGCACAGGGGTTGATCTTGAACCTGAGACCTGTCGGTCTCCCCACATTTTATTTCTCTGTCCACACTGCCCTCAACGACCCATCTCCATCCATTTGTGCTGCGCTGTATGGAACGCCCGTGTTGCTATAAATACGTTGTTCTGTATCAGTGATTCTCCAGGGCAAACGCCCCAGGGAGCCATTCAGCCTGGGGAGGAAGGAGGGGTCTTTCTGGAAACCAGCCCCGACCTTGACCCCATCTAGGAGATCCAGCCACCAGCCATCTCATTAATACACAAAATAATTATGCCAGGGGTTACGAGGATCTTGGAAGCTCCTGGGGGAGGAGCCAGGACACTCAGTCTAAATTCCCGCTCCTTGGACTCCCCCATCTTCCCGACTTTTCCCTTCACTCTTTCTTTCGTAAGTCAGTCCCCTTGCGTATTGAAGCTGCCACCTCCCCATCTGGAGGGTCTCCATCTTTCTTCAGCGCCCCCCTGCCCTCCGAGGATGGGGGCCAGTTTCAGGGGGAAGATTGCAAAGCAGCATCTCTGCCTTCTCTTTCCTTCTCTCTCTCTCTGTCTGTCCCATTTGCATTCTCTCTGAATTGGAGGGCCTGGGGATTGAACCCGGGACCTCGTGCGTGCCAAGCAGGCGCTCTAGGGCTGAGCTACACCCTCCCCTCGCTGCCTCTGAATTCCCTCACTGTGTTCGCCGTGGCCACCACGTCCCACCCCAGCAGACGCCTGCAGGGGGGCTGGAACCCACTCCACCTTCTGCCTCCCTGCACGAAATCTGCATCCTGCTTCTCTGCTTTGAGCGCATCCCTGCATGTTAAGTATGGCTTGAACTTTTCCCCCCTCCCTTTTCCAAAATGTTGTTTCTTCCAAATGCTCATAAGCACTTCTAAACACTTTTCAGTCTGTTTTGATTTGCCAGCTGTTTCTTCCTGGCACTCCTCTAAGGCTCCAGCCATCTGCTTGCCAAGTTGGAAAAAAAGAGCATAGAAATACGCTTTTCCTCCGGCAGCAGGCAAGCTTTGACCTCTGTTTCTAACCTTGGTCACTACGGGGTGCAGAGCGGGCCTTTCGGTGGCCTTTCCAAAACGGCAAAACATAATAGCCATCAGCTGCTGCCCACGACACACAAAATAATTGCAAAGAATTTACCCTGTGTAGCGATGGTGGGGGGAGCAGGAGGGAACTGAACACTTACTAGCTCCATGGCAAGAACGGGGAGTCAGATGCTCACCTCTCAACCCCCAGATCGGGGATTAACTCCCTCCGTCTCTTGGGTTCTGATTTGGGCTGCGATGAAGGCTTGGGGAGGGAGAAGATTTCCAAGCTCCTTTCAGGACAAAGCAAAGTCCATGCACCTTGGAGACCTAGAGTTCATTCTTCCATTTTTCTATTTCTTAACATTTCTTTTTTTTTTTTTTTTTTAATATAGATCAAATTTGGTTTTCTTTAAAAAATTTTAATTTAATTTTTTAATTTTATAATATGAATTTCTCACCATCATTTATTTAACTATTTCTTTATTCCTGGATATTTAAGGAGATCCTATTTTTCTCTTGTCTCTGTTACAAATAATACTTGTCTAAATACTTCCTACATATATATTTTTCAAAATGTGCAGCGTGCCTGGCTTTCTTCCTTTGTTTCTTCTTTATTTATTTTTATTGATGTAGAGTTGGCTTACAACATTGTGTTGGTTTCAGATGTACAGCAGAGCTATTCGGTTATACGTAATGTGTGTATATCTGAAATTTATTTATTTTTTATTCTTTTCCACTGCAGTTTATTACAAGATATTGAACATAGTTCCCCGACTTAATCTTTCGTATAATCATTTATTTCCTTCACGTACGAGACAGAGATGGCCACGTGTATGTCCAACTCGACATGGCAATCCAGGGAGGAAACACTTCTGTCCTCTTTGGCTGATGAGATGGGAGATTCTGTTAAGTCCATGAGCTCCAGAAAAGCAAGTTTCTCAGCTCAGAAAGAACGTGCTGAGGTTTTTCTTTAATGTCATGAAACATTCAAGTGTCCTCAACACAGCCTGATCCAGGCCTGCCCTTCTGTTTTCACGGCATGCGGGGCCTCTGGGGACCACTGACGTTCAGAGACGCACCTGCCGAATGGGCTTCAGCTCAGGTGGGCGGGTCTCCTGCCAAGAGCATCCTGGAGGTTACGGCCACCCCCACCTCCGTTGTCACTACTGCAGACGGGCTTGGCGGGGGGACAGCCAGTGGTCCTGTTCTGCGCCCTGAGCTCTGGAAGGTCCAGCCTGCCCTCCCCTAGCTGTGTCTTCCCACTGGCTTTCTAGAACATCCTCTGGGAACCTGAGACCCTGCCCCGTGCTCACCCCAGGATGCGTTTGGAGCTGTTGTGTCTCAACATGTGAATGGGGTGCCCTGCAGGGACAGCCGAGGTAAGAAAGAAGGGGGTAGGGTGAGTACCTCCACTTGATCTTATTTCAAAACTCACTGATGTTGCTGGGGGCAGAGAGCACGGTCCAGACCACCATCACCCCCTAATGCACTATTTTCCTAACCAAAGCCAAGTATTGCCGTTTCCCATCAGTCCATTCTCCACATGGAAGCCGGAATGATCTCTTAAAAGGCAAATCAAATCAAATCATCTCTGCCTTAGAATCCACCAGTGGTCCCTCTGTGGTGACAAGGAAATCTCCGCCCTTCTCCACGTCTGCAGGGCTCGGGACCACACCTGCCCTCCTGCCTCGCCTCAGCTCTCCTAGCTTCCACCTGGTCCCTCGCCAGATTTGGGGCAAATTTGCACATGACAGTCAGAGATGGAAGGTGATGTTTGGAATATTAAATACAAATGCTTCATATTTATAATCCTTAGCAAAGGATGCAAAGACCCAACGTCCTTAATAAATACTGAATGTCTCACTTCCCTGTTGGAAATTTCTTAGTGTCTGTTCAGACACTGAGCTGTTCCCTAAGGACTGGGCATAATTCTGGGGTTCTCCAGGGCTCATACGGAGAGGCTTGGCCAAATCCCAGAATGAGTACGGTCAGCGTGTGGACACAGGTGGCCAGACTCCTCCAACCTTATCTTAATGAAGGGTCGTGTTTGGGCTGGACCATCCCTACTTCCAGCTACGATGCTAGAAGACCAGCATGAGGACATGTGGTCGAGGGGCAGATGGGGGTGTGGGCTCAAGCCCACAAGAAGAGACACGTGCCCTTTACAGAAGACCTACATCTCCACTCAACAGAGTGGAATTCAGTAAACACGTGTTTCCCGTCCCCCAAGTTCTTCCCTACTTTGAGTGACAAAAAGGAAGCTGAGTGCATGCATGCAAAAAATCCCAAAACAAAAGAAATTTCTTCCCAGAGCATCTCTCTGCCCATTATGGATTGATTTATTTAATTCCTTGCAATAGAATTACTTTCCTTCCAGCCTAACCGTGAACTACCAGAGTCGGAATGTTGGCTTTGTCATCAGTAATTCATTTTCATTCGTGGGTACTTAACAGTTTGAGCCAGAGTGAGACGGTTGCACACGGTGAGAACCAGGCTTTATGAGAAGATTAATTCCACATCCTGTGAAATTCAGCGGGCGAGATCACGCACTACTTAATTCCTGTAGAACTTGAACGCTATTTAAGAGGAAAAGAGGAAAATAAATCAGACAGCATTACCCTTGATTTCAAAGCCATCTGCAAAGCTCTAAGCGAGCGGCTTCCTTGAAGCCAGCAAGTGGCAGAGTTGCCGGGAGGAGCAATGGAGCTGAAAAGGCCGGTCCCAGCTTCAGACTCTGCAGACCTGCGATGTCTCCCATCTGCCTTTTCCAGGACCAAGCCCTGCTTCCTGGTGAAGGAACCCTTCCCAGGTGAACCCGTCTTCTCCAAAAGTTAGTCTGGGACTGATCTTGTGGCTTTATTTCCAGCTAAAGAGATGGATGGTTTATTTGATTCCCTTTAGGTCATCTTCCATCACTCTTGACTTACACTTCTGTCATCCAACCAGATCCCCACCATCTTCGCAGAAATTTTATACTCACAGTAAGTTCTATAATGACACGCTTTTGCTTGTGGCATTAATAATCTGACAGCGAAAGACAGGGTCAAATTAATACCTGTAATGAAGCAGTTTACTGTTGATTAATTGAGGGATTGAAACTCAAAGATCCAAAACATGACATTTGAAATAACATCATTTTTATCTTTGGGGGAAAAAAATTAGCTGTCATAACTTAACATGTTTATTATTAGAATAATAAGTGAATTACCTCGGTGTGTTTAAGGTCTCATTCAGTCGCCTGATACACAGGACCTATGGTGACGCGTGTTGGAAATTGGGATTAATACATCCTTAAATCTGCAAGGGTCTGGGAGTGAATGGAACTCACGAAGAATTCCCAGGGTAGCTCTTTGCTGTCTTAGAATTTTTTCATTCGAACCTGTCCTGTTCCAGCTCTCGGTCTCCCCTGGGGGCTGTGGTCTGCCCTAGTGGGGAAAACATTTTCCTGTGGACAGTCCTTATAATCACAGGTGCATGGCGGCCATAAAAACAGACTGACTGGTGGTTGGTTTTGCTACTTCTGCTGGGTTTTCTGCAATCAGGGCATTTCTCATCTCCAGCATCAGGATAAGCTGTTCCCACCAGCACTGCCCCCACCCACTGTCCCCAAGGGGGATGCCACCCCGGTGCTCAAACCCCACCCCCCAGAGTGACTCCAGGTTTGGGGATAAGGGTGATGATCAAAGACGCTTCTGCCCTTACTTCAACCTATAATCTGATTTTCCAGCCTCAACCAGCTTTCCCCGTTCCTGCACGGGGATGAACATCACTCCTGTATTTGAGACAACCAAAGACAGAATTAAGAAGAACATTATCTCACTCCTTTGGTGAATGGGTTTTCTAGGATCACGTCCTTGCTTGCAAGTTTAAACACAAAAACCACCCATTGTTCTAACCATTAGCCAAAGTGGGTCTTTGCAGGGTTATATTTATCCATCGTGGGACGTGACCACTTCCGTCTTAAGATGCTGCCAAGATGTACTGACACTCCTCTGGGTAATATGGAAGCTTATGGGTACAAAGTGAATTTAAATGAGATAATGCATTTTTGAAAGCGCAGTGTAAACTTTAAAATGCGACATAAAGGGCCATGATTAAAAAGCCAGCGTCTGCTCACTGAATTTGACCCACAGCTGGGGCATACCGGCTAAAACGGGATTGGTCCTGACTGTTCTGGGAGCTGGGAAATCCCGTGAGATTTACACAGGAACTCAGGGAGGAGCCGACGCGCTCTTGTGATTAAATTCTTCCACTTTTCCCTCATTGTTTTGATGAGGGTGTTCCTTTTTTATTATTATGTTTTTCCCCATCGTTCTGACAAAGGTGACAGTGACCAATGGCAACAGTGGCTTCAGTTTAATTCCTCCTGTGGTTGGAGCTTCCAAAATGCTGTAAGCACATTCCTGGTGTCACATCCTTAGAACTGTCGCCCAGCCATCTACTGTCCTTACTGCTCAAGGTTTGTTTAAGAAGATGCTCCTGCCAAGATGTGTTGCTATTTGACCCAAGAGTCGGCATTTTAACAAGACTCCCCAGTAACAAAAAATATGCATAATGTAATGTTTGCAGCCTTGGACGCTCATATGGGTAGAGAATTTGGCTACTGGGTGGGCAACCATTTAGAGATTAATTTAAGAGCAAAAACATAACTATGAACCATGTGTATGGTAGCCGGGCACTCTCTTTCCTTTCCAGCACCCAGTCTTGTGCTGAAGCTGAATCCTTTTATGAAGGGATGGAATTTTACCTCTAAATACCTGCGCTTTGTTTGAAAATCAGAAGACTGGTCCGGTCAATGGGAACTGAACCCTTTTGAGAACTTTTTTGAGGCTAAGCTAGACATGTCAGAGGATGCATGACATTAGCAGATTATCCACACAGCCGAGAATCAGTTAGAGACACCTGTAAGATTTTGATGACAAGGGACTGATAAAGAACACCAGCTTTGTCTGTCATTACCTTTGGCAGCAAGAA
This sequence comes from Camelus ferus, assembly GCF_009834535.1. Lineage (NCBI taxonomy): Eukaryota > Metazoa > Chordata > Mammalia > Artiodactyla > Camelidae > Camelus > Camelus ferus. Next base: position 529,252 of record NW_022588524.1, on the reverse strand, counting down.
ATCTGAAAATACTTCGGTCTTGTTGCTTTTGGGTGGTACTTATCTCTCCTTTAGAATCTCCTGTGGAATCACGTCTGCTCTGAGAGTCATGCCCGTCTTCCTCCCAAGCTTAGGTGGACCCACCCACCCGGGCCATCAGGGTGGCGTGCACATTCAGCTTTACAAAGATTAGGTGAGCCAGGGCCAAAATGATTGGCAAGTTGGAGCTCATAAGCACGCCTGCTGCATTCAGAGCAAAGGAACCTTCAGTATGGATGCCCCACCTCCAACAGGATGTCCACTGCAGGTAAACATACCAGCATAGGGAAGACGGTTACAATGGCCAAGGATAAAGGCCAGTAGGGAAGACTGGTTACGATGACCAAGGGTAAAGGCCATCAGGGAAGACTGGTTACGATGACCAAGGGTAAAGGCCATCAGGGAAGATGGTTACAGTGACCAAGGATAAAAGCCATCAGGGAAGACGGTTGTGATGACCAAGGATAAAGGCCAGTAGGAAAGATGGCTACGATGACCAAGGGTAAAGGCCAGTAGGGAAGACGGTTACAATGACCAAGTATAAAGGCCATTAGGCAAGATGGTTACGATGACCAAGGATAAAGGCCATCAGGGAAGACGGCTGCGATGACCAAGGATAAAGGCCATTCGAGCAGAGGAGATATTGGAACCACAGTCCAGGAGCCTGAGATGAACACACCCGAAGAGAGACTGAGAGTCAAGACATCTCTCAAGACAAAGTTGAGCTCTGAGCATTCAACCTGAAGGCCACGGTGGAAGCTGCATGAAATAATGGGAACACGACCTCTAACCTTAAAAGGTCAACCATGAAGGAGGGAACACAGACTAGACAAGAGAGACTTGTGCACAGCATGAGGTGTGGTTGTCTGTTCTATCCTACACGTAGGATAAGAATGAGAATTAAAAACAAAGGGGGGAAGATAATGATGATAATTTATGATGGGGGTCCAGGGCTGAGCTGGCTTAGGAAGAGGAAGTCAGCTGGGGTTTCACAGGAAGGTAGAGAGAGGATGAGGGCACAGAGGGAGGAGGGGAGCTGCAGGTGGAGCACGGTAACGGCGGGACAGGACGGAGGTTCACAGGGACTGGGGAGGATGGATGTGTTTGAATCATTTTTTTTCCTGTACTTTCCCTGACTCTTAGAATGAGGGACTCAAGTAGTAACATATGTTCATGCTTTCAGGCAGTTTTATTTTATATAAATTTGAGCTAGGGTTGCATTTTATGGCATTTTGCATACTGGTGCTAAATAAATAAATAATGGATGCATAAAAATAAATATATATAAATAAATATACATGTACAATAAACATACATAATAACAAAATATATATTTACAATAAATGTTTCCTTGATAAAATTGAATAAATAAATATTTATAAATAAATATGAATATATATATTTACAATAAATATGTATCAATAAATATAAATAATAAATAAATATATATTTACAGAAACATATATCTACAATAAATTTAAATAATAAGTGAATAAATAAATAAATTTACAATAAATCTTTCCTTGATAAAATTGAATACATAAATATATATTTATAAATAAATATACATATACAATAAATATATATATTTATAAATAAATATATATACAATGAATATATATTTATAAATATGAATAAATACACTTACAATAAATAAATAAATGTATATATAAATATAAATAAATAAATATCTATATATTTACAATTATTTCCTTGATAAAATGAATAAATATAAATATATATATTTACAATAAATAAATATATTTATCAATGAATATAAGTAAATAATAAATACATACATACATTTTACATAAACATATATATTTACAATCAATTTAAAAAATAAATTTACAATAGATACTTCCTTGATAAAATTGAATAAATATATATTTATAAATATATATATACAATAAATAAACATATATATTTATAAATAAATATATTTACAATAAATATACATTTATAAATAAATATATTTGCAATAAATAAACAAATGTATATTTATACATAAATATAAATAAATGTATTTACAATAAATAAATGTATATTTACACATAAATTTAAGTAAATGTCTATATATTTACAACAATTATTTCCATGATAAAATTGAATTTAGTGTGGAAAATTAAATATCTGACCATTTCAACACTAGCAGACTAAGTACTAAGGAATCTTTGTCAGGGAAACACATGTCATGGCCACATACACAGTCATTTCTATCGGTTTAGGGGTCTTTGGTAATGTAAGAGTAAAAATCCAATTATTTCTGTGTCTGTGGAAGGCTAAACCCATTTACCAAAAGGCGTGTCCACTCGCTTAGAAAACAGCTCAGAGAACAAAGGGAGTGACATTCCACCGGGTCATTAGTGATTGGTGACCAATGTTTTCAGTGTGATTTGAATCCTCTCCAAGTGCCGGTGGTGACTTCAGACGAGGCTTTAAAGACCACGACCTTTTCCTGCTGCGGCTTAACCCTCAGTGCATTTCACATCTGCTGAGAGTGATCTATTGAAGTTAATTGTCAGCCCTTTGATCGGGCATCTTATTCGTGAATAAATTGACTTCTGAACACCAGCGCTGACTATCCGAAATTTGAAGCGTAAAGAAATATGATTTTAAATTACACGTGGATCATCATTCTAAGTGAAGTGAGCCAGAAAGAAAAAGAAAAATATCATATGATATGACTTGTATGTGGAATCTAAAAAAAATAAAAAGAGAACACTAATGAACTCGTGGACAAAACAGAAACAGACTCGCAGACATAGTAAACAATCTTATGGTTACTGGGGGAAAGGAGGTGGGAAGGGATACATTTGGAAGTCTGAGAATTGCAAATGTTAGCCACTATATATAAAAATAGACAAAAACTACATTTCTTCTGTAGAGCACAGGGAACTATATTCAATATCTTGTGATAACCTTTAATGAAAACGAATATAAAAATGAATGTACGTATGTATCCGCATGACTGGAACATGGCGCTGTGCACCAGAAACCGACACATTGTAACTGACTGTACATCTATTAAAAAAGTAAAATTGTATCTACCAACTTCTCTATCCATCTATATACGTGCCTATGTTTTCAGTTAATGTCACTGTGAATTGATACACTAAATTTATTTGTTCCATATTTATTTTTAGAAAGACTAGAGGCAGACTTGATGTTCAGAGTCATCATGTGTGTATATGAAGATGACAAGCATGTTTAGTTACGTTCATGGCTTTATCTGATACCCTAATATCCTATTTCCTTGGACTAACTCTTCAATAAACAGGAATGATTGTTTTTTATGAGCCATGTTGGAGTAGAGATTTTTGCCCTCCATCCAGTTCTTTCTGGTCTGGGTACCTGGGCTCCACCTTCTGCATCCTCACCTCCTAACTATTTGAGCCACCCACCTTCAGAGACCCACCCTTGGACAGTTGGAGCTGTTCATCCCCAAACACTCAGGATGTCACTCCACCTGGAATCCCACACCTGCTTGGTTTCTTCCTCTTTTCCCCTTGCTTCTTCAGTGCCTTGAAAAGGATGGAGGGAGGGTCACTTCTCTGACCATTAACTTCTTAAACTGTTGACATTTAAAGCTGTATTAATGTTTCATATTTTATGCACACACACACACACAACATACACCACACACAACAAGGATGGGGGGAAAAACACCTCCAGCCTGAAACAGAAAAAAAAAATGTGCTTACTGGTTTTAAAATGAATAACATTGCCACACGAGGTGGAGAAGCAAGAACTCACTCAAGTAATGTTTGCACACGGTACTTTGAGTCTTTTCCCGCAGGCCAACAAACAAACAGAAAAATGGTCATGACCACTGGCTACATTTTTTGTTTTTCCTTGCAGATATATAGGTTAGCGATTCTGAAGGGACTTTTTGCACTTTCTAGGACTGAACAAGCAAGTAAATGTCCTGCAGGAAATGGGAAGCCGGTTTCTCACTGTCAGAGCTGAGAATTGTAAACATGAAATCTGTGGTATTGCCTTGAAATCATAGGCATCGATATAAAATCATAGTTTTATACAGAAAGGTAGACAAGTAGATAAGATATATGTGTATATCTATTTATACCTTGAAATAAATATTCTTATAATTATAGGTAGATGTAGTCATGTAGATCAATAATTATATATGTATATAACTATCTCAGTTTAACTAAATAGATATAAAGATGGGTATGTATGGAGTATATCTATATAAACGATCTATGTATCTAAATATTGATCTAACTATTGAAATATGCTATCTACCTATCTATCTATCCATCCATCCACCCATCCACCCACACACCCACCCATCCATCTATCCATCTATTTATCTAAGTATCTATCTATCTATCTATCTATCTATCTATCTATCTATCTATCTATCTATCTATCTATCTATCTATCTATCCATCTATTTATCTACCTATTCATCCATCCACCCATCCACCCACACACCCATCCACCCATCCACCCACACACCCATCCACCCATCCACCCATCCACCCATCCATCCATCTATCCATCTATCTATTTATCTATTTTTCTATCTGTTAGCTATCAGTTCCACTCTCTGAGAGAGTCCAGGAAAATGATACCATAGTAATTAACGAACCTAATGCCCATATTCACTGAAAAGAACCAAGTTTCCTTGGAGAAAAGTCTGGTGCCACAGCTGGGACAGAGATAGGACAAGCTGCAACATCTCTGTGCCAGAAAATAAGGGAGATGCTTGGGGAATAAAAGAACATGACAAGACACCCCCCCCCATACACACCCCAGAGCTGGATTGCAGGGACTCCCATCAGGTAATTCTGAGACAATTTGCACACCAACATAAACAATATTAATTGATTATTGTATATGAAATAAAATAAGAATCCATGCATTTATGCTTATATAAGTACATGGTGGGGAGTTTCTTCTTACAGGGGAATGCCAACTAATGTTTACGGGAAGAATGGTAGAACCTGGAAGCTACAACGTGGTAACCGTCACAGTGATAATTGTTTCAGACAAGACACATCAGGAGAGGCTAAAACTAGCGAGAGAAAGTTTGGCGAGGAACAGAATATTCACATGTTATCAAAGTATCCACACACAGATACTTACTTGTTATAAAAGGGAAAGTAGTAATTTAACAGTGTGGTAATATGGCAGACAGAAATTTAATCAAGTTGTTGACATAATCTGGAGACAAATTGATACTCTGTGTGTCTTCTGCAATGACGAAGAAGATCATTGTAACACGTCTGGGGCATTTCTGACTAAAAAATGAATAAAATCTATTCAATGGCGAGGAAACAGAAGACAAATTCAAATGGACTGGCCCTTTAGAAAGTAACTTTCCCATCCTTACCCAAAACTCAAGGTCATTGAAGATAAAGTGAAACATAACAAAATTCCAGATCAAAGGAAACGAAAGAAGGATTAGTTCCCAAATGCAATTCACAAAGAAAATGAAAGAAGGAACTCATAGTCTGAGAGTTTCTTTCTATAAAGAAAATTATTATAATAGTTATTAAAATCTGAATAATGGCTACAAATTAGTTTTCTTGTTTCTATAATAGTACTGCGATTATGTAAGAGAATGTCCACATTTTTCAAGAAATACACAGTGAAGTATTTATTGGTTGAGAAACACCATCTCAGTAACTCGTTCTCAAAGGACATGTACATGGTTAACATGTTTCCATTGGGAGAGAAATGGCTGAAGGAAACATAGGGACATGTTAGGAGCTGAAAAATCAGTCTGAAGAATACACTGTAGTTCTTTCTACTAGTTTTCTAGTTTTTATGTATGAAATTATGAACATGAAAAAAATTTGCATACGCACCTATATAAATCACTTATATTGTGAAGTTTTCCAGTTTATCATTTGACTTCTAATATTATTATTATGGTTTATCAGTGGAGTTTTTTATACATTTGACTTAGCTATTATGCTTTTAGGGTAGTTTCCCAATTGCTTAGGAATTCTTCTCCCACTCAAGATCAGACATATAAAAGTATAAAATAAATATATAAAAACTTTTATATATATAAATATCATTCTTCATCGGAATTAAGACACCTTGATTGCAAGACGCACAATTATTTTGTGCACCGCTAAGACACAAATCTTTGACGTGCCGTTCATTGCAATGTGCATCACTATTTTAATGACACTAAAGTGTTGAAATATACAGACATTAGATTTGACCAAGCACAATATTGCCTTAATTATTTTGCAAGCATTCAGCTCCACAAATCCATCTAAAATTTATTTTGGCATATATGATTAGAGATTAATCTGAGTCTCCTTTCTCATCCAATTATATATTTTTCTAATATCTTCTATTGCTTTTCCATTTACTGAAGCTGTCTTTGTCCTTTCTTAGAAAAATGTAAACTATTCATCTTGCTAATCAAATAATCCTCTTACCTTTGCCCACTGGTATAATGATTTATGTTTTAATATCTAAGCCTCGTTTCATTTTTTGCTGTATTTGTTACTGTCTTTGTTTTGATTCTCTGTAATGTTTTAGAAGAGTCATATGCTGTTTTTAATTTCAGGTCTTCTCTTTATGTTTTATAACAGACCCAACACAATGCAAGTTTGATGCGGACTTCTGATCAATGTATATTCATCTCCCTGGCTAGCCCAGGACAAGTCTGCCTTGCTGTTAGTAGTCCTAATGTGGTGCCACATCCTTCCTGGAACTTGTTAAAGTGATCAGAGGTGTGATCGACCTGCCACCCAACTACTGAGTTCGTGTCATGGGACGGAACTGCTGAGCCACTCGGGCAAATCCTTCCTTCACGACTTCTGCTCTCCAAGGAGCTTCCGAGGAAGATGTGTCTTTCTTCTAAACACGCTGTTGAGCCCAGAAGAGAAATCTGATGTTTTGACATTGCAGGTGTATCTCACAGTCATTGTCAGCCAGCTACCTTCTGGGGGTGCCATTCAGTCTGCAGAGAAATCCCTTGTTTTTGACACAGGGATCCTCATTCATGGATTTCTACACACACATAAAATATTAAGAAAGAAAATTAGCAACGAGAGGATGGTATAGCTCAATGGCAGAGTGTGTGCTTGGCATGCACAAGGTCCTGGGTTCAATCCCCAGTCCCTCTGTTAAAACAAACAAACAAACAAATAAACTAATTACCCCCCCAAAATACATTTTTTAAAAAAGTTGACTTTTTAAAAAAAGAAAATTATCATTAACGATAGCAGGTGGAAATGACACTAACATTAAATAATGTTAATGATAAAGACTGAGTCATCATCACCAAGTCCCCTATGACAAAAGACTTGAGTGTCGCTCAGTCACCAATGTCCATATTCTTACTGAGTGAGGAGACAAGGTCGTCTGTTGATGAATCAAAGGCAAGTGTTGGGTATGGGGAGGGCAAGAGAGTCTTGCAAAGGCTGGAAAAAGACAAAATGAATTTTATCAGCCATGGGAAAGGACCTGCAGGATGACATTAGGGTTGCAGCCTTTGATTAAGGACAGAGATAACATTCAATTAAGAACATAGAGGGGCACAAACCATATCAGGAAGGTGGAATTTCTTCCATGCCCGTCAGCCCTGGCTTAGCCCCAAGGAGGACAGACTTCTGTTTCCTTCCCCATCAGAAATACCGTCTCCAGGGTGTGACTGCAGCCTCCTTGAATCCTTAAAAATGGACGGAAATTAACTTCATCCTTACAAAAACCACTTCCTGGTTAAACAGTTCTTATTTCAAAACCCCATGTATCGAGGCAAGTGATTCATTTTTAAAATCTTTTGTGTGTTGCTTCTGGATCTGCTTCCTTAAATTTTTATCATTCTTTTCTTTTTCTTTTCTTCTTTTTTTTTTTTTAATTGAAATACAGTCAGTTACACTGCTGTGTCAATTTCTGGCGCACACCATCATGTTTCATTCATATGTATATATACATATATTCCTTTTCATATTCTGTCCATCACAAGTTGCTACAAGATATTGAATATAGTTCCCTGTGCTACACAGTATAAACTTGTTGTTTATCTGTGTTTTATATATAGTAGTTAGTATCTGCAAATCTCGAACTCCCAATTTATCCTTTCCTACCCCCTTTCCCCTTGGCAACCATAGTATCACTATTTCATTTTCTTTTTTTTAATTTTTTTGGGGGGAGGACAGGTAATTAGGTTTATTTATGTATTTAATTTTTTTTTTTTTAAAGGAGGAGCTGGGGATTGAACCCAGGACCTCATGCCTGCTAGGCATGCACTTTACCACTGAGCTACACCCTCCCCCATATTTCTTGGTTATTTTTTACATCATCCTCTTCTGATAAGCAATCCTGCTTACCTGTGGCCCCTGTCCCATCACCTCTGTCAGGAGGGCGGATTCAGCTTCAGGGCACACGCTTTGTCCTTGAACGACCAGAAGATTCTGCGTGCAGCTCTTCCTCCTTCAGAACATATCTGAGTGTAGAGTTTATTGCCCTAAGCATCCAAAACACATTTATTATTCTCTTTCTCATCTCGCCCAGTCAGTGTGCTTAAAGTTGAATGATACTCTTGCTTGATGCAAAGTGCACAAGCTAAGTTTCAAAAGGTAGTTTTAACACCGAGAGAGGAAAAAGTGATTTTTGTAATAAATTTTAGGAACAAACCAAAAGAAGTAGGAATGATGGCTCTAGGCAAGCTTCGTGCCTACAGCCATTTCTTCAATCCTCAGATGGATATTTTTAAATTAACTGAATCATAAAGTGAACTGATGTCTTGAGAGGCAAAGGGAAAAAAAAAAGTTTTTATTGGCCAACATCTGAAAGGGCTTTTTCTTCTATTTTATATGCTTGTGATAAGGGACAACGTCTAGGAAAGAGTGATAATGTGGTGGAAAGAGGAGGAACCGTGTCTAAACAAAAATAACATAAATCAACTCAAGGTCTGTACAGGTTTTGTTTACGGTCATCCTGCGACAAACCCAACAGAAAAGAAACAGTTTAAATTGATGGTACATTTTAAGGTAACATTGTTATACAGGGTCATTTAACAAAGAGTTACAGCTTCAAGGCATGGTGTTGGTCGACAGTGTTTTCTTATAATTTACTTGCAAGAAATAGAAAGCGTCTGGTGAATTTGCAAGTTCAAGAGGATATGCCATCCAGGGGGGCGCAGATCCAGAGAGCCGTGAAAGAAAGCTATTTGTACCTGGAGCTGAGATTTAGAACAAAACCTCCATTTGCAGACATTTTTACCTTTCGAATGTGGCTGAGAATACCAGAATTAATTGCACAGGACTGAAGGAAATAGGACATTGAAGGATTCGCTGTGAAGAATCACCGGAGAGCAGTGGCATTGAACTTAAACAACGAAAGAGTTTATTCTTTTTCTTCTTAGAATATTTTAAAATAGACTTGACTTATTCGAATCAACTCACTGCCTAAAGAAGAGATTTAGAAATATGATTCTCTTCTTTTTTTTTTTTTTTTTTCTTTTTCCTCACTGAGTAAAACCAAAAGTCAATTTCTGTAACCCAACATTCCTGGTCCATCACGGAAGGATGCTGACTGTGTGATGTAGCTTTGGACTTAAATTTAAACGCATAAGAATCTCTCTTTCCTTCTTTCCCTAGACACACACACACACACACACACACACACTTAAACAGAAATACCTAAATGCCCATTATTAGAAAGTTCTTTATATTCCATATGCAAAATAAAATACTAGATAGTCATTAACCATGATAGTGAAGTAATACCTTAAAATATTCTTTTTTTCTGGAGTAAGTTCACTTAAATAATGAATGAAGGTACTTCATTTTATTTGTTTTTGTTTAGGAGCGAGATAATTAGGTTTATTGATTTATTATTTTTTTTAATGGAGGGACTGGGGCTTGAACCCAGGACCGCGCGCATGCTAAGCACACGCTCTATCCCTGAGTTCCACCCTCCCTGCTAAGGCACTTTATTTTAGAAGTATTAACTTAAATGTCCTCTGTTCTCTATATTGTAATTTTTAAAAAGCTATAATTCATAATTAATATTAAAGTATGTGATTTTTTTATCATAGTTTACAACATAGAGTATATAAACACAGAAATGGGTTCAATGTAAATAGTTATAGTTGAGGGTTTGTAAATTTCCCCCTTCCTTTTTTTTTTTTTTCTGAGTTTGTTATTTTATTGGTTCAGAGCTCTTTTTTTCCTCATTCTTCTGGGTCTACCCTTTTCTTAGGAGGAAAACATTCTCTCTGGTTTAAGCAAGCTGTACTCACCTCCAGTCCCCAAGGTGGGACAGTGAATTAATATTTTTGGCTACATGGGTCGCTGTAAGGCTGGGTTCCAGCTGCCCTTTGCTGTTGCCGTGGGGATAAAGCCTACTTATGGAATTTGCATCATTTGCAGCTGGAATTCTTTGCCCATTTCTCGTATGTAAGTCATTCAGTTTCATGTTACCTTAGCTCTGTCCCATTACCACTGAGGTGCAATCTGAGATTAAACCTTCGTTTCTTATGCAATAATGGTATAGTAGTAAATGAAGATAAATATGCTTTTAATTCTATTATGTTATTTTTTATTCTGTTCCTTAAGCTTATGTCCAATTTTTAAAAGTTTTCCTTGTGTTCATTCTCAATCTTTTTTTTTTTTTAATAAAAAGACTAGTTTGAAAGGTTCATTCATCTCTCGAGCTGCTGAAATATTTCAAGTAATTTTTTCAGAAAGGATATGTGGGTGTTTTAGTTCCTTAGTCCTTGCTTTATCTAAGCTCCTTTGTTCCCACACATAAATGATGGTCTGTCTGAGGACAGAATATTTGCTTCACAATATACCATCCTCTGAAGCAGTGGATATTAGGATTTGTAGAATTCTGGAGGCAAACATTTTTCTTTTGTAGCAACCTGTTTATTTTTTCTTTTCAGGGCTTTTGTAATTCTTTCTTAATGACTTAATAGTCCTACATCTATTAACAGAATTGAATTTGTAGCAAAGAAGTACCTTAAAAAAAATCCCAAACTTATCCGACTTCAACAGTGAATTCCATTAAGTAATTAAACAGAAATCGGTAATACGGCATGAGCTCTTCCAGAGAATTTGAGATAAAAGATCTCACCTCCATGCTTTTCTTTTATGGTCCATCATAAATAACATGGTTATTTAAAAAAAAACCTGACAAGTCTTATAGGTAGTTCTGACCAGAATGAATTAGCTATTATTGGATTAGCCACTCTGCCTTTAAAAATTAGGCACCTGGGGAGGGTGTGAAACAGATATGGGAGAATGTCATCTCTGAGTAAGGCGAACCAGGCAAGATGTCAAGGTGGCCTTCTGGCTAGAAGTAAATTCCAGACTGAATCACAGATGGATGTGGTTAAATGGAATAAAATGATCCTGCAAAGGAGAGCAGGTGGAGAAGGCAGCTCGAGGGGGCTGAGATAGCTGGCTTTGGTGCAGGGGTGGAGGAGACAGGGCTGCACAGGGTGACATCGAGTTACCCGGGAGTCCTTGGTGGTGCATTTAGCTGTGCATGGAGAGGGGAGCTCTGCCACCTGACAGAGATCACCCGCTAGGTATCTGATGACGGGAAACGGCAGAGAAAGAGAGGCATGCGGGGTGGGACGCTCAGAACATCTGGGTATTAGAGAAATCCCACATCAAGCTCATCTGAACTTCCCCTGCTGAGGCTTGTAAACAAGCCTCAAAAGTCAGTGGGAATTAACTACCTTCCAAGAAATCAACAACAGCGTTTAAAGGCATAAAACACAAATCTAAATGCCTTAAGCCACTGTACCCCCAAATTTGGGGCTAATACGTTGGATACCAGGAAAATAGCAGATAAAGTAATATATCCCTGTTTATGGAAGTAAAGCAAAAAAAAAAAAAATAGTAAGTGAAGAGAGCATTCTATTAGCAGAAAAATAGAAAGGGACAAAATTGAAACTCTAGGACTGGAAAATAGAATAGTGGGGAAGAAATCACTCAGGGGACCTAACAACATATTGGAAACTGCAGATGAAAAGAGCTGAGAGCAAGAGGATGGGGGAAAATGGTGAAAACCATGAACAAAATCATGACCGCCTGAGGGCAATGCCATTATCAAGCATATGTGTAATTTGAGATCCAGAAGAAGAGGAAAAAGAAAAGAAAGATGAGGGTAGGAAAAAATATTAGGATAATAGGTGATTTTTTTTTTTTCCAAATAGAGAAAAAAAATTCACACAGATCCAAAAGGCTCCATATATCCCAACCTAGAAAAGGCTTTCAAAACCAGACAAGGGCTCACTAGCGCAAAACAGAAGACAGTTACACTCGGAGAATATAATTTAAAATCTACTAATTCTCATCGAAAACAGTGCAAATCAGAAAAAAAAAAAAAAAAAGAACGCCATTAAATTGAAACAAGGGGAAAAAACTATACAACCAGTGCAGAGAATATATTTTGCAAAAATGGAAATTCAATGAATTTATTTTTTGTATTTTTTGATATACAAGATTCGAGAAACTATTTAAGCAGCCAATGTTCATTATGGGAAATGTTAAAGGGAGTTTTTTAGGTTGGAAAAAAAATGATAACAGGTGAAAATTTGGATCTAAATAAAGGGCTTAGGAGCACTGAATATTGTAAACATATTGCCGCAAAACCGTCTAGTGTTCATATACCTTAAATTCTCTAAATGAAAATTAACCGTTAAAAGGCAAATTAATAATCATGCATTAAGGAGTTTATAATATATGTAGATATAACATGTGTGATGACATTAACACAAAAACGTAGTCGGGGGTAAACGGGTATTTGCTTCTGGTTTTGGCATTATATGAAAAGTGCTATTAATACTAATTTGTGAAAAATGATCGTTAAGTTTAGAACAATTAATATATATGCAGTAATATGTCCAAAAATTTATGTATAGCTAAAATACAATAGTGTTTAAAATAGAATACTGTGAATGTTAAACTCATCCAAAGAATCCAGGAAATAATTTAAAAATATAATTTTTTAATTATATAATTATATATATAAAATAATTTAAAAATAATATAATATATATTAGACAAGTTGAAAACAAGGAAATAGTATATTTAAAATGAAAAATATATATATGATTATATGTAAAGAATTAACCAACCAAATTAAAATGGAGATAATGTCATCAGACTGGATAAAAGCTATAATATTCACAAATTTATAATAATGACAGAGAGGGTTAAACATCTAAAGATGGAAAAAAATTAAAACACATACACTAATCGTAAGAAACCTGTAAAGACTGTCTTACTATCAGTACATTTTGAGGCAAAGCTTCTATTATGCAGAAAAGACAGTCTCTTCTTTAGTAAGTGGTGCTGGGAAAACTGGACAGCTACCTGTAAAAGAGTGACTGGGAAATTCTCTAACACCGTGTAAAAATAAACTCAGAATAGATTAAAGACCTAAATGTAACACCAGATGCTATAAAACTCCCGGAGGAAAACATAAGTAGAACACACTTTGACACAAATTGCAGCAATATTTTTTTGGATCCATCTCCCACAGTAATGGAAATAAAATAAAAAATAAACAAATGGGACCTAATTAAACTTAAAAGCTTTTGCACAGCAACGGGAACCGTAAACAAAATGAAAAGACAGCCTATGGAAGGGGAGAAGATATTTGCAAACAATGCTACTGACAAGGGGTTAATATCCAAAATGCACAAACAGCTCATACGGCTCAATATCAAAACAAAACAAAATAAAATGAAACAACTCAATCATAAAATAAGAAGAAAAACTAAATAGACGTTTCTCCAAAGAAGACATCCAGATGGCCAACAGGCACATGAAAAGATGCTCAACATTGCTAATTATTAGAGAGATGCCAATCAAAACTACAATGAGGTATCAACTCACACCAGTCAGAATGGCCATTGTCAACATATCTACAAATGATAAATGCTGGAGAGGGTGTGGAGAAAAGGGAACCCACCTACACTGCTGGTGGGAAGTAAATTGGAGCAGCCACTATGGAGAGCAGTATGGAGGTTCCTTAAAAAACTAAAGATAGAATAATCTAGCAATCCCACTCCTGGGCATCTATCTAGAAAAGATAAAAGTTGTATTCAAAAAGACACCTGCACCCCAATATTCATAGCAGCACTATTTACAACAGCCAAGACATGGAAGCAGCTTAAATGTCCATCAACAGATGACTGGATAAAGGAGCTGTGGTATATTTATACAATGGAATACTATTCAGCCATAAAAAAGAATAAAATAATGCCATTTGCCACAACATGGATGGACCTGGAGATTTTTGTACTAAGTGAACTAAGTCAGAAAGAGAAAAACAAATGCTATATGATATCACTTATAGGCAGAATCTAAAAAAATTATAAAAATGAACTTATTTACAAAACAGAAGTAGACTCATAGACATAGAAAACAAACTTATGGTTGCCAAGGAGGGACATAGGGGAGGGATAAATTAGGAGTTTGGAATTAACAGATGCACACTACTTTAAAAAATAGATAATCAACAGGGACCTACTGTATAGCACAGGAAACTACATTCAATATCTTAAAATAACCTGTAATGGAAAAGAATCTGAAAAAGAATAAATATATATATGTGTATATATGTTTATAACTGAATCATTTTACTGTCCACTTGAAACTAACACATTACAAACTATACTTTCAGTAAGATTTTTAAAAATATGTATATATCATTTAAAAAAAGAAATCTGTAGTGACTGTTTTTATCAGTAACAAGGAATCTTACCATGGTTATGTTTTCGTTACCGTCTTTAACATACAGAATATATTTGTAACATGATTTGTGTCATTGTTTGCTAGTGTCATGATCTGTTGTTTCAGAATCTATTGACTGAATCATATCACCCTCATTGTTTGCATGCCTGATCATTTTTGCTTGGAATCCAGAACTCAGAATAACTTCCAACTTCAAAATCACTTCTAGTGATGAAAAATAAATAATCTGGAATAAAATATAAACTTGGGTAGTATTAACAGCAGCCTATTAGAGACTGCAGATAAATGGGGTCTGAAAATGACAAAGAAACTCTAACAAAATCAATTACAACAAGAAATACAAGTGCAAAAATTGAGCAGAGTCCCTCAATTGCCAGTGGAAAGATACAAAACAACCTAAAAGATGCAAAAAATGCAATCCAAGAAGACAAAGAGACAATAGAAAGCATATATGATAAAATGATGGTGATAGTTTTCTGAATTAATGAAAGTGTTTGGACTGGTTTATCACATATATAAATATATGATAGTCACATACACATGTGTGGATACGTTTGTGATAAAAGTAGCCTAAGGGGTAAAGGGGGAAGAGAGATGAAAGTAAACTGGTGTAATTTTCATACTGGGTTGGGATGGTACAGTACCATTGATATTTGAGTGTTACAGGATAAAGGTGTATGTTGCAAATCATAGAATAATATCTCTCTCTCTCTCTCTCTCTCACACACACACACACAAACACACATGAGCACACACACTCCTGAACCAAAAGTTCCCAAATTGGGACATCCAAATGGTACTAACAAGAAGAAATTATGCTCAATCATATTTCCCACCAGGGAAAGGCAAACAAAATTATAAATCTGATATCTCTGCACAGTCACTTATATGACGAGAATTTTAAAAATATTTGTCAAAATGTGGACCCACAGGAATTCTCAAAAACTGCTGGTGTGAGTACTGTATAAATGCATAATATTGGCGGTGCCACCTTAAATGTTTCACATCATCCATTAAATATGAAAATGATGTCCCTGAATTTCTCTTTCCAAGAGCACGGCAGAGTCCTGTTCACAGGAATATTCACAGGAGTATTATATATACATTATCATTCAGAACGGAAACAGAAATATCCATCAACAAGAGCATGAAAAAATAAATTTATTTAATAATAAATACAATAAAATATGGGAGAACAGTAAATATTCACAAAATACAGCTGCAGAAAACTGCATAAATGAATTTCAAATGAAATTTTGACTAAGAAAAAGAGGCAAAAAATAACATGAACTTTGAGTCCATTTACACAAATTTAAAAAAAGAAATACTTTATATGTATATATACATATGTGTAGATATATATGACCATATGAGTAAATGGTAAAAAGCAACAAGTTCTAGGCGATAAATAGAAAAACACTTCAATATATAATAAAATATACATTCAAAGAAAACCAGTATTATCTTTAAATTATAGAGTTGAATTTTAATTACAAATATTAAGTTGACAAGGTACCATGACACAAACATTCATATATTGGTTTTAAAATCTTAAATACACATTATTTCTAAAAATTTGAAAATACATATTAAGACCCTAAAAGATATTCTTTTGTATTGACCTGAAAATCTCATTTTTAAGAAATTATCTCAATAATTCAAAATGGAAATAGAATTTTATATGCAAAGACATATTTTGCCACAAGACTTTTAATAGCAAAACTAATTTCTGCCTAAATCCACCTAGTCTGTTATTTTTGCTCAAATGTACCCTCCAAAATCCCCAGAAAATACATTATACTGTCTTCTTCATGCAATAATATACAAAATGTTATTTTAGATAAGTAAAGATCTAAAAAATTCCCAATTATGCAACACCACACACATACACAAGAAAAATTATCCATCTTTTTTTTCTGATCATGGGATATGAATAAACATTTTTTCCTGTGATTTTCTCAATTATCCTATTAAGAATTTCCATTAAACTGAAATGCAATACTTTGATATTTAATATTTAAGAAATATAACAGATGCCCTGTAAACATTTCTCTTTCAAATGCATCAGACTTATTCTGATTGTTTATAAGACCAGTAATAACTTGATGAAAACGATGTTCCTTTGGTTCCACCATTGCCTACTGCCATCTCTGACATTCCCACTGCTGATCCTACGTGGTAGACGTCAAAGACACACTTATTTGTAGAGTCAGGATCCCCCTTTGCTTGAATGCAGAGGAATCTGCAATGATGTTACCAGAGGAGAGGTGAAATTTGAAGCTCTAATATTTTTAATGAAACAAAGAGCAAAAAGACCCCCCAATGAACTGACAATCATGTGACATTTGGAATACTGACATCTTCAAATAGTTCATATTTGAAAATGAAGTATTTGGTGCGGGTGCTTTGGCCACGGACTCATGAACTTTGTATAATTTTGTCCTCCTTATAGGCTTAGTGAGACACAAGACATCAAACAAAGCTAACTATGCCTGAGAAGATCCTTTCCATTTTAATAGATTTCAATGCACGTTCTTACACAATACACACTCTAGTCATATAATTTAAGGTATTTGCCCATTCAAGGGCCAAAGTCATCAAAGATTGATTGCAGCTTCTGGGAAAGTGACTGAAATTAATTGTTGATATACATTTAAAATCGAAAATCTTGACTCTTTGAAAAATAACACCCACTTCTTGTGTTTTGGAAACGGCTTTTGCTGCATAATATTTAACTGTTCCAATGATGAAAAAAATCAAACCTAAAGTTATCTGCCTTGGCTTACTCTATTCGTTGCAAAGTTTCCTTAGGATAGAAATTATTTTTATCCATAAGTTTTCACCAGAGGTTTAGTTTTACCATTGTATCTTATTGTAAAATTTAAATAAAATAAGATTTTTATCCAGAACAGACAATGTGGTTAACTCTTTGTGCATAAACAGCCATACACACAATGGTGGATGGAAATAAAGTTGTACAGTGCTGTTCCCTACAAACGTTAGGTTTTGTTTCCAGGGTGCAAAGACCTACCCTATTCCATGGTAGGGACGACTGAAAGAGACTTCATTTTATTTTTAAAGTTAGATTTATTAAGATACAATTTGCACACATTAATCTCCCCAGCTTCTAACATTGTCTTTTCCAAACTGCAACGTAAGTGGAATTATTAACTATGCATTTTTTTTGAGTCTGTTTCTTTTTTCTTTATACACAGCACAATGCTTCAGTCATACATGAATATACATCTATTTATTTTCATATTCTTTTTCATTGTAGATTATTACAAAAAATTGAATATAGCTCCCTGTGCTGTACAATATAAACTTATTTATCTATTTTATATATATATTAGTCAGTATCTGCAAATCTCAAAATCCCAATTTATCCCTTTTAGGTTAATTGAATATTTGATTTTATGATCCACTCCCCCCCCCAACTATGGCTAATTAGCCGCACCATTTTCTCTAACATTTTTGGTCTTGCCGTAGCGTTTACAACACATATCTTTAACATATGATCACCCACATTCAAATTATTACACTTCTTTATGTATAATGTGAACTTTACAATAGTATACTTCTAAATATTGTTTACTTTAAATTTTTTTGAGGGGAAGACGTAACTATGTTTATTTATTTAATTTATTTTTTTAAACGGAGGGAGCGGGGATTGAACCCAGAACCTCATGCATGCTAAGCACGTGCTCTACCACTGAGCTACACCCTCCCCTCTTACAATAGCATCCTTCTAATTGGTCTTTCTCCAACTGTGCTGGTGTTGTCATGTGTTTTATTTTCTTGTTTTCTTTCATTCAGTTTTTATGAAACGTCTTCAATGTGTTTTTCTTAACTTTTAACGTTTTATTGAAAGATGGATGAATATGATAGTATGTTGGTTTCGGATGTATGAAACAGTGATCGGATATTTGCATACATGGCGTAATGATCACCATGGTAAGTCTAGTGGCCAGCTGTCCCCGTGCACAGTTATTTCAGTACCATCGAACACTTACCTCACGCTGCATATGACATCCCCATGGCTTATTTTCTCTGTGGAAGGGTGCCCCTTTTAACCCTTTCACCCAAGTCCCCCACTCCTCCTTTCTCTGACATTCTGTGAGTCTGCTTCCATTTCATTTTTATTTTTTTTTAGAGTCCACAAATTAGTGAGATCATACAGTATTTTTCTTTCTTTGTCTGACTTATTTCACTTAGCATAGTACCCTTTATATCTATCCATGTTGTCACAAATGGCAAGATTTAATTTTTTATGGATGAATAATATTCCACTATGTGTGTGTTTATATATATACTGTATCTTGTTTATCCTTCAGTATATTGGTGGACACGTAGGTTGCTTCCATATCTTGGCTATTGTAAAAGATGCTCCTATGAACATTGGTGTGCATGTTTCTTTTTTGAATTAGTGTTTTTGTTTTATTTGGGTAAATACCCAGAAGTGAAATTACTTCATACCGCATATGGCATTTCTATTTTTAATGTTTTGACAAACCTCCATACTGTTTCCATAGTGGGTGCATCAACATCCATTCTCACCAACGGTACCTGTCGCTTCCATTTTCCCACCATCCTCGCCAACACTGAGAATTTGTTGTCTTTTTGATGATAGGCATTCTGACAGGTGTAATGTGGAATCTCCTGGTGGTTTTCATGCGCGTTTCCCTGGTGATTAGCGATGTCGAGCATCTTTGCATGTGCCTGTTGGCCATTGGAATACCTTCTTTGAAAAAAATGTCTGCTTTTCCTCTAAATGCTTAATTTGATTGCTTTCTGTGAGAGAAGGGAGCAAATATGAACAAACATAGTATCATATTCTTCAGTACATTATACTCCGTCAAAGAATAAGTTTAATTTTAATTTACCCATTACATGAAAAAAAAAGGCTTTGAAACATTTACCTCTCAAGTCCTGCTCATTTATACACAGCTGTTAGGTTATAGTAATATTGCTTTATTTTTCAAAATAAATTATAGCCACTATAATCTGGAATTAAAGATTTGCAAATGTATCTTCAAATTATTATTACCTTCATATTTTACTCCTCCCAGTGGGACCTTTAAACCTCTGTCAGGTGATACTTCTTAGAGTTCACCCAAACGCACCTCGATTTTTTCCCAGCCTCACACTTTTTGCAGTTTCTGTTTCCCTCTGGAAATGCC
Source organism: Camelus ferus (assembly GCF_009834535.1). NCBI lineage: Eukaryota > Metazoa > Chordata > Mammalia > Artiodactyla > Camelidae > Camelus > Camelus ferus. The sequence continues at coordinate 509,340 of NW_022588524.1, read as the reverse complement.
ATCTTATGGAGAGAGATTTGACCTGGATCCTTCATCCCTAAATCCTAGACCGTCATGTTCCACCCATCCCCGCTCCATCTGGAGGAGGAACTTCAAGTCACCCAGGTGAGGCAGGACAGCACTATATATAACACACAACCCCCATGAAGAGCGCTTAAAAGTGAGCAGAGTCTCTGGCTGCCACATTTTAAGCCTTCCTTGCTTTGGTTAACTGGGTTGGCAAAAGGGAAGTGATACACTCTGTTACCACTGCAAGCAGCGGGAAAGATGAGAGGGGATTTGAAACCACTCTCCTAAAGAGACGTGAAAAGCATGCTCTCTGTAAAAGAGCCGATACATCTGTTTCACTTACTTTATTTTTATTGAAATCAATGCTTTTTTAAAACATCTGTCATGGAAAAGTTTATTTTATTTAATTTTTATTGAAATCAATGCTTTTTAAAAAAGTATGTCATGAAAAACTTGTTTTATTTTATTTTACTTGAGGTCAATCCTTTTAAAAAAAATCTACCATGGAAAATTTAATTTATTTTATTTTAATTGAAATCAATGCTTTTTAAAAAATCTGTCATAAAAATTATTTTACTTTATTTTAGTTGAAATCAATGTTTTGAAAAAGTCTGTCATGAAAAAATTTATTTTAATTTATTTTTATTGAAATCAAACCTTTCAAAAAAACTAACATGGAAAAATTTTTTTGTTTGTTTTATTTTATTTTATTTTTGTTGAAATCAATGTTTTTAAAAAATCTGTCAGTGGAAAATTTTATTTTATTTTATTTTATTTTGTTTTATTTTTATTGAAATCAATCCTTTTAAAAAACTATCATGGAAAAATTTATTTTATTTTATTTTATTTTATTTATTTATTTTTGTTGAAATCAATGCTTTTTAAAAATCTGTCATGAAAATATTTATTTTATTTTATTTTAATTGAAATCAGTGTTTTAAAAAAATCTGTCATGAAATACTTTATTTTACTTTTTTATTGTATTGTATTGTATTGTATTTTATTGTATTTTATTTTATTTTATTTTATTTTATTTATTTTATTTTATTTTATTTTATTTCATTTCATTTTAATTGAAATCAATGTCTTTAAGGAACTTCATGTACAAAATCCTCCATCGTACAATTCTGAGAAATTGCAAATTGGGTCCTGTAAGTTGGAAAGTTGGGTCCAAAGCAGGAAAGTGCTCCTTTTGAAACCCGGCAGATAGGATTATACCCTGGGAGGACTCTGCCCTTATACTCTTAAGAGCACCTGAGCAGCCTGGCAGAGCTGATTAAAACGGAGGCCTTTGAACATTGATGTAATGAAGTCCCCTGTGAAATGGGGACATGAGCCAGGGTAAGGGTTGCAGCTTCTAAACCTGCCAAGATTATTGGAAGTGAATTACCATCATGTTCCAACAGCACACGTTTGGTCCCGGTGAAAAATGACGCTGGATCCCAACTGCAGGCTCCAACACGTCCCTTAACAAGACGCTAAGGGTTTAAATTGTGAAAAATCTTCCTGGACCTCAGAATGACTGTGTGCCTGTGGTGCTGGTTAAGAGACGCATATCTATAGGTAGATAAAAACATCTAAAAAATTGCATTAAGGGCAGGAATCATTGAAAACATCTTCATGCTCCAATCTCCAGAAATTCCTCGACAGTTATTAACAAATATTCAAGAATATCGAATAACAAATTCTTGGAATTAAACTTTCCTTATGCAACCTTAGTATTTGACCCTAAAACTGCATTCTTATTATTTGCCTTTAGTAGTTCACATTAATTTTAATAAATGATAATATACCATTGATAATTATGCCACCTTATCCTAATTTTTCTTGCGCTATTCTGTTATTGAATTTAGATGGAAGTAAGATTTTTGGTGCCGACTGTTTTTTGAGGCCATTCAAAGTTTTGCTACGATGCAATGTATTATTTTAACATCATATTCCAGAGCCCTACAGGACACAATCAACAGAAATGACTTGCAAGACTGCATTCAATATGCCAGCACATATATTCCATTATAGGTATGTATTTTATCCGAAAAAAAAAAAAAAAAAAGAAAGCAGGCAGTCAAAAAGCTTCAATTTTATTTTTTCCCCCTCCTTTGAATTCTACCACGGAGACAAGCCATTTCAAATCTTGCCCCCGGGCTGACGCTGCTTTGGAAACTGGAGTCCATCTTGAATTGTCAGAGCTGTGTTATAAACTCATGTAAATTGGAATTTATAATGGAAACAGCATCATACTTTACTGGAACTGCAAAAGCTAGCCTCCCCTAGGATAGAATAAAGCACAAAAGCATGGAAGACTGCCCTCCACTGTGTTTTTATTAACTTTGTACTTCCAACATACCAGCGATCACACCACACACAGTCAAGAAAACATTTCAGTCGACTTCCCAGAAAGCATTTTTGCTTTAGATTTGCAAGTCACTGAATGTGGCACTTCACTTCATCAACCCCTGTGCTTTGGAGAGCCACTCGAATGTAAGAGACACAAGTCTAAGACGTCAGCTCTCAGTAAATATGCAGGGAGATGTGACTCTTCTGCACTCAATTGGAAAGCTGAGTATTTGACAGATCTGGGGAATAAAGTACAAAGTCATTTCTTTTATGTTCAAGAAATAGAAAGCTTCACTTTTCTGCATTAGTTAGAAAATGAAAAGATACTAGGTAAGGATGGGGTGACTTTCAGATTCTGCTACAGGGAATTACCAGGGAGATTTGACAATATAGACTGAAATTAAGTCATTCAAAGCTTTAGTCCCTCTCACACTTACCCTGTTATTTGGTGGGTCAGTTAGACACTCTCAGAAATCAGATGGTTATGTCTCGAGGCTGTGCTTTAAACACATTCAATACACTGAAGGTCCTCTCCCCCTCCAGTCTGTTGAGTGCATAGTCAAGGATACCTGGATGGAAAGGAAGAGGAAGTGACAAATAAGCATTGTGTTCAAGTGCACATATACTCATGTTATAAGGCAGACTTTTCAGTTTCAGCTTGAAGACACAGAAAGTTGGAGAGACTGCTGCTCCTGACAAGACCAGCAAAGCTGGACAGGACAGATTTCAATCGGTCATAACTCCCACAACAGGGAAAAAAGTCCAGCGTGAACTGAACTCAACCTCAATTTGCACAGAGGTGATTGGTCATTTTAAAGAGAAAAGCCTTGGGTCCTCTCCTTCTCTGGACTTAGCCTTGGGTCCTCCCCTACGATGGGTGACAACACATCCCCTTGAATGGAGAGACAAGCTGACATCCTCAGTGATCACCTGGTGGGGGTAATACTCATGTTTGAGAAAAACACAAAAAAATGGTGGGGTACTTGGTGATGTAGATCTGAGACCTCCCTCCTTTCAGCTGACACAAGGAAATGAAAGTCAGCTCAAGTAACCAATATATTATTCTAGGGAGAAGCCAGGGAAGAGAAAGAAAAATCTGCATTTACAAATATTTCCAAAGTGACTAAAAGCCTTTATTATCACACACAAAAAAATGCTATAAATTTCACATAAGAAAGAGAAGTGGATTTAAATGATTAATGGTAGTATTATTGGTATTATGGCTCAAGAAGGTTATAAATTAAAAGTACTTTATGCTTTGGCCTGTAACTAATCAATATTTATTAGTTTATATCTTACAGAAAAACAAACTAATCGTGAAAAGTGAAATTTTGGAAGTCAGCCCAAGAATAAACTAGACTTTGAATGAACACCACTGCTCAACACATGTCTTTGGTTGAAAGTTGATTCAAATCAGAGTTTTCTGCTTCTGACAGTAGCAGAGTGGATTATTTTGTGCAATCTGTCCTGCTGAAAATGACTAGCAAAACTGGATAAGGTGGTTTCCAAGAAAACATGTGTTTGGAGTTTCTACGGTAAGTTAAAAGTTAAAGGTTTAAAATCTGGGAGAGATGGGAAGACACAGTTGAGCCCAGCATTTGAAATCTCTTTTTCCTCTTCGAAGCACTGCCCACACTGAATATAGTTTTCAAGACTCAGAAGCTTAGTAGAGTTTTGTAAGATTCGCTTAACCGGCAGCATAAAAACTGGGGTTCAGATCCTGTCACAGAACAAAACTTTGGTAAATATCTAAGTTTATATTCTAAGCAGAAAAGTGAATGGAAAGTAGACTGACTTCTATGGGGACTGAGTGCCAGCTTCAAATTTTCTCCATCTATAAGTGAATTAAGATGACTGTGTTTATTAGCACAGCTAAACTAGCCTATGAACCCCTCTTCCAAAAATAAAGAGGCTAAAAGAAATATGGAAAAGGTTTAACAATTTTTTAAATAATATTGTAGATTTAAATTCACCAGTGATTACATTAAATATTAATGGCTTAAATATTCTAATTAAGACAGACTGTTTCACTGGATCAAATAAAAATATATTCTTCTGATAGGAGGCACATCTTAAATCTAAGGAAATGGGAAGATAAGAATTAGAAAGTTGAAAAATGAAAACATACAAACACCAAACAGAAAAAAGCTGGTAGAGCCGTACCAAGCTGACCTTAAAGCAAAGGGCATTTCTAGATTTAAACGGGAATTTTCAAAATGACTACATGAGCAATACAGCCAGAAATTGGATCCAATTATAAATCTTTAGGGATATAATAATATAAAGCAAGAATGGTAATCATATAAAGCATTAAATGAAGCAAAAAATAACAATAAAAAGGGAAAACATATTCATAATTATTGTGGGAGATTTTAATTCTTTCATCAGTAACTGATAGAACGTACTAAAAAACAATCAATACTAATAGAGAAAATTTGAGCAGAATAAATAATTGACCTAACTGATCTTGGATAGAACACCCAAAATGTCAGAATATGGTTTTCAAGTACACCTGCGATGGTAACCGAAACTGACTATGCACTGTGCTTATATCAGGTAAAAGTGTTAATGTGGTATATTCCTCTCTGGAAAGCAATCTGTACAAGCATTTCAAAAGCTCTAATATATTTTTTTTTATCTTCTTACTTAGTTCATTTTGCTAAGAGACATAACAAGAGACAAAGACAAATATGGATAAAGAAATACATTTTTTTTTAGAACATGACATTATTTTTTTTATCAGTTCCATATGGGTGGAAAGTCACATTCAGATATATCTATATAATTAATATTGTAAATCATTAAAATAGTATCTTAAAATAAATTTAAGGCTATCAGAATATTTTCAGAAGCAAGTCCTAAATTAATATATATATATAAATATATATATAAAATATAAAAATCACTAATATATAGAATAATGTAAATGCCATCTCCCAGCTCCTACCTAGTGACTTTCATACGTTGGTTGTTCAATGCTGTGAAGGTCTTCCCAGAAATGAGGGGTGGTTCTCTGTAAAGTTCTACTGAGCATTGTCCTTTCTAATCTCTGCCTTGAATCACAGTCATGTGTGAAGATGACATCTTCAATTTGACCTATCAGAAGGCCCAGGACTAAACTTAAACTTGAGTGCCATGGAGGTTCCCCATATCTCACTACATCTATTCCCACCCTGGATGTGAGGACACCATTTTTTAAATATTTTTTTTACTCTCTTCTGATTAAAAAAATAAAGATAAAAGCATTGTAATCCACACTTGTACACGAATGTAAATAATATTATTAAGGAGGTGAACTTGTGTTACATTAACTCAAACGTACGTATGTGGAATTAATTCATTCTGTCTATATCCAATTTTTGACACTCTAGTCATCTCTTGATTCGTTCAACTGAAAAAAAAAATGTGATGCATTTGTCAGTGTTTCTGGGAACAGATCAAGTCATTGATTTTTTTTTCTATCCACTACTTTCTTTTATGTCCTTACTTTGCCGAGGGTCACGTTTTAACTCAGGAAGGAATGCACACTCTACAGTCTAGATAACTCTCCACTGGAGCATTACCTGTCACACGGTTTTCCCTCGTCAAATGCTAGAGTGCATCACATTTCTTGGATATTCCTTTTGTGATGAAGAGTTCCTCCAGTTCAAGAGATTTATCGTCATGAAACACTATTTCCTCTCTTTTTATAAACCATCTACAGAGAAAAAGTTACATGCCGTGGCATAAGAAATCTTCTCCAGCAAATAAAGAACGGCAACCTTGTCATTTAACAAACACACCCAGAGGAGAGTGTCTTGAGTGATGAGGGGACACTCATGAACAAAAAGTTCCGTAAGCTGGAAATTCTCTTATTTTTTGCCAGCTTATTTCCATATGCAATTTTTTGTTTTTCTTAATGGAAGCAAGACAAACATAAATATTTCCCATTAACATCTATTCCTCCTTTCTTATATACAGACTGTAAATAGTGATCAATGAGCTTCACTTAACTAGCATACCAATGAGGACACAGAGGAGTTATCCATGGGAAAAGTAAATAAACATCTAGTTATTGTTGGGGAGCGCACGTGAGGGTAAAGGATCTCTGGGGATTCACAGCAAGAGTTCTTACCTCTTTATAAACATAATAAAGAAAACTTTCTTTTGTTAAAGGTTGAAAATCTGTTCTTAAAGCAAAAGTTAGTTAAATTATAAATATGGTCCAGCTACAACACATCCCCATAAGCTACCTTTTCTATCATTTTGGGCCATAAAATGATCAAACCCCCTTCAAGGTAGATGGTGTCCTTATGCTAAATTTTTTTAAGCAATTCTTCCATTTTTTTTCCTGGTCCCCAAACATCTTTGTTTTTTTTTTTTTTTCCTATTATATTGGTGGAAGTTATGGTTTCTGTGTTAGTTCTCTGGGGACACACAATTGCAAGTTAACTGATGCGATTTGCTGACACTTCCAAAATGACATTTCCGTACATTGTGAAATCAAATAATACAGAGAATCATTTCTTTTCAAATTGAAATATTAACCCACTCAATATGTCAAACTTGAAGTTGTGTGTTTCTGAAACTTGTGAAAGAGAATTGACAAGAAATACAGCATTAAAAAGTAGAAAACATTTGTCACATGTAAGTTATACACACATACAGAATGTTTAAAATATCATTGTGAGATACTTTTGCTATGTCCATGTACATCAACATCTGTTGGTAATATTAGGGACTAAATATTATTTGATATGAAGTGAGGTAAAGCTGAATAATAAAAGATAATTACTAGCCACTATGGAGAACAGTATGGAGGTTCCTTAAAAAACCCAAAATAAAGTTACCCTATGATCCAGCAATCCCACTCCTGGGCAGATATCCTGAGGAAAATATAATTCAAAAAGACACATATACCCCATGTTCACAGCAGTACTGTAGAACAGCCAAGACATGGAAACAGCCTAAACGTCCGTTGACAGACACATGGATAATAAAGATGTGGTTTATATACACAATGGAATATTACTCAGCCACGAAAAAGGATGAGATAATGCCAGTTGCAGCAACGTGGATGGACCTAGAGATGATCATACTAAGTGAAATAGGTCAGAGAAAGAAAAATATATGATATACTTATTTGTGGAATCTAAAAAAAATTATACAGATGGGCTTATTTACAAAACAAATAGAGTCACAGGTATGGAAAACAAATGATAGTTATCAAAGGGGAAAGGGGTTGGGGAGGGATAAATTAGAAGTTTGGGATTAACAGATAGACACTACTACATAAAACAGATAAACAACAAGGACCTCCTGCATAGCAAAGGGAACTATACTTAATATCTTGTAATAATCTCTGCATGAATGGGAAAGTGTTACACCCTTAAAGGTCAGAGCCCTGAGAATGGGCTCTCCTGTCTGTTTCAGGCTCGAGGCAACATTCTGTTACAAAAGGTGCAGAACCAGCATGACTCAGCACAGGAAACAGAGCCCAGGGTTAGAGCCAAAGGAACAGATCTGATAAGGAATCAGGTTTATTCTTCCCTGTTAGAATTTCAGGATGTCTTTACAATCCTACAGGAATCAGAGCCCAGGGTTGGAGCTAAAGGAACAGATCTAATACGGAGTCAGATTTGTTCTTCTCTGTCACCGTTTTAGGACGTTTTTACAATCTTAAAATAATCATGGACCCCGAAGCTTTGCTGATGTGTTATATCTTTCTATATTTACCAAATGAGGAATCACTGAAATATTTTTAGAAGTCATACTTACCAATTTCTTTGTAAATAACATTAATAGCCCATTTCACGTTAACAAAAGTAACGGTTTTGTGAAAACATTACTACAGTTTGTTTCTAAAACAGAGAAATTAGGGGAAAGTGCAGACTTGCTTCACATTTTTGTGTACCTGTTTAATGTCTGGCTCATATTCGGTTAGCTGGAGTCTCCTATCTGCTTCTGAATTCAATCTGCTGTGAGATAACCTGCCACCCGGAGACCCATACTGCATCCTCCCCAAAGAACGGGGGTGAGAAGGCAAATCATGTCTTATTGTTATTATGAAAATAGCTTTGACTTTCGAGGATGGCAGGAGAGGGTCTCAGGGCTCAAAGCGGCTCTCCTGGGCCACCAGGCACATTCCATCTTCACCCTGAGCTACGTCAAACAGGACAAGTTCTCTACAACACCGTCTATGGAAATCTACCCATAGAGTATTTCACGGGAGCATGAGATGAGCTTTTACACAGCACACTCTATATAAATTTTTTTTTTAAAGCAAAACCAGAAAGAATAAAGAGGAAAACAAATCCCCACTGGGCACTCACTCTTTCCCTGTGATGTACACGAAGGTCTTTTTTCTCACCACCCCACCCCACACATCCTGCAATCATCTTCCGGCTCCAGCTGTGATTACGTTCAGTTTCACCCTTGGTTTTGCAGCGCAGTTTAGGTCCCTTGTGTATTTACCCATGCAGTTTTAGGGAAAGCAAAGGAGTGCCGTTATGAAAAGGTAGTAGGTATTTGATGGTTTCATCGCTGGCAATAAAGCATTTTACAGGCTTACTTATATTCAGGGAAACTTTTGCGTTATGAGACCGGCTGTGAGATAATTTAGCTGCTGCATTGCAAAGCTGACATACTTGAAAAGAAAGCCTGCTCTTTGTGAATTAAATATCTGCTGAATTTGCAAGATGCTGGAGATAAGGGGGGATATATTTGGCCCCCAGTAGATCCACTTGGTGTCTTTTGGTACTGTCTTGCCCAGTGTTCATGGTTAACAGACAAACGCAGAAACTCAAGATGGTGACCACGCCTTCAGGTACGCTCCACCCCACTCCTGAGATGAAAGTTAGACATTTTAATATTGACCCACAGGTCTTTGCAGTGGTATTTATTTAAAAAAAAATTTATTGAAGTATAGTCAGTTTGTTAGAGCAGCAGACAGCTAGATATGTGCCGAGAAAGGGGGACGCTGGCCACATGGCAGGAACTGGGCAGAAAGGAGGGGCGTGGGCCAAATGCAGGGAACCCTACATCACGCGAGCACCAGGGGTCCCTGGGCAGAGAAAGAGAAGCAGGGACCTCTGGGCTGATGAGGGGGGTCACACGTTTTGGGGTGAACAGCAGCCTGGAAACCAACAAAGAAAGGTGAGAAAAGGCAGGAATCTCCAGTGTCCAAGTGTAACCTTTTGCTCGTTATGCCCTCCTTTCAATAACATAAGCCTTGCAGATCAGAAGTCCCCATCAGGCACCGACGCCGGGACACTTCCGATGCAGACTAAATAAGGACAAAAATCTCTCCTCCCTTTGGGAAGGTGGAGCTGGGATCCATTTTACTGAGGTACAGTTGACATACAAAAATATGTACACATTTAATACATGCAACTTTAATAATATGTGAGTTTGGAGATAAAGATCCTCTGGAGAAACCGCCATCAGAATCTACGCCGTAAACACATCCATCACCTCCAAATGCTCTGTTGTGACCTCTTCATTTATTATTATTAGTGTGTGTGTGTGTGTGTGTGTGTGTGGGTGATGAGAACATTTAACATAAGATCTGCAGTCTTAGTAAGTTTTTAAAGCACATAATTCAATATGACTGATCTGTTTTTTTTTTAACATTTTTTTACTGAGCTATAGTCATTTTTACAATACAATACAGTATTGTTAACTGCAGACTTTATGCTATACCCACCCGTCTAGGACTTATTAATTGAGACTTACACTTTTTCAGGTGTAGAACTTTGCTCTTATGTTTTTAAACTGGGGACAACGTATCGAGATAGAACTATCAACACAAACAATCATTTATTTAGAAAAAAATCTCACTCGTAAAGGACAACTCACGCATCTTTTAAATCTCAAATATGGTGGCCCGTTTATGTCTAAGATGAAAGTAAAATCATCATTAAAAAGAGCTTTGTTTCCAAGAAGTAAGAGCCCCTGGGCCACCCGCCCCAGGAAGAGCAGGAGAGGAAGAGACAGGCCCTCAGCTCCTGGGGAGCCCTGGCCCCAGCTGGATCCCCCAACACACAGAGACTCTCCCAGCCTCCCCACAGTTTCCATCCCAGGCCCCCTGAGGAAGGGGCGGGGCTTAGGGAGCCCTGCCTTTTCATGTACCATCAGTTAAGTCCAGTCTATTAAAAAAAAAGAGTTTATGAATGATGCTACAACATTTTAAGCATTAATATCAAATCTTTGTAGCTTTCAACGTCTGCGTCATTTTTTAAAAAAAATTTAGTACGTACATGATTTGCATGAAAAGCTCTTACTGCTCATTTCTGTTCAGCATAAATACCAAGCATTTTAAAACCCAGCAGGAGACTCATGTGTGTTCATGCTTAGAGCCACAAGCAAGTGTGCTGGGATGAAATAAAACCGTTTTATGCAGAAGCAGAAGCTTTGAGAGAAGGACTTAACATAACTTGTCAGTGTCAACCAGGGTGCTCCCAGGGTGAGGTCTGAGAGTGCCCTCATTCGACTTGTATTTTTTTTTCTTTTTAAGATATTCATATAATTTTCAATCTCCCTGAGTTTAGGGCAACTTCACAGCTTTCTTTCTCTTTAAATGAGTGTTTTCCTGCAGTCCCTTTGCAGCGCTCAAAATGCTTGTGAGTCTGACACAAGAGTGTTACTCCCACATTATCAATGGATAATCTCAGGTTTTGAAGCTAAAAGCATATCTACTTGCAACAGGTACAAAAAAGACAGAAGATCTGTCATCTCCCTCCAAGCGTGGTGATCTTTCTGCTTTATCAATTTGTCTGCACAGTGATGGTTTTTATTATTAGAACAGGAACGGAATTGAAATGAAGTCATTGGATACGGGGGTCAATGACAGTGCTTCACTTCTGTGAGTGCTGTAAATAACCTCTTTCTTAAAAAAAAAAAGACATAAAACATAAACCCTCCCAACGGTAATTTAGAACAAGTGTTTTATGTGAAATCAGTTTTCGTAGACCAGAACTGTGGACTACATTTGAGAGATGCTGGGAAAAGCACCTGAGAGCTGCCATCACTGAAGGTACTTGTGGAGAAGTGACAGACCACGGGTCTTTGAAATGCAAATTAGATCCTAGTGGCAGAGCACCGTATTTAACATAAGAAACCAATTCTGAATTCTCCATAGCAACCGCTAGAATGGGAAGCATAAATTATGTGATTAAAGTTATCAGAGATCGCTCCTTTCAGCCTGAGCAATTTCAAACCAGATGATACGTCTCGTTCCTTTTCAGAAAGCCTTACTAAGTCCTCTGAAAGAGAATTAAGACAACGTTTATCTCTGAGGTGGAACTCTGATTAGTAATCCTGGGGACAAAAGTCCTGCTTTAATATTGGCAGAATATAGCATTACTGTATACGAAAGAAGATGCACTTGTGAAAAAAAAATGCGACAATGAATATATATATGTTCATGCATAACTGAAAAATTGTGCTGTACACTGGAATTTGACACAACACTGTAAAATGACTATAACTCAATAAAAAAAATGTTAAAAAATAAAACGACTATAACTCAATAAAAAATGTTAAAAAATAAAACGACTATAACTCAACAAAAAATGTTAAAAAATAAAACGACTATAACTCAATAAAAAATGTTAAAAAATAGAACGACTATAACTCAATAAAAATGTTAAAAAATAAAACGACTATAACTCAATAAAAATGTTAAAAAATAAAAAAATAAAATGACTATAACTCAATAAAAAATGTAAAAAATAAAAATAAAATAGAAAATGGAAAAAAAATAATAAAGAAGATGCACTTGTATGAGTTTTGGCAGCTGTGGTCCGCGATGACCCTGTGCTAAAAAAAAGTAGGGGAAAAAAACCCCTTTATAATGCCATACCATTTCAGCGATGACATAGTCACCACAGCTCAATTAATTCTATTTGTTAGATTACTTTGTGTGATGCGTGTGTGTGTCTGTGTGAAATACATTTATCTTGAACGGTTACATATTAATACTTTGGTTTTAGTGTTAAATCAAAGACGCTATATTCTAGATAATAAAATCACAGGCCCCTCGTGGATTTCTGAAACATTGTTTTGAGTGTTTGTTATCAAGTCCAAACTCATTCTGCTTCCTGCATATCCAGCCAATAATTCAGGAGACAAGGTGTTGGGACAGGGAATAACAGAAAGCCAGCCGACTGAGAAGATGGGGGACTAGTGTCCCATAGAACCATCGTCCCCAAGTCAGAATTCAGGCTCCTTTTACGCTAAAAAGGGAAGAAGGTGTGGTTGGTTGTTGCAAACTTCTTGGTGTCGGAATCCTTTGTTCTTGCAGCCGTGTACGTGGGTCAGGTCATGGTGCCCCTTCAAACCTCCCACAAGACAAGTGTTATTCTCTGTTCTGCAACTTTTTAATCTTTTTATGAATGGGAAAGTGTTATCCCCTTAAAAGGTCAGAGCCTTGAGAATTTGAATCTTTAATCAGACAAAAGAGCTGTCATTTGTCGATCTTTTCAAAGAGTTAGCTTTTTGTTTCACTGAATTTCTCTACTGTTTTTCTGTTTTCTGTTTCACTACATCCCACTTGAATCGTGGCAATGTTCACCTTCTGCATGGAATGCTGTATGTTGAGTTTGCTCTTCTTTTTCCAATGTCTTAAGGTTAAAAAAGAATTATATTGCTGATTTAAAACCCTGGTTCTTTTTCACTGTGGGGTTTTGGCATCTATATGTCTGTATCCCCCATTTTAGGGACATCCATCCGACTTGTGTCTTCATTCCCACTCATCTCAAAGTTTCTAACTCCATCTGTGGTTTCCCCTGTGGTCCCTGCTCGTTTTAAGACTGTGAGTTCATCCTCTACATTTTTGTGAGTTTCCCAAATTTCTTTCCATTACTGACTGCTGATTTTATGTATTTGTGATCTGAGAACGTATTTGTCATTATTTTATATTTATTTAAGTTTGTTTCATGCCCTAGAAATGGTCCGTCCGGAAGAAAAAGCCCTGTACACATTTGACAAAAATAGAAAACCTACAATTGTTAAGTGGAATGCCCTGTGGACGGGTCAGGACTAAATGGTTTGTAATGTCACCCTGTTGAAGTCCTGCTTAGATGCACATCCATTAGTAAGAGTGACAGTGAGCTGTCTAAATCTCCTTTTATTTTTGTTGAATTGTCAGATTCTTCATTTTTGTTTTAATGTCTCTTTTCTCTTTGTATGTTTAAGCCACTCCAGCTTTCTTGTCATTGCTTTTGGCATAATATATATTTTTTTTCATCCTTTTACTTTCAATGCCTTTGTATCTTTGAATCAAGAGGGAATCACTGTACGTAACATATATTTAGATCTTGTTTGTTTTTCTATCAGGTCTCACAGGCTCTGCCTTTTTTGCTGGGTTGACTAATTCATTCACATTCAATATTTTTAGTGATTAATTGGGTAATTGGACTTAGAGCCACCATTTTACTTTTTGTTTTCTTTATGTCTTATGCCCCCTTTTTTTTTTTTTTTGGTTTTTCTATTCTTTATTCACTGCATGATTTTGCATTAAGTGAATATTTTCTAAAGTAACATTTAAACGTATTTAATGATTTTTTTTCCCCACTATATACAGACTTTTTAGTTATTTTCTTAGTGGTTCTTTTAGGATTTGCCGTATATACCTTATTATCAGAATCTGATTCAGATTTATACCAACAATTCCAGTGAACTGTAGACATTATTCTTACATAGTTCAACTCACTGTTTCTCCTTTCGTGGCAGTATTTTTAATCATATTACAACCATACACTTTACTAACCCAAATATTTCTTGTTACAGTTATTGCTTTATGTATGCCTTTAAAAGACGCTGAGAAAAGTAGAGAGAACCAGTATATATTTATAGTTTTGATATACTGACATTCTTTTTTAGCCATTCTGGTTCTGTTTGCTTGTTTCTGTGGATTCGAGCTACCATCTGGAGTCATTTACTTTGCCCAAATGGCTTCACACTTGACCCCTTTATTCTGTTTTTGGCAAATACATTATGTCCTAAATGCTACAGGCTGAAAAACAAAATTATATGCATACTGTTTGATAGAGTTGCTTTTCAAATCAGTTAAGAAAAGGACCGAGAAGAAATAGGCATTTATTGCTATCTTTTATAATTCTATAATTATGCTTTGTCTCTCATGTGGATTCAAACTGCTGTCAGGAGGACCTTAGTTTGATCCTGAAAAACTTAGCACATCTTGTAATTGCAAGTACATCGCAAGAAGTGTCTCAATTTTTGCTAACCTGGGAGCGGAGTTACTTTGCTGGAACTGCGATTCTGGGTTGCCATTTGTTGTTCTTTAAACATTTGAACATGTGTCCCTAACAGCTTCAGATCTTTGTTTTTTCCACTAAGGAGTCACGTTTTCAATCTCACTGGGACTCCTTTCCAAGTGCTGAGTCATTTTTCTTCTATGTCTTTTAAGATTTATGTTTCATCTCCTGTCCCGTGAGTTTCTGTTGGGAACTGGACATGTGAGATATTACATTGTAACGACTCTGGATACAGCTCCCTTCAGGGCTTGTTATTGTAATTTTTGGGTTTATTTGTTTAGTGAGTGATTGGATAATTGTGATGGTCTGTTCTTCCCCCTCCACCCACTGTGTGAATCTTCTGATGCTTCTCCTCAGGGGGTGCCGCCTCGACCCTGCGCCCAGTGTACGTGGGATGATGGCATTTTGGGCAGCCTCTTTTGACTGTTTCTCCCACAACACTTCAAGCTTCATTAGTGACTGCCTGATTGCTCTGCTCTTCTCCACAATGTCGTGTGGCATAAATTGCTCCTCAGAAACATCCTGTTAAAAACAGATTTCATTACAGGGTAGATTTTTCCATCAGTGTTTTGTTTTTTTTTTAAATCTATTTATTATTTTATTTTTTTTGGGGGGAGAGGGGAAGGTCATTCAGTCTATTTATTTATTTATTATTAGATTTTTTAAAAAATGGAGATCCTGGGAATTGAACCCGGGATCTCGCGCATGCTAAGCATGCATTTACCACATGAGCTGCACCCTCCTCTCATCAGTGTCTGATATTTCCTGTGACCCCAGGAAAGTTACCAGTTGTCTGTTTCCAAGGTCTTTTCTGGTAAACTTTTGGCCGATGGTTTAGCTTCTCTCTCTAATGACTCTACCAGTCTCCTGTTAATTAGTTCTCACTGCATCCTCCACTGATTTTGAGTGTGTCTTTAGGCTTGACTTCTCCACATTTTGTTGCAAATAACGTTAATCTCTTTGGGAAGAACTTTGGGTCTTTCTCTTTTATGGCCTGCTTTTCTCCCCCTATGCAAAATATTAGCCCGGCTTGGGCTGGGGCTGGGGACAGTGGAATTCTTCCGTGTGACACCCCTGCTTTGGAACCTGATTGCTGGAGGGCAGGGCAATATCTTCAGTTCTTCTTGGCTTGCTTCTCCCAGCATGAAACCCTCACCTTATGAGCTTGGCTATGAATATTCACACCACCAGTGTCCTCAGTGCAGCGTGCTCCAGTTGGCTCTCCATCCTTCGAGGAGGGGCTAGGCAGAAGGAGGCATCCCTCTCAGCCAGCTCCAGCCTCTCACCCAGCACTTTCCCTTTGCAGCAGGAAGCTGGGAGCAGCAAGAGAAATGCTGATCTCCCATCCCTCCTAGGAAGATACTGCAATCTTGGGGCTTGTTCTTGGCTGTCCGGGTCTGGAGTGGAGTTTTATTATGCTGAGCTGGGAGGCGAGAGAGAGAGAAATGGTTCATGCAGTAAATATCACAGACTGCTTCTACTGATTTCTAGAATATTTTCTTAAAAAAACAAAACAAAAAAACTTCTCCTTTTGCTGCATAACATTAGGATCATTTCCAGAGAGGTTTTATTCCCCTCTATAATTTTCAGCAGTACCCCTGGGTGCTGGATCTGTGAACCTCCTCATGGTCCCATGCTAGAAGTGAAACTCTGTAGAAAGCCTTTATATTTCATGAGTACTTATATCCATCCTCTTCCCCAGAACGTCCCCAAAGATTAGTGAAGCCTAAGAGGTTAACCAAAGCCGGGGTAAAATCGTGGAGACCTGCCCCAAATGGAGAGCTGTAGGACAGAGTCAGATGGAGGGTAGTCCAGAAGTCCAGTCCAGAAGCAAACAATGTAATTCAGGGAACTAGATAACTCAACCAACTTGGAAGGCTGAGCTTGGAAAGATGCCCTGCGGTGACATTCAACATTAGAAGCCTCTCATATGGTGGTACATTGTGTGCAGGGAGGACCTGGACAATTCACCAGGATCTTCTAGACTAACTTCTTGATTAAAAAAAAAAGTAAATATAATTCACATATGATCTATCATTTTTGTATGTTCCCATATCTTTCTTGATTGGGTAATATTTCCATTTGATGGAGAGGAGAGATGCATATTTATAATTTTCTTCTTTAAAAAATATAACTTAGGTATTCCTCCTACCATCAAATTATATTTTCTAAGAAGTATACGTGTGGATTGTAAAGAATGGACAGGCTTCCTGAAGACCATTAACTTCATTATCTTAAATTTTATCTGTGTCCTATTACATTCTGAGAAGTAATGATTATCTGAAATTTTTTTCTCTTCCTCTAGTGTTAAGGCTACTTTTGGAATGCCATATAAAAATAGCCATCAAAATTGTTTAAGACATTGAATCAATGTTTATTCTTCTTTTTTAGTGGATTAAATGAATAATCCAAAACAAAGAAAAAAGATACACACACACATACATGTGTATTTGTACATACGTTTGTGTGTGTGTGTGTGTGTGTGTAAACAGCCCAGACTTCGAACACTGGAAATATTGTTGTTAAGTAATTTATTATACTTACATAGGCTGGACTTTTTCAGGATATATACAAATACTTCGAAAGAAATTTAACACTATGAAAATTCTTATACTAACATAGGCAGAACACAGCTGAAATAAAAACCAACCAGATCCAGCCTCTCACATAGAAGGAGAAAATGTTGTATCCTGTCCACTGTCCACTATTACAAAGGAAAAGAAGAAAGGAAAAAAAAAAACATAGAAAAATAAAATTTTATGAAGTGGTATCTCAAAATATTTAAATATATTCTCCTTTAGTGGTTGGCATATGGATACTGTTTCTTTCTTTCTTTTTTTTTAGAGCTTTTGCATGTTTTATAAGCAGCTTGAATTCATCGTGTAGTGAAAAACGTAAGAAGGGACACATACTGATGCCGCAGTGAGGTCACTGTTCCGTGTAAATGAACACACTTTTGCTCCTCCCAGTTCCTCCCCTTGCTTTTCCAAGAGTGATGAAAATTTCATAGTCAAGTGCACGGGGTAAAATTAGGTTTTCTCCGCTTCATGTCCCAATGAAGTGTTTTGATCGTCTGAAGCCGGGTGATTGAAGTACCCCCATTAGAACCACCTGACCCAGCTCTGAAACGTCTCCAAATTAATGTCACATTTATGATTTATTGGAATAGCTAATTTGGATTTCAAACCAAATTTATGTGAAATAACAGTTTACTGATACTGCTTTGATGAACGCGTAAGTGTTTTCTATTCCTAAGCTCTAAATAATATTAATAAATTGCTCCATTTACTCTATAATGATATAAAGTATGGGAGTTTTCTCACAATTATATACATTTCATTAATGCAATTACACTGAGTCATTACTTACGGAATTATAATTTATGAGATCTAATAGTGCTCCGATATACATGTTGAGTTAGGTAAATAGGAATAGAATATAAAAATGTATGATAAAGTATATATGTCAAAAATTTAATTTCAATTGTTCATACACGCAAGGTGCCGTGAAATGACAAGTGGGTAAGTTCCGGAAACGTGCACAAAATATGAGCGACCTTGAGGAAACCGAGGTTTGCAGTTGGTACGACAACATCCTCTACTTCACCAACTCAGTGGATAAGACCTGTATTTGTTTTTCCCCTGTTTCTACAGATACAGGAAAACGGGACACAAGAGGACGGCTGTGTCCCAGGTCCCAGGGGAGTCCCTGGGATGGGACCCACCAAGTGTCGGTTCTTGGTTTCGTGCAAGACAGAATTCAAGAGGGAGCCATAGTTGGGTAAAAATCGATTTGTTCAGAGGGATACGCACTCCACAGACAGAGTGTAGACCGTCTCAGAAGGCACGAGAGGGAGTGACCACGTGGCTTGGGGATGTTCATTTTTATGGGCTTGGTAATTCCATGTAAGAAATGAAATTGAGTAGGAGGGCTATTCCAACTGCTTTGGGGAAGGGGTGGGGATTCCCAGGGAATTGGGCCAATGCCCCCTTTTTGACCTTTCATGGTCAGCCTCGGACCTGACATGGTGCCTGTGGGAGTGCCATGTTTTGCTAATACATTACGATGAGAGTATAATGACGCTCAAGGTCTGCTGGAGGTCAGATCTCCCGCCATCTTGGGTTTCCAGGCCTACTGGGAGTTGACAACCATCATCTTGGTGCTAATTGTTGTGTCATTCCTTGGATGGCTGTGCCCTGCCCCTTTCCTTCCCGTCTCACTACTGAGCCATCCAAGGAATGACGCCAGGACCAGCCTGCACCACTGTTGCTTCTCATGTGACCTACCAAGCAGCCACTGAAGTGGTTTTTCCACTTGCACTGTCTCCTACTTGGATTCATTCTCCACCCTGGAACTGCGTGACGCACTGAGCTGTGAAGCAGTCCCCTCTGCACTTTGAATGTTCTGTTGGGCCTGGTCTCTGGCTGGGTCTTGAGACAGGAAGGACGTGGGGCAGGGCACGGCCATTCAAGGAATGACACAGCAGCTAACACCTAAATCAAAGATCCAACCCTCAGTAGGACTTGAGGCTCAAGACGGCAGGAGATTTGACTTCCAGTAGACCTTGAGCTCCATTGTATGCTTACTGTAATATTGGCATGGTAAGTGCCCCCCAACCATGGGTGCCATCACAGCTTTGAGGCTGACCATAGAAGGTCAAAGAGTGGGCAATGGCCCAATTCCTGGGAATCCCAGCCCCTTCCCCAGGGTGGTTGGAATGGTCCTTCCACTTGTTAGCATATGAAGCCACCAAGCCCATAAAAACCAGCAACACCATGCATTGTCGCCAGCCTCTCTCTCTCCCTCATCTTGCAAGATGGCCTGCCCTCTGCCTATGGAGTGTGTACCTACTTTTACTCCAACCTGAGCCCCCAACCCCACACCTCGTGGCCTTTCTCTCGCCTTCTGAGACAGCCTGCATTCTGTCTCTGAAGTATGGTATCTCTCTAAATAAATCTACCTTTACCCAACTGTGGCTCACTCTTGAATTCTTCCCTGCGTGAAGCCAAGGACCCACAGCGGGTGGGGCACGTCCCAGGGCCCCTCCTCATGCCCCACCTTCATTTTCCTCCCTGCATCACTCTGACCTCATCTCCTGCCAGTCTCCCTTTTTCATACCCTTCTCAACTACTCTGCTCTTCTTTCTGATTTACTGTTCCTTCTGCTCCAACACCCTTCCCACGGCACCTCGAGTCCTTACCATCTCCACCTCAGAGAACTTCCTGAGGGCTCCAGCCAACAAAGGTCCTCTGACCATATGCCCGGTCACCCTTGGCCACGCCGGTTCCTCCCCTCATAGTGGTGGTGGCTGTCACTCCCTAAACTCATTGGGCTCGTTTATGAGTTTATGCACACTGGCTGCCTGTCCTCATCACAACTTAGTCTCCTTGTAGGCAGGGAGACTTCCACCTTTGTTCCTTTCGTGTCCACTGTGACTCCCATCTTGCTGGACACTTTCTTGATCCTCATTAAGAACTGACTGTGTGAATGGATTAACCTACACCAACTCCAAAACTGTTCTGTCCACAATGTACCTCATTCCTGACTCCTTAGGGGCTCCACCCATATTCCTGAGAAGCATAATTCAACATCTCACATTTTCATAGTGAATGAAACCACTCTAACCCCTGCCTCTGGCATTATGGTGATCAGACTGGAACTAGAAGGACCAGGGCTCTCAGAAATGCAGCATCTTGTCCCTTTTAAGATCAGCAAAGATCTCTTAAGTGTCCAAGAGCTTATGTTGTGGAAGTGAAAACTCCATCAGCCTCCTTGAAACAAACAAAACTGTAATGGAATCTGGGCAGGAGTCTGTGAGGACCTCCCAGGTACACATCCTTCCTGCGTCCCCCGTTTCTTGTTTGTAGGAAAAAGGCTTCAACCTCCTAGACCTTCTCTGAGTCCCAAAGAGCAGATTCAAACAACTGCTAATCAGAAAAGGGAAGGAATGCAGAAACAAAGGAGGAGCAGTCAAGAAACAGTGCAGGGACGTAAGAGGGTCCTGGTTTCTCCTCATGGAATATGTTCAAGAATATCTTTAAGTTCTCCTGCAGGAACTGAGGCACCACACAGATGCAGGAAAAGATTCCTGGGGCACCGCCCTTTCACCTCACCTCCAACCAGCCAAAAGAACGTCCACACACTGGACGAGAACAAAGACTCTGCCCCAAAACTTTCATGATCGAGCAGAAATCTTTGGAGTTGGTTTTTGGACAAGAGTCTGCCATCTCCCCAGGTTTCCAGTCCCCTAAAATAATCCTTTCCTTTGCAGCTAACTCTTGTCTCTCTTTTGGGTTTTGAGCCGCGGAACCTGAGTTCAGTAACACAGCCACGCACGCGTGCCGTGTAGACAACTGTGATGTCCCTGCAGTGATGCACAGCGGTTCACAATCACTGGATTGCCGTGCGTCAGAATCAGAGATGGAGGTTCCCGCAGAAAGACTTGGGCTGGGTGCCTCTCTTAGGGATTCTCTGGGCGTCCATCGGGTTTGGGGTGGAATTGGGGCTTCTGTATGTCGACTCTGTTTCACGCATGCCTTGATGAGCACAGGAGATTGAGAGCCACCTGCCTGAGGAACCACAGCTTCCTTGCAAGGGAGGTGATGGTACGTGCAAATTCTCTGCCCAACTGGCCATTGTCAGAGATGATGTCGGCTGCGTTCAAACACAGAATGAGCATTTGGACGAGATGAAGTTCATTGACGCTCCCAACTCTGACATCTAGGAATTTTATAAACAAAACCCTAGAAAGGTGTGGTTCTCAAACCCACTTAAATATAATTCCAATGACAGTGTTGTTAGGCATTATAAATCCCAGAATCCACTTAAGATTTTTTTTTAAAATTTTCTCCCAAATCAAAATTTTCTTTTTAAGGTATGAGCGGCCCTGAAGATTTAAACACTTTGCTTCCAACTCCGCAGCCCTGAAGCCACACGGCTGCAGAATTTGTCCTGCATCTAAATAGTAAGTTTCCAAGTCTACGCCAGACGCCTGGGTCTGGGAACGCGATATTTATTTACCAGTTTTGTGAAGCAGCCGCATGAGATGAAACTATGAATCTGGTTAATGCACTACATTTCAAAATATTTTTTTAACTTGACTCTGGGTGGAAAGTTGACGTTATAGGGGGCCAGGAAAATCTTAGCGCCCTCCATGAGATGTGTTGCGGGCAAAGCTTTGCATCGGACTTCTGTGAGCTTAATCCTGGCCTCCAGGGTTTCTCTGTAGGTAAAATGTGCGGATGCTGTTTGGTTTGGGCTGTGGGTGCGTGGGCTGCTTTCCATTTATTTTCACTGACTGTGCCTTGGAAGCCCACAGTTTTTTCTCAGTTACATGTCTCATGGCTCTTCTGTCTCTGTAAAGTACCGATCTATACACATATATTCTGCTTTCTCACATTCTGATAACTACACATTTTTAGCACACTGCCTAGTGACTAAAAAAAAGCAGATTTTAAGACTTCTGTTTTTTTTTTTTTCCTCCACTCCCTGGGAGGCATCGAGCCTGACAGCAGCATGTCCGTATCTCTGAGGGACACATCATTTTTCACTTCTGTTTAAGGGAGTTGGGGGTGAAAAATAAGAAACCTTGTTTTTCATTTGAGTAACTTTCTAAAATTCTTCAAACTTCAACAAAACGACTTGCCTTTTTACGTAGGGAATTCAAGCATCCGCCGCCATGCTTGGTAAATAAACTCTGATTATAGGGGAATGACAATTTGTAAACTGCCTGACTCATAAACACTCTGCCTCGAAGTGCTGTTCTTTGTGTTTTTATTTTATGAAATAAATGTCATTTCCCATTCATCTTTACGTGCGTTTTTGAAGGCTAAGGCACAATTAGGCATTGTTAATGGCATCTGTTCAATGACCCTTCAACACGCCCATGTCCAGACATGGTCCTGGGGACAGCGTGGCTCTCCCAGGACATCGCTACAGTAAGAACCATAGATACATGAATTAACAGTCAAGACACTGCAACACACCCCTTGAGAAACAGCTCACCCTGGCGTGGTTAGTTGGCACCCTTTTTTTAACACTTTCAGGGAAATACACCGGAGATTGAAATTTGAAGTGAATGGAAGTAAGTGGGCCAGACAGAGTGGGTGTGGACCTTGGAGGGTGGAGAATGAGAATGTGCTGCTTCCAGGCAGAGAGAGCAGTGACGTGAAATCCTGGAAATGACGGGAAATGTGTCTCTTTCAAGATGCTTGTAGCTCCCACGCAGGTGAGAGGAGGCTCACGGCTGCGTTGAAATTATGTTACAGAAAAAGGAGGGCTGCATAAGGAAGTTGCTTAAAACAGTGAGGACAGTTTTTTTCTTTCTTTTTTTCTTTTTAAAAATTGAAGTATATTTGATTTACAATGTGGTGTACAACATAGTGATTCAGTTATGCTATATATATATATACACACACACATATATATATTATATATATATATATATATTTTTTAGATTCTTTTCCATTATAAGCTATTACAAGCTGTTGAATATAACGTCCTGTGCTGTACAGTAGGTTTTTGTTGTTTACCTCTTTTATATACAGTAGTTTGTATCTGTCAATCTCAAACTTCTAATTTATCCCCCGTCCTCCTTTGGTAACTGTAAGTTTATTTTCTGTCTGTGAGTCTGTTTCTGTTTCATAAATAAATTCATTTGCCTCCTTTTTATTAGGTTCCACATATCAGTGATATCGTATTACATTTGACTTCATCCTGAGCGGAGTGAGAACTGAGAACCGGGTCCAGCGGGAGGCGCACCTGATGGCATCTCCTGCAGGCACCCAGGTGAGTGACTGCAGCCCCCGTCCAGGGGATGGGCTGTGGGTGGAAGGAGTGGGTGGAGTCAGGACCTATTTAGGAGGGAAGCAGTGATCAGTTAGGGGTAGAGAGTGGAGGGGGAAGAAATGGAGGGAAAGATAAAGCCACATGTGCTCAGATGGCTGCTTGGTGACTGAGAAGTTGGCTCCAGACCAAAGACTATGTGTCATTTTCCAGGTCTGACCACAGATAATTTACAAGGCTTTGCTTGGCAGGTCCCTTGGGGAGACTGTCTCCCCCCCACCAGGCTTGGTGACAGCAGGTGCATTTCTGGAAGGAACTGCAGGCAAGGACTCTGCCCCACAACACCACGCCCAACTGGGCTCATATGTAAATCTTCATTCATGTGCACACCCGTGTTCTTCACCCCTGTAGACCTGGCTGAGACATTTGTCTCCTCTTGGACCCAGTACCTTCCCACCTTAGTCCTTTCCCTCTGCCTTCCAAGCCCTTGTTTCCAGAAAGACGGCAAAGGCTTAGATTTGGGGCTGCAGAGGAAGTCACTGGCCCCAGCGCTGAATCTTCATGAGCAAGGACAACTGATGGGAGGGCGGGAGGGGAGAAATGGCGCTGTGATTAGGGGAGCTCTGAACTCACAAATGAGGCAGTAGCAACGGGAGTGCCAGTCGTGGAGCCTCCCTCTTGGTCATGAGCGATGCAGATTGGAAAACAAACTCCTACCTCAGGAACAGGACAAGGATTAGATGTCTCATTATATCCAACAGCTTCCTTTCATATCCAGCATCCTTTAAAGCAAAGCCAGCCAGTTTGGGTTTGTTTGCTTGGTTGGTTTAATTTCATCCTCTTCTCTTTCAATCTTTTCAAATATGCATTCATTTATCTTAACAGCAGAATCTCACAATGGTTAACGGGTTCATTTAACCTACATTTTAATGCACAGTTTTTAAAAAAAATTTCCTTTGGGTCCGGGGTATAACAAAATGCTATGATCTGAATGTTTGTGTCCCTGCCAGATCCGTACGTTGAAATTTTCACACACCCCCCCCCCGCACCCCAAAGTGATGTTATTAGAGCAGGTGATGAGGTCATGAGAGCAGAGGTTTCGTGAATGGGATTCATGGCCTCCTAACAGAAGCCCTGGAGAGCTGGCCCCTTCTGCCAGGTAAGCATGCATCTATGGCTTCGTGCGGAGATCCTTGTGGTCAACTGGCAGAGGAAGAGGAAGTCTGGGACCTTGTTTAAAGGTGAGTCTGCATTGTATGCATGCATCGCCTGCAAGGAGGCAGCTGGGCGCTGAGCACCGCACACACACACACACACACACACACACACACCATGGGGCATCCCTGAGGACAGCAGTGAAGGGAATTCCTCCCAATGAGAAGAGCTTCAAACAGTGCACCCGGCTGTCTCCTTTGCCCAGGAGGATCGACGGACCAGATCTGTGATTGTATACCTATTCAAGGCTGGCTGGGAACGGCTTGGCTGCATGGTCAGGGATTCGGAAGAAATACAATTGAGAAGTTGAGGACATGAAAATTTGGGTGAGAGGTGCTTGGACAGACATCTCTGAATGGGGAAAAATGTGAAGATATTTGTGAAGACTAAATGTCAATCAAGGACTCTGAACCCTTTCCTGGGAGGCATGTAATTTTTTCTTCACTTGTCTGCTGGATACTTGTATCATGATGGTTTTTACTGTCTCTATTTGGAAACTGAGCATCGTGTAAGGTGACTCGTACAGATGCCAAGTTGAGAAGGCGTGGACTTGTGAGTGTTCGTTCCATGTGTCAGTTTGGAGGGTGTTTTGGGATGAGATGCACATGTCAGCTGGTGAATTTTTGAATAAGCAGATTGTGGCTGCCTCATCCAGTCAGCTGGAAGTCTTGAGTGGATTGAAAGGACCAGCCTACCAAAGCAAGAGGGACTTCTGCAGCGGACCGCCGTCAGACTCCAGCAGCATCCTTGTCTTTCCAGGACCCCCAGCCTGCCCGCCCACAGGATGGGTTTGGAACTTGTTAGCTTTCATTATTGTGCAACTCAACTTCTTATCACAAATCTCTGTCTCTATGTGTGTACGTGTCCCACTGGTTCTGTTTCTCTGGAGACACAGACTAACACACTAACCCACATCTATTCCATCAGCATCATCCAGGGCACCTCCCAATGGGGCTGTTTTAAAAGCTCCCCCTCGTGACCCTCATATGTGGATGAGTTGTAAAGCTTCTGAATTTTAACCTTTGTTTCAAATATGTTGCAACGTCACAGAATAAAAGCTCTATCTTCCAGCCAAAAGAAGAGAAAATGTTCTCGGGGTGAGAGGGGGCGTCACACTTTGGTCAAACTCCTCGAGTGATAGTGAGAGAAAAAGCCCCGATGGGTTGAGTGAAAAGAAAGTCAGGTTCCTGCAAAATGAAATATTGCAGCCAGAAATAGCGGCGGCTGAAATCTTTGGTTGGAGACACTTTATGTGTGCGCGTGTGTGTGTGCATTCAAGTGTGCACAAGATTGTGACGAAAGTCACTGAGACATGAGCCCAGCATGAAACTAGGCATGGTGATTTGAGATTTACCAATTTTGAAAGGAGTCAAAATACCCTTTCTGTTTTATCCAGTAAGAGCACACCAGGAAAGGGAAATTTATTTTTCATTAACAGTTGAGTAAAAAGAGACTATTAACTGTAGAATATAGTCCTATGAGTCCCCTGACTCAATCAGTAAAGTCATGGCTGAAGTCAAATAGGTGCCAGGTCCCCCTAAATTGTCTTCCTTGTGCCTTGTGCCAGAATGGACCCATGACCTAAATATTAAGACAATGTCTTGAAAAAAAATGTGCATTTGCTTTATTCCAAGATGAAAAATCTAGAAATAAGAGTCTTTTTTTTTTCCCTGATTGATTATCTAAAGAAGAATTAAGCAGGAAAGAATAAATAATAAATGTTACACTTCCTTATTTTTAATTAAAAATTGTACAGAAGCCATTACATGACTGTGTTGGAGGTCAGGTCAGTCTAGATTAATGAAAGTCTTGGCTTTTTATAAATTCTGGACGAAAGTGAATGGTTGCAGCCGTAATGCTATATTGAAAAAAATAGGGTCCTTTATGTATTATAAATATTTGAAAGTCAGGGACAAATTCTCTAGAACCTTCCAGTGTCCCATCACAGTGGATGGGTGTCAGGTACGTGCATATGTTCATTGCTTATCAAAAAATGTTCCACTCTTTCGTGTTTATCACGATCACTTTAGGAAGTCGGTAAAAGGCTCTGAAACAAAGCAAAATCTGTGGCTTGCAAAATCGGTGGCTTGCAAAACAGTGGGCTTTCCACAGGATGCAGGATGTTAGCCGGGTATCTTGAGAAAAAGAGTAAACAGTAAATTTTAAAAGTAAAGAGGACCTCAGGAAACAGTGGGGTAGGAAATGTGGTCGCCTTTTATTTTGTATCAGCTCAACACCAGGTGCTTGATATATTAGAGATGCCAGCTGAGTTGAGCACATAACCTCATAGAACAAAAGCAGTTTGCTTTATCTGACTAATTGGGGCATAAATAATTATAATGCTCAGTCTTGTAGAAAATAAAACAAAAAAAGACTCATTAAAGGCAGGGTGTCAACAGGAGTGCGGTGTTCATTTGGTTAACATTCCTAAACCCATACTGACTTTTAAATTGCCAATCTTGAATGTCCAACGTTCAAGAATCCAGAAAAAATAAACTTGGCAGAATATGTGGTACCTCCATTCTACAATTAACAAGCTTGAATCTTTTAAATGAAGTAGCCTTTAGTGTAGGAGGTGAACCACAGAAGTTGGAATTAATAAGAAATACGGTCTTTACAATCCTTGTAGGCAAAAGTTACCGAGGGACTTTGGAAGCCTGGCACCATACAGGTTAAAATATGGGGCAACTTGGAGCATATTTGAGGCTAATACATCTCTCCTAAAGACACATCATACTGATTTGGGACTGGAATTCCACCAGGGAGCAACAGTCTTCATCTAAAACATTTCAAGCTGGTGACTCTCCCATCACAGTTGACTCTTAAAGACATTGATTCTTGGTGTGATAAATATTCACATTTTTTGGGGGGGGGGAAACTATTTTAGAACCTGCCTCAAATCATGGCAAAATTTATATACAATGTTTTCTTTTACTGACGAGTGTATTCTGTGTCTCTGTCTAGGTATATTTACTAACAACTTATTTTCTTTGAACAAATATTTTGTGAATGAAGCCATGGGGTATATATATATACTCCAATTTGTAAAGCCAGCTTCACCCAGGAGGAGTTTAATGATGTCTGATAATGCTTGTCACAAGATAGCTTATGATGGTTTTAATTAAAAAAAAAATTCTGTACCTCGTTACTCCAGGATTCTGGAAATGTGAAAATGTGAAGCTTAAGCTTAGGAGTAAGGAACCAAAAAAATAAAAAAAAGACCTTTGTGAAGAAAAAAGTCCCTATTTGTTTACCAATTCTTCTCACATACTATCCAAACATATAAATATTTGGCATATTTTGGCAGGTGCTCTGAGCAGAATAGTTCTAGTTTTTACTGAAGAAGTTGGAATCTGTCTTGAGAAATATTAAAAAGGTGGTCTAAGAAGTGAATGCCTTATGTGGGCTTGGAAACAGAAGTGCAATAAAGGACTTAGAACAAAGCCTGGCTCAAAGAAAATACTCGAAAAGACACTTGACGTCATGATGATGTATGCATTTCAAATGGTCATTTTGTCTTCTCTTGGACCATTTTAGGCAAGAGCCTGGTAAGAAGCCAGACATGAGCACAGGTTCTCTGGGTTTCAAACACCCAAATGTTGGGTTTTCATTTCTAGGCACGTTGAGATAATTCCCAAGTAACTAAGTGAGTTCTAGAGCTAGTTTTGTCCAGCTTTTACAGACTCTGCAGTGAGTAGCCATGTTCCATCTCATTATATGTCTTGTTCATTGTTCCAAAAAGGTTGTCCAAACATTCTTACTTCCTAAAAGAAGACACAGGTGATGAGAGCCTTGATGTGAGTCTTGGTGATAATTTTTTTTTTTTAGATTTCCATGGGATGCAGATGTTAGCTGGGTATCTTGAGAAAAAGAGTAAACAGTAAAACAACAAAAGCAAATGCGACTACACAAAACCAAAACCAATCAAAAAACAAAAACAAAAGCAAAAAAAAAAAACTTCTGTACATTAACAGAAATCACCAAATCACCAACAAAATGAAAGTGTAACATACAGAATGGAAGCAAATAATTATAAATTATATATCCGATAAGGGGCTAATATCCAAAATACATAAATACTCATACAACTTAATAGAAGTTGCAATGACATTAATAAGCAATCTGATTAAAAAATCAGCAGAGAAATTAAATAAACATTTTTCCAAAGAAGACATACAGATGGCCAACAGGTACATGGAAAAGTACTCAACATCACTAATTATCAGGGAAACTACAAATCAAAACCACACCTGTTAGAATGTCATTATCAAAAAGACAAGAAATAATAAGTGTTGGCAAGGACTTGATGAAAAGGCAGCCCTTGTGCATCACTGGTGGGAGTGTACACTGGTGCCACTGCCATGGAAAACAGTATGCACGTTCCTCAAAAAATAAAAACATAGAACATCCATATGTTGTAGCAGTTTCATTTCTGCTACAAAATCTTCTGTATTTTGCCCAAGGACATGAAATCACACTCTCAAAAATATCCCTGTGCCTCCATGTTTATTGCAACGTTACCTACAATAGACAAGACACATGGATACAAACTGAGTATCCATCCATCGATGGATGGAATGATAAAGATGATGTGAGCTGACTGAGTGAATTCAAGAGCTAATCTGGTCTAGCGTTTCCTGTCTCTGTGGAATAATGGAATATTATTCAGCCATGAAAAGAAGCTACTACCACTTACAAACAACGTGGGTTTGTAAGTGGCATTTTGCCATGTGCCCTAAGGGCGTGACGCAGGTAAAATAAATCAGAGAAAGACAAACACTGTATCATCTCACTTATATGTGAAATTTAAAACAAAAACACAAAAAAGAACAACTCACTGATACAGACAACAGATGAGTGGCTGCCAGAAGCAAGGGTTGTGAGTTGGACAAAATGAGTGAGAGGATGTCATGGGGAGCAATGTAACCACGATGACTCTAATTAACAATATTGTATCATCTATGTAACAGGTGCTAAGGAAGTAGATCTTAAAAGCTCTCATCACAAGAAAAAACATTTGTAACTATGTGTGGCGATGTATGTGAACTACAATTATTTTGGTAATCATCTTGCGATGTATAAATACACCAAATAATTCTTAAACTTATTTAACCAATTGCATCTTGAATAAAAAACAAAAAAAAAATGCAAATGGGAAACACAAATGGGAAAATTGCCATCATCCAATAAGGTAAATCTTGCCATCTCATTGGAGAGAGACACATTTTATTTTTTTCTACCTGAAATTCAAAGAAAATGTGTATGGTTCTTCATATGAAACATTGAAGACCATAAAAAGGCAGTGTTACTGCAAGCAATTTTCAGAAGATGTTTTCCCACAGCCCTGCCTTTTCTTCTGAGCTATGTTCACAACTAAGACTTATTATCATGAAAGGAAAAAATAAGCCAAGGGGACAGGAACATGGGGTGAAGCCCAGAGGAAACTGGGAGCCAGTTTGCCAGAGTCCCCTTTCAGGGAGTCGCCCAGAAGGCATGTGGTTCCCCCCAAAACAGACAATGTGTATGAATCACCATCCACCAGGGAGGTTCATTAAGATTTTCTAAGGACAGCCATCTCAAGCCTGTTATGTTAACTCTTTTCTGCGTAGATTGCAATACAATAATGTGCTAACAATCCACTAAATTGGAAAAAAAAAGTGTCAAGATTTGGTCAATGAGGCAGCTGATTTCTGTTGAGTGTGTGCAATTATTGAAAACAGAGATCACCCCCAGAAAAACATTCCATCCATCGATGGATGGATACTCAGTTTGTATCCATGTGTCTTGTCTATTGTAGGTAATGTTGCAATAAACATGGAAGTTAAAGATACCTTCCCGTGATGTTTTGAGTTTCAACTTTTTTTTCCCCTTTTGCTGTTCTTAGGGTTATGTTATCAGCATGATTAACAGATGTCACTGTGAACAGTAATTTAGGACTTTCCATGTTGAATACCAGGTCCTGAAGGTACCCGGGAGTCAGATCACGGTAAGGACATATTATAGAAGAAAGTGGTATTTAAGGATTAGGCTGGGACCTGAATTTGCCAAGGACATTGGAGGCAGGATGTTGAGTTCAAGAAGAATTGAAGTTCCAGACTGATGTTCTGAGACCCACAAGACCCCTGGGGTCTCCCACCAGCAACTGCACCCTCATTGTGAGAGATTATGCTTTAAAAGATACGCCAACACAGCACTCATTTCTTGCTGTTTTGTTTTTTGTAATCACCCTTGCCTTAGTATTTTTCAGAAAGTATCATAAAAGAATATATAGCTTTGTCCCCAGAAAGATGTTAGATGTCTGATATTTAGCATGGGAATACGAAGGCATATATTTTGATCCAGGGCATAAAGACAGGAAAGAGATACGTATGTTCCTTTAGTCCTCAGATGCCTTCCTGAATTATGAAAACGCACTGCCTAAAAGAAAAGTACATTACAAGTAAGGTTTTGAAAACGTGATAATTGGGGAGCAAGCCATGCCCATTGAAGGTTAGTTAGGAAAAGAGAACAGACGTCCGGTGTCCCTGCTGGGAGACCCTCACCTTGGCTGAAGGTGATGCTTTATGCAAAGGGGATATTAAGATCCTGTTGTCTGTCGGATCAGCTGCACATGGACAGAAATATCAAAACCACGTTCTCAAGCCAATATATTCTAGCCATTCTGAGCACATGGCTTGACTGGGAGTCATGAAGTTGCAAGTCTTATTAACAGCAGTCTTGCTAATGAAGTTGGCCCTGGCATTTCAATCAACACATCTAACACACACACCCTGTTTATAAAACACATATATTTTAGTTCTCAGTGTTTGGCTTTGCTCATATCTGTCTCCCCTTATGTGCCTTTGAAACCTGGAACAGACAGGATGTAACACCACTTAGCATACAACAGTGAAGCGCCCATCGCTCAGGACCGAGGGAAACCTGGCAGGTGGGCGAGAAGTCATTTCTCCAATGATCAGGCACTACCGGGCTGCAGGTCAGCGATCAGGCTCAGAAATCAGCCTGCCTGGATGGAAACCCATGGCCCGCCACTCACCAGTTTGGACAGGTGACATATTTGCCCTGTATATTTGTTTTTCCATCACCGAAAACCAATGATAAAAATGGTATTTGTCTCCTATTGTTGTTGGGAGAATTAAGTGGGTTAGTAACTTATAACATGTTGAAAACTGTGCTTGGTGCCAAGTATGCACACGATAAATATTAACTTCTGTAAAACCTGTTTCCCACGGGATGGTAAAATCCCTGAACGCGAGGAATTTTTATATTCTAACCACTGCTATGTCACCAGAGCAGAGAATCTGTCTTACATTATATGTTTCACAAACTCTGAATGGATGAACGAACAAATGAACAAATGAATGAATGAATAAGACACTCGCAATTTTGTTGTTGTTGACAGAGGCTGACATATGCAAACTTTTGCTCCAAACAATTGGAGGATTCAAATAGGCAGTTTTCGTGAACTCTGCCTTCAGACTTAAGGAATTATGTACCATAATCAGCATAATCCTCTTTCAAAAGCCCCAGGATTCATTAAATATGCCTTCATTATCTTATTTTTCCAAGTATGAATCAAAGAAAAATTCACTAACGGTCCGATAGAGTAACATTTTAAAATGCACATCTCATCATGCAAATTTACATGCAGCAACACACTTACCCCACGAATAATTTGCTTGAACATTAAGAGACTGCACCACGTTTTTTTATGGAAAAAAAAAATGGAAAACAAAGTTGCTGGCAAGGATGGGGTTCTTCCGCATGGAAAGTGTGCTTTCTGGGGACCAAAGCCAAGTAAGACGCAGCTAACGCCAAGAATCTCAAAATGGTAAGTGATCAAGAAATTACGTCAAAGAAGGAGGCAAGTAGCTGTGAGGCACGGTGTTAATTAAACACATTGCTGCTTTCGTCCTGGCCACTCCTGTAAACCGCAGCCGGCTAACCCAGTGTCTGCTCCTCCTACCTAGCTCTGGGGTGGCTCCCCACCTGCCAACAGAGGAAACAACTGTACTGATAACCGAAATGCCACCAGGACTGTTTTCCAGGGAGCACTAAGGTGACACCTCTGAAATTAATGTGTTACTTACAAATGTCAGCATGTTTGCTTTGGGCACAAAAGGGAAACACGCTCCTACAATTTACAAAAAAAAAGATCTGCTTATTCAGGAGGCTGAAGTCATTCTTTGCACTTTGCAATGATTTGAATAAAACATCGGGGCAAACAAGCGGTCTCCAAGCTTTCCACATTGAAGTGCAGAGATTGGCAGCCGACTCTGGTGATCTCGAAAATGCATTGAGTTGTTTGAAATAATCCACACAGGCGTTCTGAAGGATTCTCTGTAATACTGGGTTCAATCAGCAACTAGGTCACCCACATTTTTCTTAAGACACCAAGTCATAGATTTTGTGTGTCAGGAGTTCTCAGTCACAGGGCTCTTGTTTAAGAAGATGAGATGCTTTGTTACACGGTGAAGATTAGGTACAGTATTGAATATTTTAAAAGCAAGGTGTCATTCCGTGGAATTGCGGTGCGTTTACAGACGAAGAAAGATAAGAGGGGAAAGGAAGTTTGCGGGCTGGTACTGAGGATGGCGACAGATGGTCAGGATCAGATTATGGCAAATTAGAGACCAAAGAACCCAACTGGGATGAATGGGGCAAAGTGTGGCTTTGCAATTCTTTTCCCAGGAAGCTGAGTCTGCAAATAGAGTCCTCAGTGTGTGTCACCATTAGAAAATGGTTTGACTGGCAGACCTTGCTTTTCCCAAGTGCTTCCAGGTAGAATCTGAAGTTATGAACAAGAAAAAAAAAAAATCCTCCGTGTCTTAATTGATAAATCTTCTATTCAATTAGCAGGGAAATGTGAAACTCGTCTGTGCGCAGCCACGTCCAGAGGCAATGAATTATACGCTCTAAATACCAAGTAAAGGGGCTGTTTGAAAGGCGCACACTGCAGTGGGTGAATCCAACGGAGTGGTACTTCTCCCTGCAAGAGAACGGCGCTGGATAACGGACTGCGGCTGGTCCACGGGCCTCTTAAGACAGGACATGTCTAGACCATGCACCGGGATGGTCATCTCCACTTGTGTTCAGACAGGGCTGGACCCGACGGGGGAGAGTTCTGCTGCCATGGGGGCAGGGGAGCATGCTTGGCCTCACTGATGCTCTGCTGGTGAAGGGTTTTGAGCCAAGGATCTCTTCCGGTCCCAGAATGATGTCCTGACTGCAATGACTTTGTACCACTTCCTTGAATAAAAAAAAAAAAAAAAAAAAAGAGAGAGAGAGAGAGAGAGAGAGAGAGAGAGATTTGATTGATTTACCCAGGAACTGTCTGGGTCAGATTCTCTCATCCACCAACACGGTGCGTAGCAGGAGATCTGATTATTCAAATAATGGCAATAAACGAATTCCCTGAGTTCCATTTCTGAAATGTGTGTGTTCTTTGTCTCTCCTTTTTTTTTTTTTTTTACCTAACCCATGAAGGTCACATCATGTGAATGCATGACTAAGAATTGGTTCTGCAGCTTCACATTTGTACAATTAGTTTTTGCAAGACTGAATTATTTAAAAGCAAATTTGGCATGGAATATAGAATCCGAAAAATGTATCGAGTGATCGCACAGAAGGCATGGATTTATATGCTTTAAGGCCTCTGGTTTTTCCGTTCTTCTGAGTGGACGGCAATGATACCTGCCTCGATCTGCTTTATGTTATAATAAGATTTTTTTCCTTTAAAAAAAAAACAATTTTGTGGGGGAGGTGAATAATTAGATTTATTGATTTATTTTAATGGGGTTCCTGGGGATTGAACCCAGGACCTCACGAGTGCTGGGCACACCCTCTACCACTGAGCTACACCCTTCCCCCAGCAAGGTTTTTTTTTTTTTTTTTTTGAAAAGCAGATAATATGTAGTCCTGGTTTCATCAGTTCAGTGGTTGAGGTTTTGTTGGGACCGACAGAAATTTTGTATTACGTTCCTGACAGCTCACAATGTACCAACTTATAAAAGCACAGGCTGCCAAAAAATCATTCAGACCAGTCTATAATAATATAAGATCTATAGAAGGAAAAATGTGTTAGTTTTGATGAGATAAGATTCTTATTTTATGGCCAAAAAAAGGCAAATTTAAACATAAACGATTTCTCTGCCCGTTTGCGTCTCCTCCCTCCCCTGTTCTGCGTGTTGTACACCTGCATTAACCAGACCTCCGTGGGAGATAACTTCCCTCCTTGATCCCCTAAGGGGTCACCGTGACCCACGCTACTGGCTGTGCACCTGCTGATCAGATTGTGCAAACTGTCAATACGATATTTGACGTCCAACCCTTTGTTTCAAACGTATATAACTATGCTTTGACCTCTGACAAGTTTCTAAAGGACTGTCTCCCAGGTTATAATCCTCAGGCTTGTGCGAATAAAAATTTCCATTTCTTTCTTCGGTTGACTTTATAAATTTACTCATTTTTTAATTTTAGAATGAAAATGTATTCATTTTTTTATGGGCAGTTTTTATCTTTGTGGGCAGTCACGCAGATGCGAAATTTTGAGGACCATGTCTCAAACTCTGTTTTTATGATTTGTTCTGCACATTTTGAATGGTGTCCGAGTCCACTCAGGCTGCAGTAAAACTAACCCATATGCTGGGCGGTTTATAAACAACAGAATTTTATTTCTTTTTTTTTTCTAATTCTTATTTTTTATTGAAGTGTAGTTGATTTACAATGTTAGGCTCAGCTGTACAGCAAAGCGATTCAGTTAGACATACACGCATCTGTATTTTCAGTTTCTTTTCCATTACGACTCATGACAAGAAATTGAATATCGTTCCCTTTACAGAGGTTTTTGTTGTTTACCTTCTTTATGTACAGTAATGTATATCCATTAATCCCAAACTCGTAATCTATCCCTCCCCCCTGCTTCCCACCCCGGTAACCACACTTGGTTTTCTATGTCTGTGGGTCTACAATTTTGTCTGCTGGGATGTCCCAGATCAAGGCACCAGCAGATCTTGTGTCTGGAAAAGACCTACGCTATGGTTTGCTGTGTCAGTCCTGGCCATCCCTTTTAAAAGTGAGATATTAAAGTTTCCTTGTTCCACTCGCTTTCATTTATCTCATCGCTCTGTGCTACATCCTGGGTACTTTGTCTTAGTAGATCTACTTTCTGGCCCATTGATTTTTCTCTTTAAATGTATGCATTTTGCTGTTACACAAGTTCATTTGGAATATCTTATTGATTTTCACATTTTTCCGTTTCGGTCCATTTTATTTGGAGATTTTTGATTCTTCTGGACTTTTTTTTTTTTATTATCTCTTATTACTTATGGGTTTCATTTGCTCTTTGATTTTTCCGGAAACATATTATAACCATTTTTTATCTTGTATCTCACACTTCCAGAACCTGGTGGTCATTAAAAGAGCCTGATGTGCTGATTTCACTGAGTTTTACTACCTTCTTCGTAATTCTGTGATTTGATATGAACGTGACGTCATGTCCTGGATTTTACGTGAGGGCAGTTTGAGGAGCTCCTGCCAACTGCACTTGGAGCTAGTTTAGATTAAATGGCTTCCTTTATTCCTGTGGTCACTGTCTGCTCGTATGAGACCATGCAAGCATCCATGGATTCAGGCTCTCAGCTCATCAGTGGGATGTGGCTCTGAGCAGGGTGTGTGCCCTCCTCCACCCCCAGCCTCCGCCGAGATGGGCACGTTTCCCTCATGCCTCTCTTTGTGGGATCATTACTATGACTGTTATTTCTATTACGTATACATATATATATGTTTTTATATTGAAGTGCGGTCAGTTTACAATGTTGTGTCAATTTCCTGTGCACAGCACAGTGCTTCAGTCATATAGGAACATACATATATTCATTTTCATGTTCTTTTTCACCATAAGTTATTATAAGATATTGAATTTAGTTCCCTGTGCCTTACAGAGAGAGCAAACTTGTGGTTACCAGGGGGGAGGGGGTGGGAAGGAACAGACTGGTAGTTTGAAATTTATAGATCCCGACAGGTGTATATAGAATAGATAAACAAGATCACACTGTACAGCACAAGGAAATACATACACGATCTTGTGGTGGCTCATGATGAAAAAGAACGTGACAATGAATATATGTATGTTCATGTGTAACTGAAAAATTGTGCTCTACGCTAGAAGTTGACACAACGTTGTAAACTGACTACAACTCAGTAAAATAAAATTAAAAAACAAAAAGAGGGTCTATGATTTTGCAAAACCTAAATGTGGGGAAACCTTCAAAAGAAAGACAAATCAATAATATAGTTGGTGAATTTTGTTGTGTAATAATATTTGTGAAAAAAGAGGTTCTCAGAAAAGGACAGATTGCAAACATCTTTAAGCCCCTTGGGGTGAAGTATTTACCCATCTCAATATGAAAAAACGTTTGAATTGCAAATCTTCTCATTTGGTAGATTTCACCCCGCCCACCCTGGGGCTGACCAGTGGTGTCATCATCTATATGAAAAGGGCTTTTTGTTGTGGTCCACAGAGAAGAGGCCACGAAAGCATCAAAATTTTCAAATATATTTACCAGAAGTTGTGACCCTGAAGAGGGCTGCTGGTCATTTTCTGAAAGCGGATTAAAAGTATTGACAGCCTAATTTGACCATTATGATTGCCAGGAAGACGTCGATGAGCTGGTGTTTCAGAGCAGAACATCCTGCATGTTTGCTGAACTGGTTTTGCAGATTCACCAAAGACAAGCAAAGTGATGGTGCGGGTGAGAAGCACAAGGCGTTAAATGCAGACGCGTGCTATCCAGCGAGCATCGCTCCCTGAGACCTGCTGACAGTCTAGATGCGTTACGTGCAGGACACGTGTGTGGAGCCAGGGAAGGGCAGGAGGACCACTGAGTAGTTTATGAAGCCCTTGGTGTCCACGAGATCTTAAGTGGGTCACTCACCGGTGACATCTCTCTGGACCAATGGGTTTTCTCTCTGGGAAGCAAACTCCATCCCTGTTCCTCGGGTTGAGCAGAGCTTGGCATGTGGTCAGGCGTCCTCAGCCTCCCTCCCTCCTCCTTCCATCAACTTCAGTTCTGTTTTTGTCCTCCCACCACAGCAAGGATGCTTGCCAGAGTGACCACGTGTGTGTGCTCCAGCGAGAAGGGCTGGGGGGTCTCCCACTCTGATGTTTCTCTTAAAATCAGATGCCTCCCTGGAATGACCAGGAATGAAGGGGAAGGGAGGGAAGAAAGGATGAAAAAGAACCCTGAAAAACTCATTCTTCACAAGAGGCCAAAACTAAGACTTAATCTGGAAATGACTGAATTAACTTGAAGAAAGCGGGTCCTTTGCACGACTGGGAAGCCGTGGGGGCTCCTGAGAAAGTCGAACTGACTTACAAAATCACATTCTACGCTTTTGCACGTGGAGGTTCTGAAAGCGAATTCAAATCTTACTCGGTGTGCACGGAAATGAACCTATGTAAGTAAGACTTCTTTTCACGGTGGCGGGAATTCAGGCAACTCTCATGTCACATTTGATATTCTTACTCGAGGCAATTTATCTACAACGTGAATGCATGAAATTTGAAGCTGTTATTAAAAGGGGATGTTTTTTCTAAAAATGCAAATTCGGTGAGAACCTTGGTCTGGCGTGGGATATCCAGCCTCCTGGAAATTGCACACACGGGCGAAGTTACTGGAACATGAGAGCGTTCCGGAGTCAAAATCCCCAAGTCATGATTTAATCCATCTGGCTGACTCTCTGTCCCTTGGCTCCTTGTCTCCCGGCTTCTGTTCCCATTGTTGGTGACCTGTTTGATGGAAAGCCGTTTAGGAAAGGTCTGATGGAAACTGTCAGTAACGTACAGGGTGCGCCTGAGGTCCAGACCGAACGTGCCCCACGGATGCTCTGGACCTCCAATGCTGGTCCCAGAATCCTCGTTTCACAGTCACGCTTCTTAAGCTGCAGTGACACTGGTCCCCACCTCCTTCTGCATAATCGAGTGGGGAATCACAGCCCGGCCATTTGTCACTGGCTTTCTTCCTTCTGTGTCCGTCATCTTAACCTTTGCTGGGGCCCGATGAATGGATGGCTTTGTCCTCTCAAAAGGAATAACAATGTCAACCTCACAGTCTTGTTTTATGATGGAAAATCTTTGCCATCATAGTTTGCACATGAAGGATATATTTGCCACTTCCCAAATGTCAAGTCTAATAGAACGGGGATCCGAACGTGATATTTCTTTGTAGCCATCAACCTTTTAAGGTTATGACATAATATGACATACCTATTTGTCATGATAAAGTAAGCACTTCTACTGACGTCCTGAAGTCTGATGTTTTCAAGTACTGAAAATAATCTGAGTTTATTCCCAGTTCTACGTTAAGTTTATTATTGTATTACGTTAAGTTAATTATTGGCTATTTAATTGCATTAATTATTGGCTAGCTAATTATTATGGCTAGTTAATTATTATCAATGCTACACCAGGATTAAATATTTCACTATAAAAGCAAAACTTATCGAATCTTTAGATTTTCAGTGAAAATAAAAATAAACTTTAAAAAATAACCCAAAAATGTATTACGTTAATTATTGGCTAGCTAATTATTATGGCTAGTTAATTATTATCAATGCTACACCACCATTAAATATTTCACTATAAAAGCAAAACTTATCGAATCTTTAGATTTCCAGGGAAAATAAAAATAAACTTTAAAAAATGACAACAACAAAAAAAAAAGAAGACACATAATCTAACAGAGAAAATCAAAAATGGTAGCTGTATGCAGCTCCTTTTTATATAAAAATATATAATAAATCAAATGTGTATAAAATATGGTTCCATGTCTTTAAATAAAAAGTGTAAATCAATTGAAAGTTAAATGTCCATAAAGTTAAAGTGGCAAATATTCAGATGTCATGACCACATCAATGGTTTGCCGTGAAATGAATGTTTGAGGCAAATTTAAGGCATGACAACCTTTGTTTATTTTTTCTATCCTCATTTTACTCTTTTCATTCAGGAAAAAAAAACAAAAAAATTCTTAATCACCACTGGATTACTTACTATTCTTCTAAAAATGTTGCTAAAAAGGACTGTTTATTTTCATGGTATGAAGTCATATCAGAAAGATGAGAATATTTACATTTAAACTTTTATTTTCCTGCGACATTAAATGAACTTACTGTTGTTTCTGCAAATTGTCCCACGTGTACACCAGTTAACCAAGAAGACATTCTGTCTGAACATCATTTTCACTGGAATTTCAAATACAGCTTCACTGAAAATAGATGAAAAAGGAGTCATATTTTAACTGCTGAAGCCTACATCTCTACAACTATGCCTATCAACTGCCACATTTTCTCCCTAACATCTGATGCCTGCAGCTTGGCACGTGGAATCTCTCCTGCAGAAGAACTCTGCAATGTTGGGAATGTAAATGGATACAGCCACTAAGAAAAAACAGTACGGAGGGCACTTGAAATATTAAAAATACAGCTACCACTGAATATGATTGAAAAATCCTATTTCTGGGTGCACATCCAAAGAAATTGAAATCAAGAGCTCAAAGAAGGATCGTGTCCTTTGCCGCATTAATCACACTAACTGAGGTATGGGAATAATCTAAGAGTCCACCTACAGCTGGGAATGGATAAAGGAAATGTGGACTATACATATAGTGGAATATTACTCTGCCTTGAAAAAGGAAGGGAATTGGGCCATTTGCGTCAACATGGATGAACTTGGAGGACATTATACTGAGAGGAATAAGTCACACACAGAAGGACAAGTAATACATGAGCTCACAGATAATATAGAACAGCCAGACTAAAAAGCAGACAAAAGAATGGTGGTTGTTGGGGGAAATGGAGATTAATTAGCTGAAGATGGCAAAGTTTCAGTTACACAAGGTGAATAAGTCTTGGAGATCCACCATGCAGCATGGCGCCTGGAATGAGTAATATTGTAAACTATACTTACAACTTCACTGAGAGAGTAGGTCTTACGTGAAATATTCTTATTACAAAAAATAATAAGAAATCAAGAAGGCAAGAGGAGACTTTTGGAGGTGATGGATATGTGTGTGGCATAGAATGCGGTGGTATTTTTATATGTGGATGCGTGTCTTGAAACGTACTAAGTTCTATAGATTGGATATGAAAAGCTCTTTGTATGTGAACCCTGCCTCAAGAAAGTGGTTTCAGAAAAAAATTGTGATGCAGATACCATTATCCCCTTTATACAGTGGAATTTGCACAAAAGTGTGAATGTTGGAATCTAGAGGTCTTTCTTCTTACCCCGCCACCTGAAAGCATTTTCAAATCAGCAGAGAGTCCAACGGATGGCTCTTTTGTATGGAAAGAATGCCATCAACATGCATAGAGGATTTCAGAAGAGGAATTTTGCTTTAAATGACTGGTCTGAGAATCGTGTCTGTGTCTACACACAATATAAACTTAGGTTAGAGACGAATACGTCGCATTTGCCTGATCTAGAGGAGGTGAGGGTGCTCGGAGGGTCCGAAGGCCACACACACACAGAGGTGTGCTGGGTTCCCGCAGGGGGTGCGGGCTGCAGGCCGAGCGGTGGGAACACAACCCGACTGTCACACAGACCGAGGTCGGTCTCACCTCCTGGTTGACGTCAGTTCAGGGGTGATGTGGTGATGCCTTCTGAACCCTGTCTTCCCTCCTGCAGCTTTTGGGGTGGAGACTCACCCAATGCGTGGTTTGTTTATTTAGATGTTAAGACTGGCTCCTTTGTGTCTTATT
This sequence comes from Camelus ferus, assembly GCF_009834535.1. Classification (NCBI taxonomy): domain Eukaryota; kingdom Metazoa; phylum Chordata; class Mammalia; order Artiodactyla; family Camelidae; genus Camelus; species Camelus ferus. The sequence goes on along the minus strand of NW_022588524.1, from coordinate 467,983 downwards.
GAATTTTTTTTTTTTTGGCTTTATCTCTTTTTCTACAAGAAATCTGGGGAGAAATGCATGCAATAAAAGTGCTTAAAAATAAAAGGCACAACGCACCGTTCTCTCCTTTTCCTTCCTGCCTCCCCTCCCCTCCATCCAGATACTTAACAAAAGGTTTAACCTTGAAGTGGGCTTCCTTTCCAGGCGGGCGAGTGGTAGATTCGTTCCAGAGAGATGAGAATAAACATACGGGAGAAAGTGTTTACCAAACACATATCTGGTATAAGGCTTGTGTCCAAAAGATGCCTCAAGCCTCAACAGTAAGAAGTCAAACCACCCAGTTAAAACGTGGGCAAAAGATCTGAATATGCCCCGAAACAAGTGTAAACTCAACTAATTTCCTGCCCCGATGAGTCTGGATTCAATCACTATTCCATCACTCATCTTGCAAATTCACTTCGTTGCCTCCCTACGTGGCTTGTGCTCCCAAAGCATAAGGCGGGTCATCCATTCCCCTGTGCAGTGAGTCCCTTAACGGTAAACATCTATTCCTCTCACTGGTCGGAAGGCTTATGTTTACTGTTTTGTCAGTTTTCGGCAAGTGTCTTCTCCAAGTGCTTTGGTCATCGGCTGCAGAAGATGCTCCTGGACGCTCACAGAGATGTGAACAGGACTGAGAGCTCACACACGGTCTGCTCTCCTTGTCTTCTGGAAAACTGGGCGAAAGCTAGTTTATCCAACGTCAAATCAGTGACACCCACTCGGGCACACCTCCTTTCCCATGTGACCTGATAGAAACAGCTTTCCTCTTTCCTCCCAAGGAAATATTAAGCGTTCACTGTAACGTGCAAGCATCCTTGGAATCACGCCTCGGTTAGCCACCGTTGCCCTGGACCCCAGTGGGCGGGTCTGCAGGAGGGGCCCCGAACCCCTGCGGTAAAGCATCCTCTCCATTTTGAGACCGTTGGTTTTGATGTATGTTTTCCTTCATCACACTTGAGGCTGCCACACTTTATGGCTTTTCTGTCGGCATTTAAAAATATCAACCCTCCACTCAGATGTAACAGTTTAAAAAGCAAACAGCCACCCTGAAACGTTCCAAATACAGGGTTTGGTCTTGTGAAAGGAAGGCACTTTATTTATATTTCATAATTTTTTGTGTGTATATATTTTTTTTTATTGAAGTACAGTCAGTTTACAATGTTGTGTCAATTTCTGGTGCACAGCACGATGCTTCGGTCACACATGCACATCCATACATTCGTTTTCTTATTCTTTTTCACCGTAAGTTACTACAAGATATTGAATATAGTTCCCTGTGCTGTGCAGCAGAAACGTGCTGTTTATCCATGTTATATACATTAGTATCTGCAAATCTCAAACTCCCAATTTATCCCTTCCTGCCCCATCCACCCCGTGGTAACCATAAGTTTGTTTTCTATGTCTGTGAGTCTGTTTCTGTTTTGTAAATAAGTTAATTTGTGTCTTTTTTTTAGATTGCACATATGAGTGATCTCATACGGCATTTTTCTTTCTCTTTCTGGCTGACTTCACTTAGAATGACGACCTCCCGGTCCACCCATGTTGCTGCAAATGGCGTTATCTTGTCATTTTTTATGGCTGAGTAGTATTCCATTGTATAAATACACCACAGCTTCTTTATCCATCATCTGTCAGTAGACAGATTTTATTTTTATTTCATCCTTTTAAAGGTGGCCCTTACAAAGGCAGGTCATAGTTTTAGTTAATTGTGTGTCTGATCAGGCTAGCAGAGAAGAACATATAAGTTTCTGGAGCACGTTTACATTAGAGTGTTTATTACATGAGGGGTCATGAAACATTTCAACAGCAAAACTCCAGCATCTTACACCCTGGAAAAAGGAGAGGAGGCGTTATGAGGGGAAAAGGGTATTTGATTCTGCAATTCGAGATGTATTCATAAAATTTTTGGAAATGTTGTAAAAGTTTGAGCTACAGACACTCGAAGAATTTGCATTACTGAGATTAAAAGGACAGCTTAGAAAATGCAACCAAAGGCAGCCTCTACTGAGGATTAAAAAAAAAAAATCTTATTAACAAGTAACCCCAGGTAGCTTCGTTAAAAACATAAAGGATTATAGCATTTGCATGGATTTTTCTGATGCTGACTTGAAAAACAAAATGACTAGAACTATAAAAATAAAATACTGACCTTCGAGAACTATAATAATAAAGTACTAAGTTGGGGAATTCAGTCTAGTAAATGAGCACTTGCAGGCGCTTAGCCCTGATTTAAAGTAATTTTTATATTTAGCACATTTTTTTTCACTTAAGTTCTAGTAAATAGTTTAGTGAATTTTCTCATTTTGCAGGTAAACATTTGCATTTTCAAGCCGTTATTTTCCCATTCTTTCTGTTCATTTCATATCTTACTAACTGTCTATATATTTTAGAAACATTTAAAATAAAAATGATGCTAATGGTCATTAGTGGTGCTAAACTTTAAAAGTATTATGTCCAGGATTTTGTGAAAGAAAAAAATATATATATTCCATATTATGAAAAGGAAATATCCTTGTGTTCCACCTTTGAAAGACTGTTGCTTTTTAGGTTTTTTAATTAGAGAGTATATTTAATTGCATTGAATAACTTGTTTGATGCATTATGGAAATAGATTCCCAAATACAACATTAGCTTTGCAGCATCAGCCTAAATCCTACTGAGTCTTGGTAGGTGATTTTTAATACACTGTCAAATTTAATTTTCTTATATTTTAATTTAGTTTTTTTTTTTTTGTGCCACTGTAATCCTAATTGGGATTGGTTTTTCATTTTCTACTTTTACACTTTCACGATCAGGGTTTAAAACTGAGCATTATTATATTATTAATACACTGCTTGTAGTAAAACTAAAAGCCAAAAATCAAAGCTCCCAAATTACGTTTGACTCAAATTAGATGTCTTAAAATCCCCTAATATTCAGCAAATGGAACATTGGGAAACACGGAAGCATGTCTGCTACTTAGAAGCGTGGGAACACCTGCTCGGTCTGGCAAATACGTAGTCAACCACATTGTCCTTTTATTGTTTTTATTTTAAAATGCATGTTAAGTTAGCCCCTGCATACAGCACGTCAAATATCTCCAGATGGACCTATCAGAAAAAGCAGAGATTCTGTTCTGTCTCCCCCAAAACTTTTCATACCTTCCAGAGGCAACGCTTTTAAATTATTTTTTTAGGTTTAACGCAGGTGCCCCAATAGCCTTAAATAATAATGCTTTCCCACTGTGCTGGAGGTCTGCCTTGATTTTAGGACCTGCTTCTCTCTCCTAGAGGTGATGTCTTGAGAGCTAGGTTAAGAACGGCACTTAAAAATATTAAATATTTACCTCCAGTTATTTTTCTGTGGTTCCCAGATTCATTTTCTCACTGCCTGAAAGTTTGCCTCAAGTGGCTTAATGTTAGATTCAAATCCTGGCTACTTTTTGGAACATAAATAGCACCATGTAGAATCTCAATATTTTTTTTTTCCACAGAGTTGATGCCAGACCCCTTTTTTCATTAGTTTAAATGCGAAGTGATGGGACTTATTCACTGAGTTAATATTAATAGATGGTAAGAACAGAATGTAAGGCTCAGTTATTGTTAACTTGACAAGTCCTTCAGCAGGAAGGATGTGTTAAGAATATATTATGAAATCACAGTTCATAATAAAATCCGCTGAGGAATTCATTAGCACACTTTACTTTTTCTTCGTGATGTATACAATTTGGTATCATGAGACAATGATAAAGTTGGAGTGCTGAGCACACTTAGCAAGTGAAAATTAACAAATGGAAAGACGAAATGGCTTATGATAGACTGAAATGCATTTCGTTATGAAAATCATTAACTGCTTCAAACTAGCTTTGTAAAACTGAGATTTGGAAACGCTATGTCTTGTGTCTGGCACGTCGCACATTTATATCCCTTCCCTGTAAATGAACATGCATTTCCATTTAGCGTGCTGTTTATCCATCACTTTAGCAACTTCAGTGCAAAGTCTAACTATTTAATTTGGTTCATGGGAGAAGAAACAAAACTAGAGCTGACCGTGCCAGGAATATGTGTGGTCACACATTGCCGTGTGGTTCTGGGACTGCGGGAGAGCCTGGTCTCCCTCACAGAGTCCGCCCCCTGGTGAGACTCCTGGAATTTCCGCACTCTGGCATCTCCTTGATGTCTAAGAATCTTAGACAATGACAATGTCAATGTTGACATTTATCATGCACAATGTACCTGTAAAACAGTCACCCAGACTGACTTTGTAGCATGAGGAGCTCTGGGGTTCCCTTCCTATTGAAAATTGGATGAATTATTTAAAAAAAAAATACATGAATTATTTAAAACATCTTGAAGTTCTCTTAAGAGCAAACAGCAAATAAAACAGCTATTTATAAAAAAAAAATTGGCAAGAAAGATGAGTGTCTGTGATATTTCTTGTATTGGAAGAATTAATGTTGGCAAAATGACCATTCTGCTGAAAGCAATCTACAGATTTAATGCGACCCCGATCAAATTACCCAGGATATTTTTCACAGAACTAGAACAAATAGTCCTAACATTTATATGGAATTGCAAAGGACTGAGAATTGCCGAAGCATTACTGAAGAAAAAAAAAAAATGAAGCTGGATAAATAACCCTCCCGGACTTCAGACAATACAACAGAGCTACAGTAATCAAAACAGCATGGTGTTGACATAAAAACAGACATATGGGCCAACGGAACAGAATAGTTGGCCAGAAATAAACCCACACACTTTTGGACAATTAATCTTTGACAAAGGAGGCAAGAATATACAATGAAGTAAAGACAGTCTCTTCGGCAAATGGTGTTGGGAAAACTGGACAGCAGCATGGAAATCAGTGAAGCTAGAACATTCCCTCACACTACACACAAAAATAAACTCAGATAGCCTGAAGACTTCAACATAAGACAAGACGTGATAAATCTCCTAGAGGAAAACATAGGCAAAACATTGCCTGACATAAATCTTAGTAATGTTCAATTATTGCAGAAAAAGCATTTGATAAAATTCAACATCTGTTCATGAGAAAAATTCTCACCAAAGTGGATATTGAGGGAACCAATCTCAACATAACAAAAGCCATTTACAACGAACCCCCAGCCTACATAACACTCAGTTGTGAAAAGCTGAAAGAAAATCTTCCTTCTTTCTTTCAATTCAAAATGGCATTTGAGAAAAAAATCGACCAGTTTCGTGCTTGTTCTTGGCATTGAGATAAACATCGGGCAACGGGCATGCCTTACATGTATCCCCAATTTGTCAACCGAGTGCATAAAAAGACATGCGGTCAGGGATGCTAAACACAGTAATTTTCACTATGTCACGAAGCTGGGTGGAATTCTTCAGTGAAACTAGCATTATTTTTTTTTTCTTTTTAAAAAATTACAGGTCGATTAACAGTTCCATAAATAATGGTAATTTGTAGGGTTTCTTACTGCCGTCATGGCTTGGGTCAAGGTGCACTGATCACCTTTTACTACTTTGTCCCAGGACTGATACAAAATGAATTTTCATACTGCGAACTCTCTGAAGGGGTACTACGGACATTGAACTTAAATTTCACAATCAGTGCATTCACGAGGGAGACCTACACATATTTTTTGAGTGCCATTTGTTTTCTCAAGTACATCTTAATGAATTGAAGGCTGAACAGAGTTTCTTCATTTATTTCCATCTACCATACGAATCATGTTTATTTAGCCCAGACATCTTCAGTCCAAATATTCAAGTTTGTTCGCTTTACATCTTTGCTTAATAGAGTTTTAATCTATCGCTGGGCCTTTTTCTCTCACACTTGAAATAATCCCAAACCTCAGTAAACACATTTTAATATGTAAACGGAGCTGGAAGTGGGTTTTAAAAGGCATAATGACAGTTAAACTGATTATTTCAAAGTGCACATTTCCACATCCATCCAAGGTCATCGAACCTCCAGGAATGACGGATAGGGCCACTCCACGTGCCACACCATTTAAACACCAAGCCTTGGAAATGGTCGATGAAATACGGCCTTTTTTTCCTTTGCAGTCTATAATTAAAATGCCAATTTTATCTCAGCAATCTATGCACATTTACATTCACAATGAGCAAATTAAGGTTTTGTTATAGCCTGGAATATTGATGGTTCCTCTTTATGCTTGGGCATTTGTAAGGGAAGGAGATGGTTACAGCAGAACAGCTTTTGAAAAATCACCCTCGCGACTGGTAATAACGTAGCAAGTGTGGCTTTGTGGGGTGACCTGCAGGTGGTTGCAGAACCGCCACAAGATTAGATGCAGGATGGCTTGTTGAGACATGAGAAAGCCAGTGGCCATCTGAGTGAACGTGCCTTTTCAATGGTCATCATTTACACGCCATAAAGGCAGCATCTGAGAAAATGGGTTGGTATGAACTGCAGACAATGAAGTCAGAAGATAAAAATCAGCCCCTGTTTTCAAAGTAACTCTGTCTTCCTATTTAAGGATACTTTGCTCATCACAGCAGCTGGGAAAACTCATTAAGTTACTGGAAATGAGCCTCGCTCTGCTTTTATGATCAGTTCTGCGATAAAGCCTCCTGGACAGCATGAGGGAACTGTGAAAGGAAGGGTTTTGCAACATTCGTTTTTCTACCGAGTTGCGTATTTTTGCAGGGCACAAACGTAGTGTAAAACACAAGATGTTTTTCATCCCCCAAACTGATCGGGGGGAGGGTCTTGGGAAGGGATTTATGTGCAGTGCAATTTGCATATTTTAGGAAGATGCTTTGCATATTCATGGTCTCCCGTCTTCGGTGGCGCTGGTTTCCAAGGAGAGCTGTTGCCAAGCATTTTTGCCCCATCGTAGGACCGACTGGAGGTGGAGGTTGGAGGTGGAGTGGAAGCAGGTCCCTGAATCGACGGGAAACCATTTCTTCCATCACACAACAGAAAATTCATGGTGACAGCACGCTGTGGGGAAAGAAAACATTGCTACATGCAAAATGGTTTATAGTATTATTCTTATTGTACAAATGAAGACATTGAACTGGAAGGGATGATAAAAAATACACAAACATCAGTGAAGCTGGATTCAAATCCAGATCCATCTGATTCCAAGGTCCATGTTTCTGGCGTTGTTCCACCTCCACCGAGTTTCTCTACCTCCCAATTCTCGCTGCCACCCTCTTCCCTACCTTCCTCCTTACAACGATGAGGTTTTTTGTTTTTTTTATCATAGTTACAAATGGTACTAACTGTAAAGTCCTCACGTATCAGCAAGAATGAGCATTCATTCCCCCATCAGTGGAAGCCAGCAATGTCAGCAGAGCTGAGCAGAGAGATGCTCTTTAAAAAGCATATTATCTCGTATTCATTGGTTTCATTATTTCAAAACAAATTTAAATTGGATTCAACCTGTCTCCCATTGAAAACATTTCCTCCCTCGTTTTCCATCTTTTATTTCTCTTAATCAGTGAAATTAACTCAAATCACCAGATTAACTTGGATTTTCAGCTTTTGTCTAGAGTCTGTCTCAGTGTTTCTCAATTATTTCTACTCATGGTTTGTTTGAATCTCCAAAGATTTTCTTACCACTATAATTTCCCTTCAAATTTTCTTCGGCTGCTCTAACTTCCCACCTTTGCCTTTATGTAATGCACATTTTTTAAGAACTTCTAAACTGGAAAGGACTTACTGAAACTCTTCTCCTTTGACTGGGAACGCATTTTTTTCCAGACTGGGTTGTGTAATTTCCGTGTGCCTGCTAAGCGTCTCTCATTCTGGGCTGTAATATATGTGCATAATTAAGGGCCTGCTTCTTTTCATCTTGTTCAAACTTACTGTTGGCAGCTCCTTCCTGACATTTTACTTCCTTGAATACGATCTCTCCTCATTTTGCTGAAATGTCTTCTTCTCCCAGTTACAACTTTGGCAGTTAGGCACCAACTCCAGGACGTGATAATTGTCAAGGATGGGTGGACAGGTGAGCAGTTCTCCCCAGCTTTCTTCATCGTTTGTGAGAAAAGTGGGTTTGGAATCCTCTGGAGATTTAGATGAACGTCCTGCCTTATGGTGACGCCATCTCCTTGTGGGGCTTCCTGTTCCTGCAAAAGGTTGCCTTGTGCTTTGGGTCATTTCGTTCACTTAACATAAGTAAATCTTAGCCCTCTTTCTCTTGCTGAGAACCTGAGTGTTTCCAAGGTCTCTTTATGCTTTGATTTTGGAGAATTCTATGTTAAATTGTCCCCAATCTGCACACCTTCCCTTCAGTTTTCTTCTCTTCCCTTTGTGGCATGTCAATGAGAATTTTCAAATATTGATATCTTGACAGCTGTCCCAAGGTCAGCAACTTGAGAAGCGAGGACCAGGACCGCTTGAATCTTTTGCTTGTCTCGTTAGCTAAAAATTTTTAGCTACACGAAGTTCGTGCTCTGTGGAGGGGGCAGACAATAAAAATCATACAAACAGAAGAGTATGCATAATTTAATTCCAGCTGGTGGAATAGACCCCCTCACCCAGAAAGAGAGTCTACGAAAGAGAATGGGTGGGGGGTCTACACTGGCAAAAGAGATTCATGACAATGTGGCTTTTGAGCCAATATCTGAAGGATGAGAGGGAACTGACCTTGAGAAGGGCTGTGGGATGAATGTTCCATAGAAAGACAGTGGCAGGGATGAAGGCTTTGAAGGGATGGAGAAGATGCTTCCACAAGCCGGGCACATGGCAGGAGTCCAGCAAGCAACGGGACGTGGGTTGGTTGAGCTCATGAGTCTTATCAAGATTCAAAGAACACAGGAACGTGTAAGCCTCAGGGAAGGCTTTGGGCTTTATTAATAGAATGATAACCCTTAAAGGATTTAAGTAGAAGCGTCACGTCCTGCTTACTAACCCCTGTTTTGTTCAACAGTCAACAGTATTGATGAAAACAACTTTTGGTACATTGTCTAAGTGGGTGGTAGATTTGAAGGAGACAGGAGAGGAAATTGAGGGTCTAGAAAAAAGACCACTGGAGCAATTCACCAAGAAATGGCGGCATGTTTGGAAACACGTGATGGTGGATGGATTTGAATAACAACAAATTAGACATTCTTAAGGTGTTGAAGTGACTGGGCTTGTTGAAGAAATGGCTGAGACAAAGAGAGGTGCTTGGGGCTTCAATAGCTGAGTGGGTGGGACCTTCCCTTCCTGAGAACTAAATTAGAGAAGACGGGGGTGAGAGTGGGTTCAGAGTCGAGGGTGGGTGAGGACAATTATCTTGTGGGCACGTTATGGTTGTCTGTGACATCCAAGAAGACATGCTGGAGACAGAGGAATCAGGGATCAACACCAGATGACCATACAAGCTGGGAAGGTGGCTGGGATAACCCAGGGAGCGAAGGCAAGGAGGTAGGAGTTGAAGGCACTGGATTGAGCCTGGCACTGTGGCTGTGCACCGGCTCCATCTGGAGGGGGGCCCTTGGAAGCAGCAGGAAAGGGTGTCCACTGTGCAGGCTGGTCCACTTGGGGCATATCCACCCCTGCCCCAGGCTTGGGGTGTGAGGGGACACGTGCCCCGAAGATAGCAGCAAACATAACGTGATGAGGCGTTCGAAGGCACGGGGAGGGGGAGGGTAGCAGCTTGGTGGCAGAGCGCGTGCTTAGCACGCACGAGGTCCCGGGTTCCATCCCCGGTCCCTCCATCAAACATCAATGAATAAATAAATAAAAGTAAATAAACAAGCCAAGAAACCTAATTACCTCCTGCCAGAAAAAAATAAATAAATTAAAGTCTAAAAAAAATTTTAAAAGGGAATCAGGGGACAGAGACGGCACATAGAGGGGTGATGTTTGGAGGTGTACAGACGGACTCAACAAGAAGGAAGATGTATTGTCTCCGAGGAGAAGTGGGGGCCAAGCAGGATGCTACCCCAGGTTCCCAGAGATATAAAGCCTGTGGAAGAGGACCAACATAAAATTATATGTTTTATATATAATTTTATATATATTTATTAATTTTATTTATTTATTTATTTATTAATAGACTTCATTTTTTAGAGCAGTTTCAGGTTCACAGCAGAACTGAGCAGAAAATACAGAGTTCCCACATAGCCCTCCCCACCCACATATATATCTTCCCCGACCCTCAGCATCCCTATATATATCATATTTTATATGATATTAAACCTGTATTATAAAGTATATTACTTATTTTAATATAGGGAAATATACAAAAGATGTTTAAGATTCTGTAACTTCAAGGACGTGGTAGGAATTCTCAATAAAGGTGTTGTGAATGAAGGCGACTTTGCTCCATACTTTAAATATAAAATATGAAAAATATATACAGTAAAAGCTAAGACACAAAGTTGCCTGGTAAATTTTGGGTTGCCATGCTGGTGTCTGGGGTCTGAGGGTAGTCAAAACCAAACTCAACCCGGGTATCAGAAGACGATCAATGGCATTTAACCAATAATTAATTCAATAACCTTTGGATGAACGAAGCTTCACCTGCGAAATTAATTCAGTGCGGGTTAAAGACGAGTTTCGACATTAAGAAGAATTGACGTTCAAAGACCATTAATGACGACTCAAATAAATGACAGTGTGTCCAGGAAGGAAGAGTTTAATGAAGTGTCACAGGCCAACAATCTGCTTGATATTAATTAACTTTTTAATTAATTATATGGTGAAGGGAGCAGGCTTGCTTTCAAGGAATTGTGGTTTTCCGTTGATGGGTGAGGCAAGACGGCGGTGCCATTAGTAAAGATGGACAATGCAAATGGACCTAAAGAAGTGAGGTAAACTGGGCACATCTCACCAGGAAATCGTTGCTCTTATGATGCACAAAACTAGCGAGAGAGCATCACCCAAGATGTGGCATCTGGAACATCGGTGAAGTTAAGTTACCTCAGAGCCACCTGGGAGACAGACAACTTTTTCAAAGTTGCCGTGAGAGCCTCTGGGATTTCCTCCAGCTTCCTTATGTTCAGAATTTTCCATTTCTCTTTTTCTATGTGAAGGCTCTAATTTTTTTTTTCCCTCAGCAACGACAAATGGTGGCCATTTGAGCTACTATCTCCTTCATTTCCACCTGCTGTTCCTCTCACGCTACTTCAGTGATAATTGTAATTCAATATGGCCCTCGCGTGGCATAAATCACCCATTTCCCATCCTCCCACTCATGGATTATGCCTCATATTATATGCAGCTGAATCATGGTTCTTTTATTACATATGATTGTATACGTATGGGCAATCTCAGAGTTTTATTTCAAGTGCCTGTATCCTGGGGTCTATTCAAAAACCAGTAATTATGTTTGTGAGAGGTTTGAGGAAAAGCAGTCAGTACATGAAAAGTGCGATGCCTTGAGGAGGATTTGCTTATGCAGTGAACTCTCGCCAAGGCTGGAGTCTGGTGGAACACAAGTCATAGTGCGAAGCCAATGGTAGCCAAGCTGTCATCATGCCTGGCCCTGAAGACATGATGGGAAGGAGTGGTTGCTGGGAGCCAGTGGGAAAGACCGTGTCATGGCTAATTTTATAGGTAGCTTGTCTAGGTCCTGGTGTCAGTTTCTGTTCAAACACCAGCCCAGATGTCACTGTGAAGGAATTGTCTGGTTGAGGTTAGCATTTGAATCAGTAGACGGTGAGTAGGGCAGATGGCCCTCCGTGATGTGAATACAGCTCTTCCAATCAGTAAAGCATTGAAAGGAAAGATGGCTGTCCCCTGAGGAGGAAGGGGGTCTGCCTCCAGGTGGCCCTCAGCTAAGAGGGTGCAACGTCAGGGATGCCCTGGCTGTCCGGCTCGCCGGCTGCCCTGCGGAGTTTGAAGTCACCAGGCTCCACATCATATCAACTGATTTCTCAAAATCCATCATCTCTCCCTGTCTTTCTCTCTGTCTCTCTGTAGATACATGTTATGAAGTGTAGGTTCTTCTCTTGTTGCAGAAAGAATTTAGAGACAAGACACTGAGGTCAAGAAAGCAAAGTGAGGATTTATTATTAGGTGACAAGACGCTCTCGAGGGGAGAGTGGGCAGACTCAGGTGAGCAGCTGCCCCGTTTCTTTGGCAAGTTGGTTACATGAGGTGTAAAAATGAATGGGCGGAATATTCATTGGGGAGGGAGGGGCTTGGGGTCATATTCCCTGATTTCCATCCCAGATCCCCCTTCCCGAGGGGAGGAGGCATTTTTGTCCTTATTTAGTCTGGATCAGACGTGTCATGGCATCACTGCAGGATGGGGACTTCTGATCTGCAAGGCTAACGTTATTGAAATGAGGGCATAATGCGAAAAAGGTTACATTCAGACACTGGAGATTCCTGCCTTTCCCTGCCTTTCTCTGTCTGCCTCCAGGCCACTTGCTTGTTACCCCAAAATGTGTGATTTCTTATCAGTCCCGAGGTTCCTGATGTTCTCTGTCTGCCCAAGGACACACATGGTTCACAAGATGCATGGTTTTCTGCCATTTGGCCCATGCCCCCCTTTCTCCACTCCCTTCTCAGCTAGCTACCTGCCTGCTCTAACAGATACAGGTATGGTACCCACAGGTGAATGCACAGGACAGGCCTGTTGGTTCTGTTCTCTGGAGAACCCTGGCTAAAGCATCATGTGCAACTAATCAGCTTATTAAGAAGAACGAGAAGAACGTTGTCCTTCAGGAAAATGACTCAACCTGCCTGAGCTGACCACGCAGGGAGGAAGTCCAGGTGATAAATACTTATTTCTGTTCCTTCTTTGCATCCTCCTGAGGCTCCTCATCGGCTAAAACCCAGCAAAGAAGAAATCTGACCCTTAATCCATTCAGCTCAGCCTCGCAGGGTGGGCAGTGGGGACAAAGGGAGAAGGGCCACGTCTGGGGCAGGTCGCACGGCACCAGTTTGTCCCCGTCTTCCCTTGCTCTGCCTCTGAGTCTCCTGGACGGAACCAGCATCCTGGGAGCGGGGGTCCTCTGCTCCCGTGTGCCTGAGTCTGTTTCCATCACAACACTGAGAGTTTCAGCACCACTATGATGATACTAATGGTGCTATTCTGACCTCCCTGGTCAATACATCTCAATTTATTCACATCTTAGTTAGGAAAAAGTGAATCCTCCTAATAAAGATAATAAGATGTTGGTTATTCTGTTATGCTGTTATGCTAAGAATGATCAGAGATTTATTTACTCGCCCAACGACTCTACGTGTTTGCGTTCTTCCCATTTTACTGAGGACAACTTGAACTCTGAGGTGCGGTGGATCACATCCTGTCACTTTCTAATTCCAAAGTCAAGCTTTCTCTCCACGACACAGCACGCCCTCATCTTATAACACAAAAGCAAATGTTACCGTAAGGAAATAAAGTAAAGGGCACTGAGAAATTGCGTCATTGACTGAGATTCTTAAATGGAGTAAAGCACACTCTACTGTGTTTCTATATATGAAAATTATACAGCACGACCTTTATTTTACACAGAAGTGGTGGTAATAACACTCTGATGAGCCGTAAGCTTGAGACGGAACTGGGTCCATGTTGATACTGTGTCCACGTTAAATCTAAATTCCAACGGAAAGATCTTGATTCACTAATTACCTTCCCAAACAATTATTTAGAAGGAAAATAGTGATTGACAGCCCCAGGAAAGCATGAAAACTGGAATAATGTGCCGAACTCAGTGCAAAAATGACAACACAGGCAAATGATTTCTTTGACTTAGCTGGCCCTCCGTCGCATGTCTTTCATTTGGAGTAAGTAAAGGATGGAATTTTTTCTACAGAAAGATAATTTTATAGGACCAGGACACTCCCTTAATACACTTCAGGACATTTCTGTCCATCTGAATGTTTCGGTCAAATCCCCAAGAGGTGACATGGCAGCCTGGGTGACACCAGGAGGTAATCAAAGGACACAAGTCTTCGTAGGAGTCCGAGGGCGGGAGAGGTCAGAAGCAGGATGCCTGTATCCACAATTACATTCAATTCTCTGCTTCAGAGAAGGTCTCTGAACATTGAAGGCCCCCAGAAGAGCACTCAATCTGTTGCTTTTGCCCCTTGTGTTTCCGTGAAAGAAGGTCAACTTCTTTCTGAATTTGCTTCTTCCAATGCCTAAAATATGGTACAGTTTTAATGAAAGTCATTTTTGAGGAAGGCGAACGCATTCTTTCCATTTCGTTCTGGCCCCCTCTCGTCTCCTCCAGAACAGGGGAGCATGAGTGACGATATGATGAGCAGACAGAGCTGCTTAATTTTTAATATGTAATTTAATGCCTTGTTAGGATCCAAAAATATAATGTAGCTGATGAGACCTGGAATTCAAAATGCCGTAGGAAAACAAATCGTAAATCACCGAAGCGCAAGACAGGAAACTTGATTAATCAATCTGTTGTTGCAAACAGCAAACAAATGGCCTCGGAAAGGAAGAAAGCTTCTCAAGTTCCAGTGAAACAGAACATGTGATGAACACAGGGTGTTCACTCACTCAGAGTTAAGACAGGAGGGGAGTGACTGCCTTCTTGACAAATGAAGAACCTTGGGGAAGACAATGGAAGCAAGATGAAAAGACCCTTCAAGAGGATGAGTTTCTTGGTTTTCTGGTCAATTTAAATGCAGGGCACGATTGGAGAACCCTTTCTCCGCGGAATGGGAAGAAAGTTGAGGATCACTAATGCCAGTGTCTATGCACGTGGCCGCAGAATTCTGTGTGTCACTGATGAGAATGTGCCAGGCGTGACCCACCTTTCTTCTGGGGGAGGGACTCATGGCGCATCTTATGTTCATTGTTTGATGTTCTCATTGTGATTGAAAAACCTTGCCTGCAGTATCAGTAAACAAGGATGCTCCAGCCATGAAGCCACTCCCGCTGCCCCCGATGGTGCCCCCAGAGGGGACTCAGGACCGGATCTGACAGGACGCTGGCCCTGGAGAGCTCAGGTGCACATCAAAGGAATGACTTCAATGAGCCCAGACCTTTGCACCGTCCCTTACAAAGTGCTCAATCCCTCAACTTGAGATGCCTGGTTTTCTTTAATTAACAGTCATCTTTTGATGTTCCGACTACCTGGTCTTTGTTGCAAATACTCCTGTAAGTCCTGGCTCCTCCCTTACTTCTTTGGAGCAGCCCCTTAGAGCGATCTGAGTCCTCAGAATGTTGGTCAAATAAACCATAATTCTCAACTTTTAGCTTGTGCATTTTTTTTACTTGACATTGCCATTATGATTTTATCTTATGAGAAATGCTGCATGAGTCATTTAAAATATCTCATTATCAATCTTCTTTTAAATGCATTAACATAAGGACTCAGGAACTTGGGGTTTTATAACTCAGGATGGTTGCCTATTTTTCAGGACCCAGTTGCTTGCAGCCGGTTTCTAGAATCCTGGCATTCAAAGGTGAACAACAAAAGTCAGAACATTAGCAACACTGATAAAAATAACTCGATACTATAATGTATCGTTGACATTAACCACCTTGTAAATTCAGTGGCCACACTGTGAGTGCTGCTGCCGGTGGGGTTCTGCGTGGGCACAGACTGACAGCCTCACACAAAGCCCCCTGTTTGATGACAGAGGACGGAGTCCCAGGGTACATTCCATAAATCCGCTCCATGTCACCTGCCACATGTTGCTACAATAATGCTGTATTTAATCAACTGAAACTGACACTGGCAAGAGAGGGAGTCGCAATCTTCATTCACAAGACAGAGCTGCACCAGCAGGGAGGGTTCTTGGCAACATGCCGAGAGTCGCAGCATCCAATCACCGTGGGGAAGAATGAAGAAGATGGGGGGGTGGGAAGGGATAAACTGGGAATTCAAGATTTGCAGATACTGACTGGTATATATAAAATAGATAACAAGTTTATACTGTGTAGCACAGGGAAATATATTCAATATTTTATAGGAGCTCATGGTGAAAAAGAATATGAAAATGAACGTATGTATATTCATGTGTGACCGAAGCACTGTGCTGCGCACCAGAAATTAACATGACATTGTAAACTGACTGTATTTGGATTAAAAAAAATAGATCACTGAAAAAAAAAAATGAAGAAGTTAGGATGCTGGGATCTGAGGAGCCTGGAAGGGAAATGCTTCCATGATAAACGGGATCTATGGTGGCCTCGCTAAGAGCCTCGCCTTTCGTCTGGGGACGCAGAGTCGCAAACTAGGTTGTTAGTAGCGATGATTTCCATCGCTTTGCCGTGTGTCCCTCCTGGAGGAAGGTGTCTGCTCTGCTTGTTATGTAGCCTGGACTTGCTCACTCTCATTACACAGTTTGTGTCAGATTTACTGCCGTTCGGCTTGCCAGCTCTGGGTCTCAGTATTCAACTGCAGAAGGAACGAGAATCATTTCCTTCCATGCCCTTAACTCAAGGTTTTGCAGCCTTTGTTTATGCTACAGTATGTAATCAGCTAAATATTCCCTCCCTGCATTTTAACCCATTTGTCAAATGTCATCAATTTTTTTAAAAGACTATATTTAGTGGCCTTCTCACCAGAGTATGACAGTGGAGAGAAAGAAATAGAACATAGAACACCCCCCCACCGTGGGGGCACCAGGAAGGGTCCAGAAGATTCCTCAGTGCGGAGGGAAAGGGTTCAGGGTCTGCAGTCATTTCAATGTCATTACAAGGCATCGCAGCTGTTGGGATCCTCTTACGAGGAACATCTGATCAGAGGGAAATGTCACACGGCTGTGTTTCTCCCCCTCGCCTGCCACAGAGCATCGCCCTCAAGAGAACACTCGCCCTGCGGAGGATGGATGGGGCTTCAGGGAACGGAGGCTTCCTCAAGGTCAAGGGCGGCGATCATCCAGACCCAAAGCACATCCCTGTCGACGGCACCCAGCTCCCATCCAGGCTGGGACAGTCGCCTGCTTTCTTCTGTTCTGCCTTCAAACCAAATTCCCTACATGTCCCCGCCGCCCCTTTTTTTGGAACGACCTGCAGTCCCTCATCACCTTGAGGACAAAAGTCAATGTCTTTCCTGGCTCCGTATATTAGAGGTCACAATGAAAGCCATATTTTATTTAACTCTTGAAATGACCTTGAGCAATAACAGGGAAGTTATTCTTTCCCACAGGAAAAAAAAAAACAACAACCCATGTTCAAGGAGATAAAATGTACACAAAAAATGTACCTGATTCTGGACACATAGCTGAGAAATGATCCATGATTTTAAAACTGCTTGTGTGTTGTAAGATTTTAGATGAGATACACACACATACTGTAAGTGAGATGGTTTAGATTTGCAGCGGAAATTAAATCAACTGTAACAAAATTGGGCTTTTGTCAATTTATAGTAATGTGTTGGGGAGTCAATTTCTGCTGTTTTGATTCATTCACTTTTTTTTTAAGAATGGGCTAAATACACAGACTCCCTTAAAAATGCTTCTAAACTCTTTGA
Source organism: Camelus ferus (assembly GCF_009834535.1). Lineage (NCBI taxonomy): Eukaryota > Metazoa > Chordata > Mammalia > Artiodactyla > Camelidae > Camelus > Camelus ferus. The sequence goes on along the minus strand of NW_022588524.1, from coordinate 450,641 downwards.
AAGCCAGGCATGTCCCAATCAAGCAGAAACACTATTTCTTGAGCCGGGATCCAGGCAGTGACAAAGAACAATATCTTGTCGGTGATTTTTTTATTGTCTCTTGTTTTTTAATGATTTTCTTTTAAGTGTCCATGTTCAGACCCCATTATAAGTATCTTTTCTGAGACTCTCTCGTGAGTATGAAAAAGAGCAGACGTCACCCAAGGTGGCGATTCAGAAGGAACATATATTCAGAACTCCCTTTTAGCTCATTAACTCTTTTTTTTTCAATTTCTCATCCCAATTTATTTTTTATACATATACTTTTAATTTTATTGAGGTATAGTCAGTTTACAATGTTGTGTCAATTTCCAGGGTAGAGCACAATTTTTCAGTTATACATGAACATACATATATTCATTGTCACATTCTTTTTCACTGTGAGCTACCACAAGATCTTGTATACATTTCCCTGTGCTACACAGTATAATCTTGTTTATCTATTCTATATATACCTGTCAGTATCTACAAATTTTGAACTCCCAGTCTGTCCCTTCCCCCTGGCAACCACAAGTTTGTATTCTATGTCTGTGAGTCTGTTTTTGTTTTATATTTAAGTTCATTTGTCTTCTTCTTTTTCTTTTTTTTTTTTTTTTTTTTTTTAGATTCCACATATGAGCAATCTCATATGGTATTTTTTTCTCTTTCTGGCTTACTTCATTTAGAATGACATCCTCCAGGAACATCCATGTTGCTGCAAATGGCGTTATGTTGTCATTTTTCATGGCCGAATAGTATTCCATTGTATAAATACACCACATCTTCTTTATCCAGTCATCTGTCAATGTACATGAAGGTTGTTTCCATGACTTGGCTATTATAAATAGTGCTGCTATGAACACTGGGGTGCCCATTAACTCTTAAACTATCTGGAAAACGTGTGTCCACCCCTCACTCAATGGGTGCAGGGCAGGTGGGTAAGTGATGCTGTTTGATCAGCCAACATGGACAAGAAGGATGCCAATGACTTCTCAGATTTCCACCAGGAAGCTTTCTCATGGGAAAGGCTAGAATAATAATAATAATTTAAAAAAAAACCCAGCAGAGTGGAATGTCTTGGAACAAAGTCAAAGGAGTATTTCCAGAAGCGCCAGCTCTGATAACACCACTGACATTCACTGAACAGTTATTTGTGACAAAGGAGTCCTCGAACAGAGCCCACATCCAGGCGGGCTTCCCGTTACTCCACATTGGTCTTCTCATCCCGTGTGCCTGGTTTCTGGCTTCTTCCCCTCCTGGACTTCCTCTCAGCTTTCTCATCTCACCAAAGGCCACTTCGACTGCTATTTAAGGATTCTGGTTTAGCGGATGCACGTAGTTCTCAGGAAGCTGCTAATGGCTTCCCACTCTCACTTCACTATAGTATCAAAATATGTATTCATTCGTGACTGCTGTCCCAGCCAGGATCTTCACTGCATGCGATACATGGAGTCAGAACTGCCCAGCTTCACTGCTCCCAAAGTCGTGACTGAGGGAAACACAGTGAGTTATTTGGGAGCAATTCGCTGTGCAGTGGTTGACAGCTAACATAGGCGAACATTTGCAATTTTGCATCGAGAGACCTCTCCGTGGACCTTTCTGTTGAGGGTCAGGACCAGAAATGCTTCTAGAAATACATCCACCAACCGCATCTTTAAATGCCTTCCATCGCTGAGAGCCCTTCATGCTCCTCGTTGACAAATTACGGGAAGAGCTGATTTAAGTTCTCATCACTTACAAGCAACTGAGATTTGAGAACCGATTTCGTTCAACTTAATCGAAATTCTTCACAAACAAACGCTGTGCAATTGAGAACATTGTGAAAAATCAAGTATTTCCTAGGAAATATCTAGCCCTTTTGGTGTTCTGTTGAACACCGTGTATGCTTTGCTGCTGATCGGCTGAAACCCCACAGGATGTCAGGTTTAAGTTGGAGCATGGTGCAAAGGGCAGAACTTGGGGTTCCCTTCAGCAGCCTGCTGGTTTTTAGGGACTGGAAAAACCCCAGATTGTTCCCTTGCTATGGAGTTACTTTCCCAGCAAGTCACCTGGAACTGGATACGAATGAATCGTAACATTATCATTCAAAGGAGGCTCCAACTGCTCGCCCTTTAAAACAATGATTTTCAGTTTCATGGAGATACTGACAAAGCTGAGCTGGCATCTGGGATGCTGAAGCTTCCTTCTTCATTTCCCGGGCCCTGGGGTTGAGTGTAATACACCCCAGGGCCTCTGTTAGCCCCTAGGAATAGACGTCCAACTCCCACCCAGGTCCAGCCCTCCAAACCGTGAGACACACACACACACACACACATGCACAGATATACAAAGAGAATGAAGTCCTGTCCAGTCATTCAGCCTGCTTTCCTGATTTTGATTTACACACCAATTATAACCTTTCCCCCTTCCATTGGGGAAACACACATATTTCCTAACCTCACTGCACCAGCAGATAGCAAGCCTTTTTATTTCATCACCCAACATCCAAGCTCTCCCTATGGCACGTCCACACATTTTGCCGATTTCATGAGAAGGAAGCAAAAGTTCGTAATATTTGACCTTCCAGTTTGAAGCCCCCTCGTCCCCTAACCTGGGCAGGGGGTGGATACCGTCCTCACGTTTATTCCCCTCAAGTTAGAGTCCTGCACTGAATTCCTCGCTGGACTTTCCTATAACCATCACACTTTCTGAACATCTTTAGGGAAGTCAAGTGGTATAAATATACTTGAGTAGCTGACTCTCCAGCCTCTGATTTAACGTGTGCTTAAATTTAGCTTCTTAAGTGTCTTCTTAAGGGAAAGCAGTTTAGCAGGCGGCAAATAAAATTGAAGTGCCTTTCCTCACTGCATTGTAAGATTATCTTAGCCTCCCCTTTCTTCCCCTGAAGCCTTCTTTTCTTTTCTTTTTTTTTTTTAATCTGGATCCCAAAGGAAATCAGAACAGTCTTGGACAGATGCCAATGTCCCCCTCTACGACAGATTTTGTGTTCGCTTTTATCACCGTATCATAAATGAGAAAAGAGAGCATTTTTTGAAATGTTTTTTGAACATAAAACATGCTTAGCTTATGCAACGTGTGAGGTTGAATAACCAGTTCTATCTCGAGGGTCTGTGAGGATGGTAGAAATACCGCCATCATCATGACAGCTCACGTTTGGTAGCTGGACATTGTTTTAAGTGCTTTGCTTACGGTAATTTATTTAATCATTACAGGAATCTTAGGAAGCCAGATAAACATCCTTTTCATCAGCATCCTTTTCTACAGGTGTGGAAATTGATGCGCGAAAGGTTTAATGCCTCATCCAAGGTAACCCCAGGCCAGTGTGTGGGGTGGGGACCCGGGGTAAAGGTCCATGGGTTCTGTTTCCAGAGCCCCGACTCTTAGCCACGATGCTAAACTGCTTGGAGGACCATCCGTGCCAGGTGTCTGCTGACCCCAACAACAGAATTTCAGGGAAGGGCATGCCAGTGTTCATGTGCCTGCGTGCAGCTGGGGAGGGGTCAGGATGGGCACCTTCACTAAGTCCTCCTTTCCTGGAACCTCCCCAGGAGCCAGTGGAGAGCGGATGATGATGGTGATGACGACGATGATGACGATGATTGCCACAAAACCAGCTTCTGTGCCCTGAAAGATGGATTGAGACTCAGAGGCAGAGTTTTGGGAGAATCTGCAAAGAACAGCTTCCTGCTTTGCCAGGCAGGCTCGCGTCTTAGGGACTGTGAATCCGTCCTGGGCTTGGGGTCCTGAGGTTTTATAGAAAAACTCAATGGGCCGGAAAATGTGATACCAACCAGGGCACTGTCCAGGGTGCTGCTACCTCCCTCTTAACCTTGATGAATCTTTCTGGTGTCACGGGGGCACTCCAGAGAGTCTGTCCTTTTTTTTCTGAGATTGCCAGCCCATTACATCCTTCCTGGAACATAGTCTCTGGTTTAAAGCTATTCTTGGTAAAGAATGTCAGGGAAAAGTTTGGGAGGTTGTTCAGCACAAAAGCACTGAGCGAGAGAGAGCAGACTGCAGGATATCTTAGCCAGAAAGAATCAGCAAACGGTTTTAGCATCAGGGATGGTGGTTCATTTCTTCCTCCTTTATTATTTGAAGTCTTCCCCTCTGCATGTCTTTCTTGAGGTCATTCATGGTCAGTTCCTTCACCCCCACCTGTGAACCCACCTACGGGTGCAGCCTGGATCCCGTCTCCACCTTCATGCATCTTCTGTACCCTACTCACAGCTGAGCACTCTCTCTCGTCCCTCCTTGCAGCAAAACTTCCTAACATCACTCAAATCAATTTGCCTTGAACCAGGACGTATTTCGACATCAGACAGGGTTGTGTAGAAGGAATTAAAATCAGGGTGGCAACATTCAAGTTTAATCATCTATTTAATAGAGCACTTTCCTAGGGTCATGGGAACTGTCGGTGACATTAAAAACTGTTTAACTGTTTAAGGGTCATTAATCTGGAAGGGAATGCACACTGGATTTCAGGGACAGACTAAATTAAGTTCGAGCGGCATTTGTGATGGACACTTAATGTATTTTCTTAAGAGAATGCAATTAGGGCAAAGACGAAGAACCATGTCTAATACCTACAAAAGCGAGGAAGATTAAGTTGCTCTGTAGGGATTGGCAAAAGGCATATAGACAGAAAAAGATCACGTGTAGAATCTTTTAATTTCAAACAAACATTGGCAAAGCATCTGATTTCCCCATGCCAGAAGCGCACACGTGCCCATGGACTCCCGTAATTCCTCACCAAATCTCACTTCCAGTGTCTCTATTTGCAGACCGCTTTGTACCAAACTGTTTTGCAAATATAACCATTTCTATGCATAGATTCTTGAGCCGTGGGGACAGGTCCCTGTGTCCTCCCCGCCACCAGGGAGGTGAGCTACACGGTAGGAAGGATTTGCGTCTCCTTCAGATCTCTTCCCAACTCTTACTTTCCACCTTTGGATTGAATAGAACAGACTGAGTGTTTGAGAATACACTTCCACCCCTAATGGGGAAAGAGTGAGCACATGAAAACATAAGGACAAGTAGAGGGACACAAGGGAACAAAAAGGAAAGGGTCTGTCCCCAGGTAAAACCACGGCAAAGGGGAGAGACCCTGCTGAGAGGTGAAAAGCTATTAAAACTGCAGCCACTGTGGAAAACAGTATGGAGATTCCTCAAAGACTAGGAACTGACTTACCATATGACCCAGCAATCCCACTCCTGGGCATATATCCAGAAGGAACGCTACTTCAAAATGACACCTGCACCCCAAAGTTCATAGCAGCACTATTTACAACAGCCAAGACATGGAAACAGCCTAAACGTCCATCAACATATGACTGGATAAAGAAGATGTGGTATATTTATACAATGGAATACTATTCGGCCATGAAAAATGACAACATAACACCATTTGCAGCAACATGGATGTTCCTGGAGAATGTCATTCTAAGTGAAGTAAGCCAGAAAGAGAAAGAAAAGTACCATATGAGATTGCTTATATGTGGAATCTAAAAAAGAAAAGAAAAGGACAAGTGAACATAAATACAAAACAGAAATAGACTCACAGGCATAGAATACAAACTTGTGGTTGCTGCAGGGAGACGGGTGGGAAGGAACAGACTGGGAGTTTGAAATTTGCAGACACTGACAGGTATATATAGAATGGATAAACAAGATTATACTGTAGAGCACAGGGAAATGTATACAAGATCTTGTGGTAGCTCATGGCTAAAAAGAATGTGACAATGAATATATGTATGTTCATGTATAACTGAAAAATTGTGCTCTGCACTGGAAATTAACACAACATTGTAAACCGACTATAACCCAATTAAAAAAAACAAATACTCCACAGTGTAATTTCCACTTTTCCACTCCAGGCTCGTACAGGGGCAGTCGATGATACGCTGTGTCTTGAAGAGTCAGACAGACCAGGATGAGGCGCCAAAGACCAAACAGGCTGTGGGTATGTTATAAGTGAGCCTTGTCAGATTTGTTTTGACCTCCATGTTTGAGAAATAGCTCCAAACCCCACCTGCAATATTCTGGAAATTAGACAAATCCCTGTGCAATCTGGAGGGTTGGAAAGATTCTGTTCTATCCTGAAGAATAGGATTAAAACCATTCTGGAGAAATGGGAATTCAAAATACAAATTCAGTTTAATCTTAGAAAAATGCAATTAGGTGTTCCAAATCTAAGTTGTCAACAGAGATTCACACCTACTGTGCGCAGAAAGATGCAAAGAAGAAACTAAATATGCCTGCTAATTCCATGGTCCAAAGTTAACCACTGTCATCACATTGCTCTTCTTTCCAGTTTAATTTCCTCAGGCATACATTTTATATGTTAACAATAAAACCAAATAAAGGAACAAAGTAGCACTGATTTGTAGTAATCTGTGGATGGATGGATGGATGGATGGAGCTTAACACACCCTTATGCACCATTTGACTACAGTACATGTTCCAGAAGGTGAGGAAGAAACAAAGAGGGTTGAGTTCCTTGGATTTTCCAGCACATATTTGAGAGTAAAAGAGGAGATACATGCACCCTTGTGTTCATTGCAGCATTTTTACAATAGCCAAGATATGGAAGTAGCCTAATGCCTATTGATAGATGAATGGATAAAGAAAATGTCAGTTATACACACAATGGAATATTACTCGGCCCTAAAAAAGAATGAAAAAAAGAATGAAATCTTGCCATTTGAGATAGCACGGATGGACCTAAAAGATCCTGTGCTAAGTAAAATGTGTCACATAGAGAAAGGAAGATACTGCATGATTTCGCTCATATGTGGAAGGTAAAAAAGCAAAACAAATGAATACAACAGAACCGAACCAGCTTCATAGATATAGAAAAGAAATGAGTGATTACCAGAGCTTAGAACAGTGGACAAAGAGTGAAAAAGGTGAGGGACATATAAGAGGTACAAACTTTCAGTAACAAAATAAATGAGCCATGGGGATAAAATATACAGCATGTAAAATATAGTCAATCATATTGTAATTACTTTGCATGGTGACAAATGGTCACTAGACATCATAGTGATCATTTAAAAAGTTACCACCAGTGCCAGAACCACCACCTTTGTTGATTATAATGGTATGAGGTGCTGGGACTGAATCAGAGCAGACTTGGGAAATCTGTGTATTTTTTAGAGCTTATGAAATCTTTGGTAAGGACAAGCCCTGATTTCCAGATTCAATTTCTCTAAAATGCAGATTCAATTCCTCTAAAATTCAACTTGTCAGTGGTTGCTGGGTTTATTTTAATCACTCCTGATACAGTGGGGGCTATGTTCACTCACGCACTAAGTTAGTTATCTCTTGATGCATAAAAAATGACCCTAAAATGTAGCAGCTAAAAAACAAACCAAAAACCTGAGGTTCATTGCTCACAGGTCCTGGAGGATAAGTGCACAGCAAGGACCATAAGGGAGAGAGACAGAGAGAGAGGGAGAGGATGCAGACTCTGTCCAAGGATGTGGTACCCAGGGTTTCACAGCTTCAGTCCTCATCCTTCTTCGGAGGATTATAAAACATAAGAACAGGAAGGGAAGAGTTGGGTCACTTAACAAGTCATCCATCCAGGTCACCCAGGGATCTCTAAAAGAGGATCTTCATGAATGATGCGGCCTGGCCCCTTATCTAGATATTGAGAGGGTATTTGTATCTGTCACACAGCTGGCAATATGTTTATTCAAGACGGGTGTCTTTGAAATGGATGCAAGTCAAAGGCTTAATGCCACTTGCTTCATTACAGTGGAAAAAGCTATGTGCTGGGAACTTATAGATTGTGTACACCATCTGCAGAACAGATGCCCTACAATTGCCTAAGTCTTGGGGGAATTTGCTTGCAAAAATGACCAAAGCAATTCTCCCCTGTTTTTTTTTTTTTTGGAATGTGGCATTGCACCTCTGGCCACCAGCAGATGAGAACCATTGTACCTAAGCTGGACTGTGATGTTTTATTAGTCTGCTCACATCGCCATAATGAAGAATGTAGACTGGGGGACTTAAACAAAGGACATCTGGCTCTCATAGTTCTGGATGCAGATGTCTAAGTCATAAATATACATGTATATACATATATATACACACACACATACAGATAAATGTGTATTATATGATGAATAATGAATGGATATACACAGAAACACATATCTGTTTTCTCATTTGAATTTCACAATAATCTAAAACAAGTGTAATATTCCTACTGTGATGATGAAAGAACAAAAGATCACAGAAGCTACCCAATGAGCAAAAGATAGAGCCCACTTTTTTCCCCAGTAAAGCTTGCTACACCTGGGTCTTCTCATCCTGTGTGGTTAATTGAATTCACTGACTGAGAGCTTGTGAACATGGATGGTCTGTTGTGAATGTACATTGTTTTCCTTTTAAAATTCCTGGAACACATGCACCGTGAAATAAAATGCACGCTAGCTCTTCAGCTAGACTGATGTTTCTAACGTTCCAGGTAAGTCTAAAATTTGCAATTCTGTCTAATTTTCTTCATCAGTCAAAGATTACTTAACTATTGACTGTAAGAAGTAAATTTCAGCATTTTCTATTTCGATGAGCAGATCCTGCTTGCAGAAATGCTGCAATTGTGCTGTTTAACTTCAATTTGATTTTCTCTTAAAGGAGAGGCACCAGATTATTCACATTATGGTTGTGATATTCTTGATCTGGATGGCTTTAAACTCTACTGAATGTGGGAATATTTACTGTCTTTTTTTAGAGGATGTTCAATTGTCTCCAATCAAACTCAGTATATATTTAAATGTTAAGTAGGTGTTACTACTGATTGCTGTATCTGAAGGGTTTTCCTGCCTGCAGCCAAATATAACAAAGTCAAACTTAATTGATTTCTTTTAAGTTCAAAATTACTCTCCTCTCTAACGTTTCAAGGGCTTCCCCAGCTCTGTTAGCCTATTCCTACATAATGCTTTCAGATCAACACCTGTAATACTTGCCCTTAATTTACATGAGAGTCCGCAGTATGACCCAGGTCGGGGTGAGAAGGTATTAAAGTCACCTCAGTGATCTGGTCCATGTACTGTGATTGGAGAATCCAAAATTGTTCCCGATGCCAAATGAAATCTCTCCAACAGTTTGGCATTTCCTGAAACTCATTCTTGTATTCTCCATACAGTGATGCTGGAGTTTCTAATCATGACCCTTCTGGGGATCCAAAGAGATGGACTAAAGATGGAGGCCAGTCTGCTACACAAGATCATTGGAGGTCCCTTTGTTTGCACCTCCTGTATCAGCAAACTGGTTGTGCCTTTTGCTATTTCAAGTCCAGTCCAGAAGAGTGAAACTTCATGGGACCAGATCCCTTTCTAAATTAGCTTATCCTCTGTACCCTGCCCAGAATCCATCTCCATAACAATGCACATTCTATAGTAAACAGAGGCATCATTATCAAGAAAGACAGGAGATACACATGGACAAACACGAATGCCACTCATAACTCAGAGATATTTGTTCTCAATGCTCCTGTGTGATCCTCTTGTGACCTTGGTGTACTGTGTGGCTTGGTTTCACCCATTCCTCACTCAAAAACCATCACTTGGAACAGGTCCTCCTGCGGACCTGAGAGCAGGCATGCTGTATAGAGCTGCGTGCTTTCTAACGTGGGCTTCCATCATCAGCAAGTTAGCAATACAGACAGCAAGAGTTACAAAAACTCAGTGTGAAGATGGAAAATGATTTTCAAGAATCTATCTTTATCGAACTAGATCTTGGCCCATTGCTTTCAACTGCACTGAAAATTATTCTGAAAGATATTTACTTACGGCATACACACACATCCACATATGTGTGCACACACAAATAAGTACCATAATAAATGAGCTTTTGAAGAAAATTTGATAATACATTTTCTTTCCATAGTGCTTTATTGTCTTGAATCCACTAAAAAAAAAAGTCTACAGTCAAGAAACGAGTTTAACTCCATACAGTCTAATTTAGTTTCCATATCTAACTTGTGCACTGATGAGGGAAGAGATGTTAAAATCTGTCTGCATACCTATCACATTACTTGGATGAGGCACTGAAGGATGTCACTGGAATGTCATATTCAATAAAGACCTTACCCAAGAGTGAGAAAGAAAAGAATGTTTCTTCTCTTCCAAGGAGCTATTGTGGTGTCTACCCAAATTACCTCTCTGGGTATTTAGACGAGGTCTGATTTGGTTTACAATTCTTTGGAATATTTGCTTTTTTTTTTCCTTTTTCAGTTTTATTAGGTAGAATTGTTACAGCTCGACTGCACATACACATTATGTTGCATGTAAATACATATGTACAGTATACTGCTCTTTTTATTTTAGTTTACATATATGAACTGTTCACTGTTTCTGAGAGTAGTGCAGAGCTTTAGCTTTTTAAACTTACATAGTTATCAAAGGAATAAAGCCAACCACAAAATAAGAATCAACAGAATGCGGTAACCCAGTCATAAAGGACAGTCAGAAGTGCTTACACATATTCAAGAAATCAAAATGATAATTAGTCCATTTGTGGCCTTACTATTACCTTTAGATTCCTCATAGAAATGATGTCATATGGCATTTTGCTTTCTCTTTCCAGCCCACTTCACTTAGAATGACAATTTTCAGGTCCATCTATGTTGCTGGAGATGGTATTATTTTATTATTTTTCATGGCTGAGTAGTATTCCATTGTATACATATACCACAGCTTCTTTATCCAGTCACCTGTTGATGGACATTTAGGCTGTTTCCATGTCTTGGCTGTTGTAAATAGTGCTGCTGTGAACATTGGGGTGCAGGTGTCTTTTTGAGTTTTATTTTTCTCCAGAGATATGCCCTGGAGTGGGATTGCTGGATCTTTCCCTTTTTAAGCTTTTTGAAAATCACTAGCTGATATCAATTTCTCAGGGCTTTATAGAGCATTGGGACTTTTCTGGAAAACACAACCCCCTCAAGAAGAGATTACTTCTCGAGTCATCTGTAGACACAGAGGTGTCCCAAGGGATTGTCACAGAGGCAGGGAATTGGAGCAGAGAGCAGAACAAAGGAAATCTGGAGTGCAAAGGGCTGCTTTGGAGAACCTCTTTTCTGGGAGTCTCATCTGATGGAGGCGGTGGAAGGGCAAGAAGTAACCAAAACTCTTCCTCATCCAGAAGTTCATAGACATGAAACACAGGACTTGGCCACTTTATAATTTTACCAAAGGCAAGCTCTGCCTGAGGTCCCCCCTGGAGAGGGAGGGGCTTTGTCTTCTTATTTATTGTGTCTCTCTGTGCCTGTTTTCTGGACAAATACATGATTTTTGTTGCAAGGGCTGCTGATCTGTTCAAGCCTCTTAATTTCTCTCCGAGAAAAAAACAAAACAAAACATATCTGAGCAAATAAACAAAGCTTTACTTTCTCGTTATAATCTAAAAGGAATTTTAAAAACTATTCTAGAAACAGGATAGCACAGTCCACTTTAAAAGACTTGAAAATTGATATGTGTTTTTGTTTTGGAACATATCTTAACTATTACAACTAGACACTAATTTGATTCTTAAGATTCAGAAATATTTTGCTATAGTAAGTTTATATCATGGGACAAATGTTTTTCTTTAAAGGTAAGACTGAAAATCTACATCTTCTCAAAATACAATCATTGTCAAAGATGTACAATAACATTATTTCAACAGTAAAGTATGGTATTTGGTGTATCCCTGGCTATTGGACATGTTGAAAACACATGCCTGGTAGTAAAAAAAAAAACATACATATTCATTCATACCAAGTCTGGGATTTTGAAAAGTGTTCTCACTGCTACTTAGAAAATGCATTGATTTCAAAATTGCAGAATAGATAAACAAGATTATCCTGTAGAGCACAGGGAGATATACACAAGACCTAAACTGTGTAAGTTTAAAAAACTAAAGCTCTAAACTATTCTTACAAACAATGATCAGTACATATATGTAAACTAAACAATAATTGCAGCACCCCAATGTTCACAGCAGCACTATTTACAACAGCCAAGACATGGAAACAGCCTAAATGTCCATCAACAGATGACTGGATAAAGAAGAGGTGGTATATTTATACAACGGAATACTATTCAGCCATAAAAAAGAACAACATAAAGCCATTTGCAGCAATATGGATGCTCCTGGAGAATGTCATTCTAAGTGAAGTAAGGCAGAAAGAGAAGAAAAATACCATATGAGATCGCTCATATATGGAATCTAAAAAAAAAAAAAATACAAAACAGAAACAGACTCATAGACATAGAATACAATCTTGTGGTTGCCAGGGGGGTAGGGGGTGGGAAGGGACAGACTGGGATTTCAAAATGTAGAATAGATAAACAAGATTATACTGTACAGCACAGGGAAATGTATACAAGATCTTGTGGTGGCTCACAGAGAAAAAAATGTGATGGTGAATATATATATATGTTCATGTATAACTGAAAAATTGTGCTGTACACTGGAATTTGACACAACATTGTAAAGTGATTATAAATCAATAAAAAATGTTAAAAAAAGTGCCGTATACTGTATATATGTATTTACTTGCAATATAAAGTGTATGTGCAGTTGAGTTGTAATAATTCTACCTAATAAAACTGAAAAAGGAAAAGAGAATCACATAAAATGAAGCCCATTGTGGTAGGTCCCATGCCTCATTTCAGCGAGCCAGGTAAGGCCATCTCTCAGGTCACGGTAATGAAACCACATACTTTGCCTATGTGCTCAAATGTGAGGAAGGCTAAGAAGACAGAATATACATTAAAATCATGCACTGATGCTTATAAAATCCTAGTTAGATATCTTATTTATACAGGTTCTTGTAATGATCACATCCCAGTGGGATGAGGTGCTATTTAAACATTGCGGAGGGACACGTTTTAAAGCTTGTGGCTTGCATTTCATTTATGATGATAAGATCATATTAAGCTAAATTAATGAGGACCATTCTCTTTATTTGCGTTAATTAACCATGAAAAAATATAGCATGGCAACTCATATCTTTGTGATTAAATAAATCATAGTAACTTTCTCAGCTCTCCTATTTCTTTCCTCTTTCTTTCTTTCTTTCTTTCTTTCTTTCTTTCCTTTCTTTTTCTTTCTTTTTCTTTTTTTCCTTCTTTCTTTCCTTCTCTTTCCTCCTTCCTTCCTTCTTTATTTTACTTTATTATTTTATTTTACATTTAAACTCAGGTTTTCAATTCTTTCTGCAGTAAAATAGGGTCATTGTGTTTATGCAGTTATTTCTGAGTTGCAAAATTTCTCTCCACATGTTTTTCCCGCCGTTACCTTGTTTTCCTCCTGCGTTTGCTGGTTCAATCTTGGCTGCCACTGTCAGGCAGACAGAAAGGTCAGGAACACTTTTTGTTACATCTGTAGCGAAACCTGAGCTGAGAGGTGGAGCTGTAGGCTGCTGAGGTCTGCCTCGGCTGCCTATTTGTTACGTCCTGTTTTTCATGCAGCACAATGTTTTTTATTATCTTTTTTATTCTGACACCAAATACTATGGTACTAGGAGAATATAATAATTCGAGCCAGATCCTAAGCTCACCGTACCCACGATTCATACATTAGTCTTGTTTGTTTCCCTTCTAAGCCCAGGAAAATGATGGGTCCAGATATGATACACAAACTTTCGCTGATTTAATAAATAATGAGGAAGTCTTTACCCAATCAACATATTACCCTACTGGAAGTTTGATTTTCATATATCCTAGAACATTGCAAATTATTCTGTATGATTCCTTCAGTTTCCTCTCTTATGTCTTTGTTAATCTGAACTCTAGATAAATTTGAATCACCACAACTATCTGGAAATTGAAGGATAATTTCCAAGACAACTATTTATCACTTTATATATATATTTTTCTTTCTATTCTGGTAAAATACAACTAAATCTAAATATTTTGCAGTTGACCATACATAAACACTGCACAGAGAGCATACAGTGTTTCTGTTCCACTTGCTACTTTGATAAAATTTAATTCTACAGTGTTTCCTATTTTATCTTCAAAAGAGCTAAACTGACCTTGGTCAAAATGAGAACAATCTGAACCCTTTTGTCAACTGAAAAAAATCGCATAACCTTTAAGTTGAGAGTTAGTTTTATTCTGTGGGCATTTCTGAGGACGTAAGCTCCGGATGACAGCCTCTCAGATTGCTCTGAGGGACTGCTCTGAAGAGGCAGTGACGAGACAGGAGTTTTTGCAAAAAAACAACCAACTAGTTGGAACATTAAAAGATGACTGTTAATTTAAGAAAACCAGACATTTCAAGTTAAGGAATTTGGCGCTGTTCTATGTATGGGAAGGTGCAAAATCTGAGCTCATTGAAATCACTCCTTTGATGTGCACCTGAGCTCTCTAGGGCCAGTGTCCTGTTCTTTTCCCTTAAGGGGCACCGCAGGGGGGACTGCAGGGGACAGGCTGCATCTTTGTCTCCATCCTGAGTTCCCTCCGCCCCCTCGGGGGTGGGGGTAGTGGGGGTGGACGTACTGGCTGATGACTTGATGGCTGCAACGTCCTTTATTTACTGATATGACAGGCAACGTTCCTCATTCACACTTGTGAAAATATTTTTGAAATAACCCTTTACATAGTTTAACAACAACAACAAAAAATGTTGCACAAGATATACGGAGCTGCAAATATTAAAACAATTAAAAACCCATTGAAGGAAATGCTAACCTTTCTTAAACTAGATGTAGAGCAACTTATTTTGCTTTATAGGAAAAGGAGTTCAGAGTGCCCTAAAATCACGAAGCTAAACGTACATTTACCTGATATGATTCTAATTTGAGTGTATGGCCTGGCTTTGCTTTGCTTTGCTTTGCTTTCTCTCTCTCTTTCTCTCTCTTCCTCTCTCTCTTCCTCTCTCTCTTTCTCTCTTTCTCTCTCTCTCTCTCTCTCTCTCTCTCTCTTTCTCTCTTTCTCTCTTTCTCTCTTTCTCTCTTTCTCTCTTTCTTTCTTTCTTTCTTTCTTTCTTTCTTTCTTTCTTTCTTTCTTTCCTTTCTCTGTCTCTCTGTCTCTGTCTCTTTTTTTCTCTCTCTTTAAGGAGGCACAGGGTTATTTATCCAGAAGTGACTCTCCAGGTAAGGTCACCGACAAACTGGCAGGCAAGATTGTGAGTCCTTCCAAGTTTCCATTAGGTGATTAGTCCTGTTTTTCTTTTCTTTTCTTTTCTTTTCTTTTCTTTTCTTTTCTTTTCTTTTCTTTTCTTTTCTTTTCTTTTCTTTTCCTTTCCTTTCCTTTCCTTTCCTTTCCTTTCCTTTCCTTTCCTTTCCTTTCTTTTCTTTTCTTTTCTTTTCTTTTCTTTTCTTTTCTTTTCTTTTCTTTACAAAGCCCATGCCAAGTCTCACATTTACTGGCAGGTTGCCCTACGTTGACCAAAATCATAGAACAAAGATAGATTTTTAATGCAGAGGTAAGATGAGTCTGAGAAAGCCCCAGGGCTGTCTCAGGAAGGAAAACTTTCAAACTGGTGTCATTATACCTTGGGTTTCCCACCTGCAATGAGATTCACGCATCACCTCTTGCCTAGAACATTAGGTGAGGGCAGTTTCGCGGATCCCAGAGCTGGGGGCTGCTCTGGCGGTGCTGACATGATCAGTATCTGACCCACACATCTCGTGATGGGTGGCAGACAGCTCTGTGACAGCCAGCCTCTCGGTGCGGATCAGGAATGATGCTGCTTCTACTAAGTTTGGGAAAGTGATGTTTCATTGGAGGGACCTCATTATTTATCTGGGGAAGCGAATGGGGATAAATCAATGGGGGGTAGGATGGGGATAAAGAATGAAGACACTATTTCATGTTATGTTTGTGGATATGGATACTTAAATGTCCCTGGGGCATTTCAGTAGGACCAGGGCTTCTGGACTTCCTCGCACAGGATCTTTGCAGCCTCTCCCATGCTGTATGCAACATAAGAGCTCGCCTCGTGTTTTAGTCTGAGATAAGCAGTACAATAAAAAGGCATATGCAATTTTTAAATCATGAAATTATATTAAAATGTAACTTGTAGATTTATACTAAGATTTAGGTCCTCCTAATCATGTCTGGGGAGTTAGCTCATTGCACAAGGTGTGCAGTTCAGTAGACAAAGTGTGCAACCCTATATTCCATATTCATTCATTCATTCATTCATTCATTCATTCAAAATGTATATTTTGCTATGATACTGTCTTAAGTATCATGGAATGTAAATGCTGGGGACACAGCCGCAAAATACCCTGTTACGATCCGTGCCTTCATGGAGTCTCCACACTTGTGGAGAAGGCCAGTGATAACAAGGGATGTGAATCTAAAGGGAAAGAGTGTGATGATGAAACTGGCCATAATTCCCGACTCTGAGAAGCTGGCAGGTTTCCTCAGTCGGGACAGACGAGATAACAGATGTTGCTACAGTAACAAACGATGGCTGTCACTTCCTGGTAGGTTAACGTAACAGGACGTTAATATTTACTCTCTGTCCCTAATCACCCCAGGACACAGGATCCGCCTGGAGAAGCGATTTATTCAGGCTCCCACATCGGCTATTAAAATCCACGGGGTGAACACACACTTGGCTTGTGTTCACAATCCTCTGGCCGGAGCGGGTCCCACAGCCCCACCAGCCACAAGGGATCAGCGTTTCGTCTCCATCACGAAGGCTGGAGAAAAAATCTAGGTGTCAGGAAGCTGCAGTGACGATGGAGCGCTCTTCTTTCCCCTCGTTCATGCATTATTCAAAATCCACCTACAAATGGAAAACGTGTCCCCTGGTCCAAGTTGGCTCTGATTTTTTGTCCTCTAAACCGCGCTTTAAAAATTTCTTTTTTCTCCTTCACTGTATATGTAGTGTCTGGCCTTCAATAAATATTGACTGAATGGACTAACACTTGGTATACACACTTTGTGCCTGCAGATGATGGGACTTAGATCAATGTTTCCACTGATATTTCTTCTTTCTTAGTTGAAGAAATCCTGAGAGATGCCCGAGGAAAAAAAATATTCTTACCTGAAAAAAAAAAAATAATAATGAGACGTTTTGAAGGTTTTGACATGGGAGAAATGTCTAATTCGGGTTTTAAAAGTATTAAAAGGTTACTCGTTTATCGGCACAGATAACACAATGGAAGGATGCACGGTGGCTGTTGCCGGTCACCAGGTGACACCATGTCGGTGCAAAATTCAGTGTCACCTGTGGTAACAGAAAAAGCACACGGATTCTGGCGGGATTATTCACGTGATACAATCAGTTGATCTAAGGGTGGATTTGCTCTGTAGGGGACAGTGGTGGAGATCAGACATGAGCCCCGAGTTCCCTGCCTGGCCACGAGAGATGGATGACACGGGGAGACCCTCAGAATGGAAGCATGCGTGATTGAAAGCCAAGATTTCAGTTTTTGATAACGATTATATCCTCATTAGATACTCAGCAAGTGATGAGCTGAAATGGGACAGAATTTCTCTCTCTCTCAATCTATTTATCTAGCTAGATGACAGGTAGTAATTAGAGGTATAACAGATAGATCTCTCTCTCTCTTCATTTATACATATATATATATAAATAAAATCAATATTCATTATTCATGGATTCTGTTTTTAGGAATTTACTCCTTCACTCCAGTTTACTTGTGAACCCAGACCCCAAATCAATCCGGTTGTGTTTTCACGGTCACTCACAGATGTGCACAAAGTGGCAAAAACGCAGCTGAGTGACCTCGCCCTCATGCTCCCAGCTGCGTTCCGACGAGGCAATGCTTCGCCTCCTTGTCTTAGCTCTCACCCTGTAAACGTGTCCCTTTGGTGGTAGATTTAGTTCCACGTTGTCACGTTTCTATGCTTCCTTGGGTGGGTGGTCTTGTTGTTTACAGAGCCCCCCGCCCCAGTGGAGTCCCAAAGTGCTGTGTCGTGATGCTCAGAGCAGGAACGCTGTGACATGCGTTACAGAAAAGCTGTGTGTGATGGATCAGCTCATCTCAGGCATGAGTTACGGTGCTGCTGGCTGTCAGCTTGACGCCAATTAACCAACAGTGTATGTTTATATATTTAAACAGGGGTCTTTAAATGAAAACACACATTTTTTTTAAAAGGGTTTTTTTTTTTTTTTAAGCCTTTTCCCCATTGATCAGCTGACCTAACGTGACCAGAGGCTTGCAGAAACCTAAGCTTGTGTTTCCCCTAGGAGCAATGACTCAGGATGAACTAATTCAGTGTTTGTGGCAACTTCATGGAACGTAGCAACTGGGGATAAAATGAGAATTGATTGTCCGTGTGTCTGTGGCAAAGAATCCACGTGCACAGATGAGTTTGCATTTAAGAGGGGTGGGAGTTATACAGCACAGAGGGGAGAGACAAGGATTTGTTTTGAAGGATTCCAAAGTGGAAGGATCTGGTGTAGAATATACACAATAAAAGGAGTGTCAGCAAGGCTGAGGGATTTCTCAAAAGCCGCCTCATTTCTTTGGATATAAAGATTCCAAACACACGTTCCTTAAATTAGATCTTCAGTTACATTTTTAAAGTGTTATAAAATCCACTATCGGTTAAGCGTTTGGTAAACGAGTTAATTTTTAGTGCCATTAAAAAAATTTGCCAATTCTTTCATAGAATAGTGTAGAAATATTTACAAAATTTAAGAAATAAATCATTCAGTTTTTCCAAGTCTAGTAATTTTACTCAAAGGAATTTATCTCAATAGATTCTCTTGATAGATCAAAAATTAGAGCTAAAATTACAGCCTTGTAGAAACAGCTGCATAATTTTGTATCAATTCTTTAAAGTTTATATGTCCACTTCATCAAAACAGTATAGATATTATAAAAACGTACATTTTCTTTGGAGAAATGTCAAGTGAATATTGTATATACATAAAAAGACGTTAATATAACAAATATATGTTAAAACAAGTATATGAATATTATTTCCCTTGAAAATCATGTTATTATGATCTGAAAAACGTTTTTTTGGTACTTTCTAATATATGAATTCATTTTTTTATGGCCCTGAAAAAATTCAAATTCTGTGTAAATTAAAAATATTATTCCTTTATCCCTGTGGAATATTTTTAAACTTGAATTATGTAAATTTCATATATATATATATACAACAGTAGAAAAGAATAAGAATTTTGAAAGTAATTTTAGTCTTTTAACTATCTATAGATGGGATTTTATGTATATTTTTAATCAATGAAGATTAAGACCAAGCAGAGAAAGTAAGCTGGTGCTTCACCACAGTAAACCGGAGAGATTTTTTCAGTCTAATGTTGCTGATTATATTCCTGTGATTTTATTTAACATACCCACGGTATATTCCCCAAATTTGTACCTGAGGATTGAAGGCAGCAGAACCTAGAACTTTCTACATTCAATTTTGACATGTGCACTATTATTGCCCCCAACAGACTGGCCATGTTGCCAAAACAAATTTCCGTGCAATAGATTAAAATAGTGTTTTTTTTTTTTTTTTTTGTCTTTTCCCTCCTTGAATGTTTGCATTCTTTGTAATAAATCATTTTTTCTTACACATACTCAATCGGTCCAAGCCTTTCAGTTTCTCCCTGAGATCATTCTGTTCATGACTCACACACAACTTACGTGAGGCTTGACATAAACGACACTGAAATGAAACAGAGATGGTATAAGTCAAAGGCACAAAGTAAGAGGAATAACGTGAGTCTGGAGATAAGCAAGGTACGTTCTGTAACTTCAGTGACTCTGTTTTCTTAAACATGGGAATGTCTCTGACTCCCTGAAAGGACACAGTTGGTTTTGACTTAAAGCATAACAGGGATCCAAGGGGCTCTTGCCTCTAAGGGGCATGGGTCTTCCCTGCATGATGAGAGGCTCCTATGATGGGAGAAAGCAGGGGGGCTAGGACCTACATGATCCGGACATGCAGTCATAGAAACTAGAGCTAAGAGACCTCACGTCACATGCTTGCTGCAGTAGACATGCCCTCACATCTCACTCCTCTCCCTGCTCTCTACCCTCAATGTCTGCTTTTGGTTTTGTTTTTTGAGGGTTTCACTTTCCTACCTTCTAGGTCCATATCCACAAATCTTTACAACCATCTCCTCCCTTCGAGTACACATAAAGAAATTCTTAGTGCCAGGAATTGTACAATGACAATTATGCATGAATTTGTACAGAGTTTTCCATTTAACTATTGCCTGAGGAAAAGGGTAAACTTTAAGAATGATATCTACACTGGAATGTAAAATGGTATCAAAGCTCTGCAGAGAAAGGGCTTACATTTTAGTATTTCCATTACTTAAAACATTAATAGAAATACTGACTGTTGGTCACTGTAGATCATAATAGCATTTTCAGACACATAGGTGATAAATAGAGAGAGAGAAGTAATTCACAAAATTAAACACTAGTTTCCGAAAAAGGAGCTGCATCTTCAGTGTTTATGTTCTGTAATGCGTTGTATTTCTGCCCAGGTATTTCTAGAACAATCATTGGATACTGCTTTTTATTCGAATTATTTGCTCAATTTAAGACTCATTTAGCACTTTCAATGCGTATCATCCTTGGTTTGTATTTTACATTGTTTCAATTTTTTTTACGTCTGAGTTTTATGGTTCTTCCATGTGAGTGTAATTTTTCTTTTTTTTTTTTTTTAACATTTTTTATTGAGTTATAGTCATTTTACAATGTTGTTAATTTTTCTTGATATACGTTAGGTCCTAATATCTGGTAAGATCTTCGCTCTTCCATTAGTATTCTTTTTATTTCAGAATCTATTAAATAGTCTTACTCATCTATTTTATTAATGAGTTTCAGAGTCATTTTGTCAGGTTTCATAAAGTATCTCATTAGGCTTTGAACTGGAAATGCACTCAATCTATAACTTAACTTGGAAAGAGTCGTCACATCTTCTTGTAATTTTTTTTTTTCAAATTACAACTAGGCAGTCATGGATTTTTGTGCTGTCAAGAGATCGTGAAGATTTCCTTGACTGCTACCAGAGTCTTGTCCCTTCCGGTCAGGTGTGTAGTCAGATCCAGCTTTGTGACAATGTAATAAGAGCCCTGTGGCTGCTGCTCCTTCATTTATTTATTTAGTTATTTTTAAATTAAAAACCTTTTTTTTTTTAATTGAAACATAGTTAGTTTACAACGTGGTGTCAGTTTCTGGTGCACAGCACAATGCTTCAGTAGTCATGCATATACATACATATATTCATTTTCATATTCTTTTTCATTATTGGTTACTACAAGATATTGAATACCGTTCCCTGTGCCATGGCCATCGACAGAGGACTGAATAAAGGAGCCGTGGTATATTTATACAATGGAATACTACGCAGCCATAAAAAAGAATAAAATAATGCCATTTGCAGCAACATGGATGGATCTGGAGATTGTCATTCTCAGTGAGGTAAGCCAGAAAGAGAAAGAAAAATACCACATGATATCACTCGTATGTGGAATCTTAAAGAAAAGGACAAAAAATAACTTATTTATAAAACAGAAAGAGACTCATAGTCATAGAAACAAATTTATGGCTACCAGGGTGGGAAGGGTGTGGGAAGGGATAAATTGGGAGTTTGGGATTTGCAGATACAACTACTATTTATAAAATAGATAAACAACAGGGTCCTATTGTAAAGCACAGGGAACAATATTCCTTGTAACAACCTATAATGAAAAAGAATATGAAAAGGAATATATATGTATATGTACAACTGACTCGTTGTGCTGTACACCAGAAATTAACACAACGTTGTAAACAGGCTATACTTCAATTTAAAAGAACTGTATGCAAAGGGAAAAATGGGAACTTTACTGTGCAGAAATCTTCCAAGGACTAACTTAACCAAATGACAAAAGTTAGCATAATCTGTGACGTGATGTGAGCACCCTCTGATATGACGCAGTAAGAGGGGTCCTTCACTCGTTTTGTATCCTTTCCAAACCCCCCAATACCAGCCTGATCATGAGGAAACAGCCGGAAAATCCAGACTGAGAGATATTCGCCAGGATGCCCAGCAAGTTCCCTTCACGAATACTAAGATCATGAAAAATGGGGAAAGACTGAAAATTACCACCGTCCACAAGAGACTAAATCTGACTAAGTGCATTGTGGGACTCTGAGCTGGAACCTAGAACAGAAAAAGACCATGAATAGCAATCCAGTGAAATCCAGACAGTCTCTGGAGTTTAATTCATAGGCATGCGCCAATGTTAGTTCCCTAATTTTGACAAATATGTCACAATAATTCCAGGAAGTGTACGGTGATGGGGAAGACTGGATGAGGGGTAGACAGAAACTCTGCATATTGTCTTTGCAACACGTTGCAGCTACGTCTAATATTACTCCAAAATAAATGATCGTTTAAAATAAGAATAAGGAAATATGAAAGAAAAATATGCTGCTGATAAATTTGGTAATGCTAAGAAAAGAAGAAATCCACTTGTAAGAACATCTACATGAAGACCATCCCTTCTTCCTTTTCATTTTTTGGTTTCCATGCTTAGGAGCTTATGATAATCATTGAGGGGTTTATCCACACAGTCTCCTTTAATGATGTAATTAAATTTTAGCAGAAGTATTTTATAAAAGTATTGTCGTGATTTAATTTTTTTTCGCAGACTGTAACAGATCCAGACTTATTCGTTAGGGTCATGCTGTTGCAAGAAACCACCAAGGATATGAGATCTGAGAACCTTCTGGGGCTCAGCCTGAGGGAATTGTCCCACGTAAATTCCAGAGATGTGGGGGGAAAAAAGCCAGAGCCAGAAAAGAGGTCACTTTTCCAAGCCATTTATTCTTTTGTTTGTCTGTATGCTTGTTTGCTTTTGTTTTGGGAGAAGGCATTAGGTTTATTTATTTCCTTATTTCTTTTAATGGAGGGACTGGGGATGGAACCCAGGACCTCATGCATGCTAAGCAGGCGCTCTACCACTGAGCTACACCCTCCCCCTCCCAAGCTATTTGTTCTTTCAATACAAATTTATTGAGTATGTGAGGCAGTGCTCTGGGAGCTAAGCGGATGGGTTAAGGAGCCATGCCCTCACCCTTATGGAACTTAAATCTCAGTGATGGGGGAGGAATTGAACCAGGAAGGAGACGCATCATACAATTTCTGGTTACGATTAAAACCAGATGAGGACAAGGAGCTGGGAGGGCTGTGACCCCACATGTGATGCGTGAGTCCCACCATCTGCCTTTAATCTGCACGAGATTTTCAAGGTCATGAGAACATTTAGATTAGCAGACAGTTGACCCAGCTTTGAAAAGTTGGGTACAGTGAACACCGTCCCCCAAAAAAGGAAGATTCAGTCTTCAGGGGAACCACCAGCTGGAGAAATTGGAGCAGGGAATTCTCTGGAAGCTACCCTCAGAGCTGAGGTCAGGAGATGCTGGTCAAGATAATAAGACAGAAGTGAACCCATGGAGCCGGGCAGAGCACAAGGTCAGAGTTGACCACATGCCTTCTTACTCTATTTAAATACGTGTGTGTTTGGACAACCGCCCTCACAGCTCACACATGCTCTCAACGGGAACCTTGGCCAGTGCCTTCAAATTTCAGGCACAAGTAAGAGTTGAAATAAGGATCTCCTTCAGGGACTGCCCAAAGTGCCGAAGGACACAGGACTGTGTCCGTCTCTTTGAAACAAAAGTGATAGGTTGAAAAAAATCAATGCATCAACAATTGCATGTGCTCAACTGAAATTATCTTTGCTTTTCTTTTGCATAGACATTTATCTCCATTTTTATTTCAGTTTTAGATCACTAATCTATTCCAGCAGCCTATGTTGTCTGTTACTCTAACGATCAGGATAAATATTTTTAGAAATTGAGTCATTAGAGGCAATGTCCAAAATGTTACTTTCAATCTCCATCAAAGCCAGCAAAACCTGCTCTCCATAAAGATGAACTAATCTGTTCATGATGTTTTCCATCTATAAACATAAGATAGGGACTACACATTCAGCCTCTTTAATATATATATTTAAAAAATGAAAATGTGCATTGCCACCAGGAGATCAAACGTAGCGAACTGCTTTTCCTCTGGTGTTTGAAATGGACTGAACTCTCCCAGCCCACGGCCTCCTGCCTCGTGGCAAACACGTGTCATCTGGGTTGGGTAAGGTCAACGATCCAGACTGCAACTCAAGGGCCAGGGTTCTCTGTGTGTGAAGCTAATGAGCCCTTGTGGGGGGTCAGACTCACAACACCGGCCCCAGTAGAGCTGTGTTCTGACAGTGGATCTTATCAGTAATGATTCAGCGTAATTCCAGTCACTCTCAGTCTGCCTGAATGCTTTGCAGCATGGTTGCTTTCCAATGACTTTGTGACGTTTGGACCTATGTAAATAAACAGCAGAGCAGTACTGAAATTAAAATAGATTAATATGGTTTTAACTGATGCCCTGAAGGACGGGAATGTTGGAATAGAAACCGCAAATATCCTCTGTTGTGGTCTCTTTGGACAAAGCCACTGAAAATGCCATTTATCTTTATGCTCTCCGACCATTTAAGCTATAATTCCTAAATGGGGGGAAAAAAGTTTTCCATCGACTTTCCAATTTTCAATTTTTGTCCCAAAGTCCTTAAGACAATTTATGATGTTAGTGCTAACAAACACTGATGGGGTTCCCTGGTGAGGGCGGGCATCTGGTGATGTTATTTGTTTGTACAATGTATCTGTTCTGCAGGAGGGTGACAGTTGGAGCCTAAGGTGGAATTCTAGACTCGTGTTACCTCATGGTTGGGTCCCAGTTGGAAATTTACTTTGATTCGATTTTTTTGACGGTAGGCCGTTTATGTTTGTGCCATTTGGTTCGTGTTCGTTAGCATCGTTAACAGAGAAGGAAGCAGAGTGGGTGGTTAGGCAGTGTGGGCTCTCCCAGGGACCTGACCCTCAGACCAGCCCTGCAAAGAGGACTCTTCTGAGAAAAGTTGAATAATGTACTTTCATAAAGCTTCTGGGAGACTCAGAGATAGATCACACCTGCATCGATGCAGAGTTAAAAAAGACACATTCCTTGTGCTGCACAGCAGGACCTTGTTGTTTATCTATTTTATATACAGTAGTGTGTGTCTGCAAATCCCAAACTCCCAATTTATCCCTCCCCACCCCATTCCCCAACCCGGTAACCATAAGTTTGTTTTCATGACATTGTAAATTGACTAGACCTCAATAGAAAGAAATAAAGAATATTGACTACATAAAAGAAAAATTCTTCTCATTCTGTAAGGAAATTCACATGGCATCAATCAGCTCAAGGAGAATGTCAAAGCACAGCCTGTAACCCACCTCCCCAGCCTTACATTTCCCCAGGAGCACTGAGAAATAGCCTTTTTTGCAAATTTCAGAGCTGACAGACATATCGTCACTAGGTGGGAGTGGTTAGGCACTAATTTCTGACGGACAAAAAAAAACTATATCTAGCAGAGGGCTAAAATAGAAGTCGAGAAGTTAATACACCCCTGTACATTCCAAGAAATGACACAATGAAAATTGAGGGTCAGAGAATTAGAGAACGGGTTGATGTGGGAAAACCACACACACAGTTGGTGTCAGAAGTGTTGTGAGTTGAGGAAACAGGGTGTCCTGTAAATACTACAGCAGCATGACATTTAATGGTGAAAAGTCAAGAGTATTTAAAAGGTTTATTTAGCTATCATTTCTACAGAGTGATATGAAGACAACTGAGCTTTGTCGGGTATATGAGTGTATCTATCTGTCTACTTATCTATCATTTATCTGTCTATCTGCCTGTCTGTCTATGTATGTATGTATGTATCTCTCCATCCATCTAACCTATCTATTTATCCATCCATCCATCTAATCTATCTATCTACCTACCTACTCATTCCATCTATCTATCTTTCATCCATCCATCCATTAATCATTCAATCTGTCTATCTATCTATCTATCCATCCATCCATCTAATCTATCTATCTATCTATCTATCTATCTATCATCTATCTATCTATCTATCTATCTATCTATCTATCTATCTATCCATCCATCTATCTATCTACCTATCTATCTATCTATCTATCTATCTATCATCTATCTATTTATCCATCCATCCATTAATCTATCTATCTATCCTTCTATCTATCTATCCATCCATCTATCTATCTATCTACCTATCCATCTATCTATCTATCTATCTATCTATCTATCTATCTATCTATCCATCCATCCATCCTATCTATCCATCCATCCATCCATCTAATCCATCCATCCATCTAATCTATCTACCTACCTACTCATTCCATCTATCTATCTTTCATCCATCCATCCATTAATCATTCAATCTGTCTATCTATCTGTCTATCTATCTATCCATCCATCCATCTAATCTATCTATCTATCTATCTATCTATCTATCTATCTATCTATCTATCATCTATCTATCTATCTATTTATCCATCCATCCATTAATCTATCTATCTATCTATCCTTCTATCTATCTATCCATCCATCTATCTATCTACCTATCCATCTATCTATCTATCTATCTATCTATCTATCTACCTATCCATCTATCTATCTATCTATCTATCTATCTATCTATCTACCTACCTACACATTCCATCTATCTATCTATCTTTCACCCATCCATCCATTAATCAATCTATCTATCTATCCATCCATCCATCTATCTATCTATCTACCCACCTACCTATCTATCTATCATCTCTAACTGGACCGAGACACAGAATATTTTGCCCAGTATTATAGTTTTTTTTTTTTAATCATAAAGGAGGGTCAGCCTCGTCCCTGCTCCGCCATCTTGGCCAAAAGTGGAGGTCTTTATGGCATCTTTCGATAAGTGAAAATTATTAATTTCAATGTAGTTTCATTGATTTCTTTGAGGTTTTAATGGTCAGTTCCCCTTTTCATTGTTAACTTATTTTGATACATCTCATAGTTTCTGGCTGTTGAGTCCTCTTTAGTAAATATACCTTTACTTCCGGGTCATTAAGACATCCTCCTCCATCATCTTCTAGAAGAATTCTATTTTTATCTTTTAACTCTAGGTCTATGATTCATTGCAAATGACGTGTGTGTGTGTGTGTGTGTATAAAGTAGGATTTTTCATGAGGCAAAAACAATGGGAATATGTTCATGAATGTTAAAATTAGGTAATAAATTTTGCTTTGTTTGTACAATGAAATGCAGGAAAGCAAATGGATGAATTACCTCTCAAAGCATCGGTGGGCACATAGCATTAACACAGAGATGAGCATGCTGGTCCCAAAATCACACACACACACATTCACTAGAGTTCATGCATCTCATGCTCTACAGCAGAAGTCATCTGTAATAAAACCAGGGCAGTGATGATCGCAGATTTCAGGGGGACCTGAAAGGCGGTGGTGATAACAAAGGGTAACATGGGAGTCAGTGAAGATGCTGATCATCTCTCTCTCAACTGGGTGTCTGTTCTTTTTTCTCTTAATCAGACATACACACACTTTCTAAGAGTCCTAATAAGACTTTTAAACAAAAATATCTGAAGGAAGACATCCGTGACCAACGTGAACTAAATAACAGACCGGTATTACACTGTGGTATTCAAATAAATTTCAAGGCATTATTTCTGTTTGGTTTCTGCTATCGGCATCTGAAAAAAAAATGCATGGTTCTTCTTCAGAAGAAGAAAAATTATTTTTCCCCTTTATTCCATGAATATCTTCAGTAAGAAAGATCTAAACTCACAGATCCTTTCGCTCCTGTTTGGCAGCAACGAGAAGGCAAAGAATGGAGATGTTTGTAATAATTTAAAGTGTCTTTTATTTCTGTAAAAGTACTCTGGGCAACCCTGCTCCTTACAAGTCCAGAAGCCCAAAGGCACTGACATTGAATTGTATCAGCCTCTGGCATTCACAACACTTTCCAACTAGAGTTTTAAGCTCTTCAACTTTGAAAATTAATTACATTGAATGCTTTATTGAATTTTTCAATTACTGGTGACTCCTGGCCACAGTGCTTCTCTTGAATTTCTAGTAGGATGTCACTCTGTTTTTAATTGGAGAGAACTGCCATCTGCTTTTCTTTCCTTATTCATTTGAATAAGAGGCAGATTTCTGACGAGTCTGGAGTTAAAAATCAATTTGAAAACAGTGTTCTCTTTATCAGCAATCCCGGAACATGACTGCATATTAGAGGCACCTTATGGTTTGGAAAAATTCTGATGCCTGATCTCATTCCAAGAAAATCAGCATTAACTGGTCTGGGTTGTAAAAAGTTCTGAGAAATTCTGAAAGCAAAATCAGTGATTCCAAGATGCAGTGAAGTCTGAGAATGACTGCTCCTCATTCTACTCCCCATTACCTGCTTATGGGTGTTGCAGATTTTTTTCAAATCAATGAGTGATTATTCATTGTTGCTGTCCAGTTACGGTATCTTAACACTTAAAAAATAATTAAGCAGATATGAGAATAAAATCTCCCAGTCATTCCTAAGCAGTTATCATTCAGTATTTGCTTTCAATCCAGAGACAGACTCACTTTTCCTTTCGTTAGATTTTTTTAATTTGTGGTTTCTGAATTATTGTGCATCACAGTGACTCTTACAATTGTGCAGAATCCTTCTACGTGGTTCAAGGGCACTGTTCACTTGGATCAGTCCTGGCCTCTCCTATTTTTGCAAGATGCTATGTGTAGCATCAAATCTGGAAACCCAAATGATAAAATTCAAGTGTGCAGAAGCCATCGGCATGTCTTTGCAGGGTCGGGTAGAAGACAGTCCATCTGAAAAAAAGAACAGTTGTGATAGTTAGCAATATATTTTTATGTGTTATTTTTAATAATATTAAAATTGCTCATTTTATTTAGCCTTATGCTCAAGTCATGCTAATTATAGTCAACGGTACTTTGAATAATCACAAACCACTTGAGATAAATACTGTTGGTATACCCATTTTAGAGCTGAAGAAACTGAGGACTGAGAAGCTTGATTTTCCTGCTGTCATGTAGTACACTTCTTTGAAATATTATTTTAGCCATTGAAAAACTAAGAAACCTGTGGCAGTCTATATATAGTCTATCTGTCATCTATTTATCAATAGTTAAATCTACTATAAATCTCTAATAGATAAATCTCCTATAAATCTCTAATAGGTAAATCTATTATAAATCTCTAACAGATTAATCTATTATTAATCTCTAATAGATGAATCTACTATAAATCTATAATAGATAAATGTCCTATAAATCTCTAATAGACAAATCTATTATAAATCTCTAACAGATTAATCTATTATTAATCTATTATAAATCTATAATAGATAAATCTCCTATAAATCTGTAATAGATGAATCTACCATTAATCTATTATAAATGTCTAATAGATAAATCTCCTGTAAATCTCTAATAGATAAATCTACTATAAATCTCTAATAGATAAATCTATCATTAATCTATTATAAATCTCTAATAGATAAATCTATAAATCTCTAATAGGTAAATTTATTATAAGTCTCTAATAGATAAATCTATCATTAATCTATTATAAATCTCTAATAAATAAATCTATTATTAATCTATTATAAATCTCTAATAGGTAAATCTCCTATAAATCTCTAATAGGTAAATCTATTATAAATCTCTAACAGATTAATCTATTACTAATCTATTATAAATCTCTAATAGGTAAATCTCCTGTAAATCTCTAATAGATAAATCTCCTATAAATCTCTAATAGATAAATCTTTCATTAATGTATTATAAATCTCTAATAGATAAATCTACTATAAATCTCTAATAGATAAATCTCCTGTAAATCTCTAATAGGTAAATTTATTATAAATCTCTAATAGATAAATCTATTATAAATCTCTAACAGACAAATCTATTATAAATCTCTAATAGATAAATCTATCATTAATCTATTACAAAACTCTTACAGATAAATCTCCTATAAATCTATAATAGATATATTTATTATAAATCTCTAATAGATTGTAAGTCTGTTCCAGGTGTAGTGTATTCAAAAGGTAGAAAGAACAAGAAATTTGCACTATTTAAAAGAACTTGTTCTGTGCAGTACCATGACCATTTATCAAATGCTTTTGCTTATCTTAATCATTTAAGGGATTTTTATCTTTTTGTATCTATTGAGTAAGCCTTCAGATTAGCTCTTGTTTCTTCCAGTGAGCACATCATGAAATTTTTGGATAGATCAATATAGATATTGACTTAGGACAGGGGAGTAAATTATTACGTCTTTCATTCTTTTCTGGTTTGGGGTGTTAAGCTTAAAGGTGTGATGAACATTGTGCAGAAAGTTTTGTACAAATGTGTTCTCACTGCACACGGATAAATGTCCAAGGGGGTAATTTCTGGGTGGCACGTTTACTTTGTAAGAAACTGTCTTATGCTTTTTCAAACTGGCTGTGCCATGTTTTACATCCTCAACACTGATGCATGCGCGGTTGCATGTCTTAGCATTCTTGCCAGGATTCTTGTGTTTTCATCAACTATTTCGCATGGTAGTCACTCTGATTAGGTATGTTGTGATTTCTCGTTGTGGTTTTAATCTGGCATAAATGAAATACATTCATGTGTATATTCACCTGTGTATCCTCTTTGGGGAACCATTTCTTTATCCTTTCTTGCCCAATTTCTAAATTGATTGGACATTTTTGATTACTTTTTATGATTGAGAGAATACACTTTTACAGGTATTTCTTAACTAAGTTTGTTTTCTGTCTGTGAGTCTGTTCCTGTTTGGCAAACAAGTTTATTTATAGCATTTTTCAGATTACACACGTAAGAGCTATTATATGACATTTATCTGTCTCTGTCTGACCATAATACAGTCTTTTCCCCCCAGGTTTTCATTCAGTTGATTGCAAATTAAACTATAGCCATGTAATGCATATTAATTGTACATTTATCAGATGAGTTGAAGTTGAGATGTATTGTGTTTTATGTCACTAAAACCCATATCAATTGGCAGCATGCAATCCCTGAACACTGAAGTCAGAATGCTATTACCTTCTTTAGTGAGCTCTAGATTTTAAAAAAATACTAATTTCCCTTGATAGAGTTTATTCATAGATAACCCTTAGGATTGGTTTATCAATTTTAGTGTTTCTAATGAGAATTGCAGTGTGGATTTTCACCTTATATCTTAAGTTAAAAAAAAATTGAAAATTTGAAAATGTGACAATGAATATATACATGTTCATATATAATTGAAATATTGTGCTCTACATTGGAATTTGACACAACATTGTAAAATGATTATAAATCAATAAAAAATGTTAAAACAAAATCTGAAGAGCATAAACATGCTCAGATAAAACCAATCTCCTCTCTAAAACCCCTAGTAATTACGGATGACTTTGGGTACCATTGGCCGCTAATGAACTGAAACAAAAACCTAAGAATCATCATGCTCTGGTTAGTTTTCCTTCTGAAACCACTTCGCCCACTGAGAGGGTTTAACACTTGATGTCAGTCAAATCCTTGCTCTGTTACTTAATTTAACATAACCTTTTATTTTGAAATAATTGTAGATTCGTATGCATTTATAACAATTAATACAGAAAGGTCCTATGTGACTTTCACTCAATTCCCCCTCACCTCGCCCATGGTACCATCTTGTGTAATTACAGCGCCGTGTCACAACTAGGAAATTGATAATATCAGTTGACCTTCAGATTTCTTCAAGTTTCAGCATTTTTACACTCACTTATTTGCATTTGTCTAGAGTCATGTGACCACCAACACAGCAGAGACGCAGAAAAATTCCATCACAAGCATGTCTTAAGCATCCAATTGATAGTCACAGCTACTTCCCTTCCTTCCCACAGCCCCCAAGTCTGTGACAAACACTAAACTGTTCTGCAGATTTATAATTCTGTCATTCCCTGAATTTAGTATAAAGGCAAACATACGGTGGATAACTTTCTGACATCAGATCTTTTTTTTGTTTAACAAAGAATAATTCCGTTGAGATCCACTCAAGTCACTGTGTATATCAACAATCTGGCCGTTTGGTTACAGAGCAGTATTCCATGGGATGGATGGACCACAGTTTGTGTTTTTACCTGTTTTAGGACATATGTTTAGTTTCCAGTGTGGGGCTAGAGCAAACAAAGCTGTTACGGACATCCACAGACATGTTTTTATGTGAAAATAAATTGTCATTTCTCAGGAATGAATGCACGAGAGTGTAGCTGATGTGGCACACATATGTTTAGTTTTGTAAAAAAAAAATCTGCCATAGTCTTTCTTCCATGTGGCTGTATATTTCCCACCATCAAAGTTTCTCAACATCCTAACCAAAATACGTTATTAACATTATTTTATATTTTAGCCATAGTAATAGACCCATAATGTTATCTCATTTTGGTTTAAATTTACATCTCATTAGTGGTCAGTGATTTGGGACCCTTTTCACATACTTACCAGTCATCTGTATCTCCTCTTCACCGAAATGTCTCTTCACTCTGTTAAACCATCTTTTAATTGGAGTGTTGACATGTCTAACTGTTGAATTTGGAGAGTTACCTATGTATTCTAGACACTGGTCTTTCATTAGATATGTGGTTTGGGAATATTCCTCCTTCACAAGAAGTGACTGAGGTGACATATTTTTCAGGATCTGTTCTTGAGTGTCGTGTAAAAATGTTTCCGAATGACTTCTAGGAATGGCGGAGTCGCCAAACTTTTTGTACAAGATTTTGGAAATCATCTCCAAAATATGTGGTTTTGCATTTATGGATTTTCCATATCTGAATTTCTCTGCAATTTCTCAATATCTTTCCACTCTGCATTTTCCATCTTTTTTTTTTTTTTTTTTTGGCATCTGAGTTTCCTTCCAACATCTGAAATAGTCCACATAGATCTGATAGCCTTGGATTATACATTCTTAGGGCCATTCCAAATCCTTCTGTCAATTTTTGTTGATCTTGTTTAGCTTCTGAAAGTTTGACCTAAGCTGTCAGTTCAGAGTGAGGCCAAAGCAAAGGGCACACTTAGGGATTTAAATATAAGAAGGGACTGAGCTTTGCAGGTTCCCGGCTGAGCCAGAGGGGAAAGTGGGTTGGAAAGAAGGAAGAAAAATTGAGAAGCATCAGATGGAGGTAGAAAAACCGTGGATGAAAGCTCATTAAGTTCAGGCTCTCATTTGGGAAGATCCAAAAGAGGAATAGATGTAAACACATTAACATTTTTATTTGCCTTGGCTAAGGAATTTTATGAGGGGAAAAAATGTGTATCTGAATTTTGTTTCGAAGCTTCTTCATTCCAATGCAAAGAAAAAAAAAAGAAAAGAAAAGAAAAAAAGACCAACGAATGAAGTTTTACTCCTATTCTGTTCTGAATAACCTCTCATAGGAGTAATTTTATTCTTATCAAAAGTTCTCCAAGCCAGCACTGTAATGCTGACGTTTCCTCGGTGAATTAAGGTCTTTAGGAAAATCATTGCTCAGATTTGAACTACGCTATAAATTCACGTAAGAGGCAGGGGTCCAGCCCAAAGGAGCCAAGGCCTTAGGTTGACAGTTGGGGGAAAACATTGTTTACACAATGTTTTGCTTTTACCAGTTTGCTTTTACCGGTCACAGCCTCAGCGACCCGTGATTCTCAGTGGACAGAAGCGTGGAGGCTTGTCTGGCTCAGAACTGGAGGCTGGCAGGCAAGACGAGGCTGGCATTACAAAGTCCTGGTGATCGACTCAAGGCAGAGTTTGTCCAAAGGACCTCGAGCGGGAAAAAACTTGTACACACACCTCCGGCTCTGAGCTGCTTCTAGAAGCATATTTATTCGAACAGCATCTTTTCTGTCCTACAGACAACAAAAAATGAAGAAGCAGTGTGTCTGGGGGCTGGGGGCTGGAGGCAGAGGGGAGGGGACGTCTCAGGGCTTGGATCTGTGTGTCCACAGGCCACAACATGTGGTGGTTCAGTTTCCACCCTCTCATTTTCAAAGCCAGCCCTCAAATCCCGCATCAGCTGATGAACTTGGTGAGAAATCAGTCTGTCACTGGCAGAGGCGTTGACCAGGAATGAGAATGCTTCAAAAATTAATTCTGGAAACTATAGACCTGCCATTCTGAAAAGGGATCAATGGACATCACAAAAACAGCTTTGGGAAAAGATTAAACAAAACAAAACAAAAAAGACAGTTTATTTTGCCCAAATGAAAAGAGAGAGAGAGAGAAAAAAAAAGGTGGATTAACTAACAGAATGATGGCACTAAATAAATGGATGATTTGAAAGATCAAAGTAAAGATACCATTTCATCCCCAACATAAGTGATAAAAGAGATGGAAATATAAAAGAAACGTTGAGGAATATGGAGAACCATGGGCTACAGAAGGATAAATAAAAACATGAGCACAGCCAAGTGCCTGGTGGTAAGGGATGCCCCGCGGTGAGGGCTCTGATCAATCAGAACAGCCCACGCAATAAGGCAGGATGAAGATAAAAAGATAAAAGACAACGTTGCAATGACACAACTCCAGACACCATCGCGAGACCTGAGTCCTCCCGGAGATGTAAAGCTGGGTGAATTAATACCAGTGAGTGATCCCTAAATGATAAATGATTTGCACGGTGATAAATGATTTCTTGTTGGTAGCACTGGACTGAAGAATTCAGTCCAACAATGCCTTTCACTCTCTAAGGGAAAATGATTTTTAATATACCCACCCAAATTAGCAATTAAGTTTGCACTAAATATATGAATTTTTTTTTTGCTTCTTAGGAAATTTATTTTTCATACATATGTGTGTATATATATATATTTTTTTTTCTTTCCTTAACCAGACTCTACACAGGCTTCCTTGAATGCTTGCTACAGTTTGAATGTCTGTGTCCCCCCACAAAATTCATATGCTGGAATCCTAACGCCCAAAATGATGACATTCAGGAGTGGTGTCTTTGGGAGGTCTTTTGCTCACGAGAGAGGAGCCATCATGAATCAGATTAGTGTTCTTACCAAAGGGAACCCACAGAGCTCCCCACCCCTGTGACCACGTGAAGATACAAAGAAGAGATTGCCATCCGTGTGAAGGAGGAGGTCCGCCCCAGACCCCGACTCTAAGGGCACCTTGATGCTAGACTTACGAGCCACCCACCAGCTCATGGTGTTTGTACGACAGCCCGAATGTACCAAGACAGCCTTTTCTCGCCTGGACCCTGACTTTGGGACTTCTGTGTTCATCTCTGCGTGGTCCGGTTTTAGCCAGAATCCCGCAAAGTCAGTTTAGCCTGCATCCCCCATCCTCCATATCTGACTGGGTTCCTCCTCGCTCACCGTCTCGCAGGTGGCGTCTGGCCGCCCTGGTCTGCCTTCAGCAAGAATCCCACTGGGTTGGTTTAGCCAGAACCCCTGCTCACCGCTCATGTTCTCTGTTGGTAATTTTTCCATCCACTGATCGCCCTTCTTGGCATAAAGTCCCACTGGCTCAAGCTGTACTAGGAGTTAAGCTTAATTTCTCCCCCCCACCCCTGGGCAAATCCCATGGCATGACTGCTACACCTGTCATGTTACTACAGCCTCTTGGATAAAATAGTTCTTAACATCTTTAAAAAGCATTCTGTATGTTTTTTTTTTCCATCAATGCAGTTTATGTGTGTGTGTGTTTCACTAAATTTGGGACAAAACATGGGAAAGTATTTCAAGAAATACAAGAATAAAGACATTTTTAACAATCCAGAGCTTTCCGAACTTTGGTCTTTACTCTGTTTCTCTTCCAAAGGCAGGACTTGGCAACCTAGGTTATACTGGATTTTTATCCGGTTGATCCCATTGCTCGTTCTGCAATAATTTTTACTATCGATAAAATCATAATCCTGCATATATTGTTTCATAAAGCTAAAAAAAAATCATTATCAGCCTATAAGCAAAAAAGCCTGCGTTATTGCTAATTTACGGAAGTGAAATTATATGCCAGGAGCACTGTAATCTACATTGAATTGTATACTATATTGATTTTCATTAATATGATGGTGATTCAGATTTGTCTTTCCCATGCATGTAAACAAGCCACGAAAAAGAGGTGATTACCCCCGACCCCTGCCTTCTCATGGATCTATTTCAACAAAACACCAAGACAGATTGAGTCCGCTCCCAAAGTTTGAGTCCATGGAGGGAACATTTTTGCTTAGCCTGAAGCTGCCGTGATAAGATCGTTCAGTTGTCTAACCCCAATGTTAGCTGAGGTCGCCCTGATCTTTGCAAAGTTAAATCGAGCAGACTGCTTTGCCCAGCTCCTCTGAGACTTACAAGTTTCATGGTGATTTCTGACTCCTCCATCCCTGTTTCAGCCGGCCTCTTAATCTCACTCTTCGCTTCCCTCCTGCCGGCTGCCGATTCTGTTCACTTCATTACGCAGGGGAATCGCTCTGCACTTAGCCTCCGCCTCTGTGGGTCAGAGGGCTCTTTGAAGTTTCTGTTAAAACAAAGGGCCCTGGGGGATGTGGGTCTCGCTTTTGAGGGGAAAGAAGGAACGCCTGCAGCTTTGAAACGCAGAGCTTTTGGTCTTTCCTCACTCTCAAATCTCTGCAACTGAAAGGCGATACCATACGTTGAGGGTACGTTTCAAGATTTTGTAATTATGGCACCCGTCAGCGTCCTCCACCCGTTAGGAAACAAAAGGAGCATTTGGTCCATGGCACTAACGACCAATTCGTGATCAATTAGTATTGTTAGCCAGTCAGCATTTGCAATGCAAACACAGCAGTGAAGGGGAAGAAATGCTATGAGGGGGTGAGTTCGACACTGTGAACTCATGTCATCGCAATAAAAGATGTGCAGTTTGAGGACAGAAAGGGACAGAGGTGACTTCAGAGTGACTTCTGGTGGTCACACCCTGTACACTTTAAGGAAGAGAAAACAAACAAGCAAACAAAAAGCAAAAAAAGAAAGAAAGAAGTCACTGAGTGAGCTAATCCACTTTGCATGGCGTTTCTGGCCAAGCCTTGCTGGCTGGCCACCGCCCACGACTTGCAGACTTGTCACTCCGGTGCACTGTGTCATCACTAAGACAGAAGGGCATGACAGGTTTTGTCTCGTGGAAATCTTTCCATGAATTCATTTCACTTAAAATTTCAAACATCCAAATTACTCTTCTTAGGCTACACTCATATCTCATACGTAAATAACAAAACAAAACAAAAACAAGGCTCAAATCTCAATCTCATGAAGTTGCTGGCATGGATTTGCGATGCAACATTTCTATTTCTTTTACGTGAAAAGTAAGGTCAAATAAAATGAATGCATTGCCTTTCTGAACGGAAATAATGCTAAATGCTAAAACTCCTGTGATATTCAATATTTGTAAGAAATTAGAGGACCTCCTTTTTTTTTTTAAGGAAAACCAGAATGTTTATTTATTTATTTTTTTCTTTCAGTTAGGTAATAAAGAATCTCAAATAACG
The DNA here is from genome assembly GCF_009834535.1 of Camelus ferus. Taxonomy (NCBI): domain Eukaryota; kingdom Metazoa; phylum Chordata; class Mammalia; order Artiodactyla; family Camelidae; genus Camelus; species Camelus ferus. Next base: position 413,264 of record NW_022588524.1, on the reverse strand, counting down.
TTATGAAATGAGTCCAGTTTTGTTTTAATCTGAACCACGTGTGTTTTGTTAACATTTTACAATGTAATGATTTAAGATAATTTTGTTCAAGGTCAAAAACGTTAAGATAATTAGCGTTCAAGGTCAAAAAACGTTAGCAGAACCACAGAGAAGGAAGATTCAATATGTCTGCCAAAAATATAAACCTTACCGTGAGAAGTTGCTTATCGCTACTTGGTTTGAAATATTGAAGCATTAAGCATATATTCAGTGGGGCTTACGTATCAAAAAGTTGCATTCAGTCTGTTCTTCTGTCTGTTGAAGACATGGGGTGATTAGATGTGCTTAATGAGTGACAGAGATAAGAAAGGTTTGTTGAGCATGAAAAGTGCACAGGTCGGGAGGTCCAGCTGATGAGAAACGGAAACATTTGTTCCGAAGTTCAATGTGAGAGATGGATTCATTTTCAGCTCAGTTGGGTCTCTTTGGTTCTGTGTCCCACGTGCGGTGTCCTGGAGAATGTGTCAATGGTCTGTCAGCACCAGCGGCAGCCGGGGATGGCCGGGCTGGATGCAGAAGTGACTGGGAGAGGTAACTGCTCTCCCCAAGATGAGGAATTTGAGGAAACAGGTTGCTTTTTCTCCTTATAAAACTTTCAACTCACTTCTTAGCAATTATAAGTTTATTTTACATAGTGTCTTGCGGATTGTTCTCAATCCATTTTGAACGTAACAATTAAGTTCAAAGAAAAGTATGTGCGATATATTAAGAAAAAAAGGATGTGCAGAATGCTGAATTTTAGTTTTTAATACTACTCTACAGGAGCTGAATGGTTTTGGGTGAATTGCCTAAATTCTAAAACAATGCAAAAATCCATTTATAAATTGCAAAATCCATCATGCGTGAGGTTCACCCCAGACCTGGAAGTCTCCAGTTCGGTTGCTCTGTGTGCCCTGATGAAAACAAAGTCAAATTGCTGTTCTGTTACCCTTACTCAGTGTCACCAACTGTTTGCTGATGGTTTAATTGTAACCACTCTGCTCACCTGCTTTTTCCTTCTGACTTTAATTTTTAATTGATTTGCTTCTTACATGTTGACATTCAGTACATATTTTTAAATTACTTTATGGCACTTGAGGTTAATTCTGCTTATTATGTCGGGATAGTGTGCTTACAAGTGGGCACGTGTTGGGCGTTTGTCATGTTAGCAAAGAGTGGGTTCGTCCTCTGTGTGGTCCTGCACCAGGATTTGCAGCATTTTCTCTCCTAACCCAGAACAGCAATTGTCCCAGTCTGCATGTAAATTGCAGTCACCCTAGAATTATTAACTCTCTGAGCATTTCTGGGGGGTCGGTGTGCAAAGCCCACAGAGAGTCTTGCTGCACAAGGGCCCCCGTTGACAGAATTCCTTTCAAAGGAAACAAAAGTTGCCCAATGCATTTGTCTATAAAATCAAAGACTGTCTCAGTTGGATTTCTGTCCAGCATATTCTCTTGTGAACATTAACCTGGTCCGGGGAGGCTTTGAGAGAAATGTTAGGTTGCTGGTCACAAAAACCACTGTGAGATGGTATCTTACGAGGAGGCACAGTGTGGGGGCCAGTGGGACCCAGTTAATATTGCAATCAGGGAACCAGAGGATTTCCTCCGCTCCTTCCACAAATGCCCGGAGTCCAGCATCCGTGTCCCTGTTCGGGGATGGGAGGGTATCAGTGGCTTGGCGCTGTGCAGTGACTCAGGGAAGCAAGCCGAGGCTGAGTCCTGGGCAAAATTTGCAATAACACAAAAGCACTATGGGAGCCGTTGCAGGAGAAGGAAGCGACACCCCAGGATGGCCACGCATCATCCCTGCCTCCCAGCACGGGCGACTGCACTGAAGGGGACCGTTCTCTGCGGGAGAACCTGGGAAGGGAGCAGCCAGGCTGGCAGAAAAGGGCAGGTGTCCCCATCCCATGCTGAGCATTTGAAAGTGCCTTTGTGAGAGTGTGTAGGTGGGAGATGGTTCACCTAGGGATGTGGGGGTCCCAGGAAATACAAGAGGAATATTATTTTTTTACACTCAGTGAGAGTTTCCTCCACGTGCCCCAGACCCCAAGGCTTTGATTTACCCACTGTTGTCGCCCTGGGTCCCCAGCCCGGCTCTCGGTGACCTGGAGCATCAGCGTTCCCAGGCAGCGCTCTCCCTCCCCAGCGCTGGGGCAAACACTCACCACACAGCCCTCACCCAGAACGTTTTTAGGGGACACAGAAGCCAGGCCTCCTGCTTCCGGATGAATCTTCACATGGCTTCTTTTGTCTTTTTTTTTTTTTTTTCAAAACATAAGAGGACGGGAAGGGATAAATTGGCAGTTTGAGATTTGCAAATAGTAACTACCATCTATACAATAGAAATACAACAAGTTTCTTCTGCACAGCCCAGGGAACCTTATCCGATACCTTGTGTTAACCTATAATAAAAAAGAATATGAAAACAAATGAATATATGTATGTACCTGCATGACTGGGACATTGTGCTGTAACCAGAAATGGACACATTGTAATTGACAGTATTTCAATAAATAAATAAATAGATAAAATAATAGTAGTGATTGTTATTTATTATCATCATCATCATCATCATTTTTATTGAAAGCACAGAGTAGCGCCGTGAGAGAGACACGAAAAACACACACACAGAGGGAGGGAGGGTGTGACCACACCGTAGCCTGCGTTTGGGGACCGCAGGTCTCCCTTCACACAAGGGCTCATCTCAGGACTGAGCAGCTCAAAGTTCGTATTTAAAGTAGTTCCTTAAGTATGTTTTTCTTACTGTGGCAAAATGTATATTACATACAACGTACCATTTGAAACTTTATTAGTGTGCATTTATTTCGGCGGCATTAGGTGCCTTCACATCGCCGTGCAAACTTCTAAATGAATCACATCGAGCCATCAGACACGCGGTAGACACTCTGGAGGCTGCACCGCTGAGCGATCCATGGTCTCTTTCATTAAGAGCTTAAAATATATGATTAAAGATTATAATACTAGTAGCCGGGATGGGCCAAGTGCCTCTAATTGTGGGTGGAGAAAAGCAATCAGACTGCATTCACGGACTGACTGATGGATCAGCCGATTTAGTGCAGGGGAGGCTTTGAGCAAGGGGGGAAGTAGTTGAATTCCAACATTTCCAATGGTTTTGGAATTCAGAGAGAGACGGGGAAGGCAGAGGATGTGTGAGCAAAGACTTGGAGACTGGAAAGCACAGTGTAGGGCAGAAGAAAAGCCCAGAATGCATTTGGAGGGGGCGGTGGGTGATGCTTCTGGGGTTCACTGGTCCAGACACTGCAGGAGGATTTTGGAAAGGACGGTCACTGGACAGAGAGAGAGAGAGAAATGACTCGTTAGGCAAGCAAATCCTCACCTGCTGGTCCTCTAATCACACTCAAATTTCTCACCGGCTTTTCTTCTGTCCATGCAGGGAATTACGAGCTGCCCCAAGTGGGCAACTGCCAAGGGGAGATGATCTGGGGAGGATGGAGTCTGAAAGGACCGTTGGAGCATCAGTGAGGCCAGGCTGCTCTGGTTTCACTTGACCACCTTCCCCGGGCTACTTGCTCCTGTCTGGGCAGCTCGTCTGGGCTCCCCCTTCCAGACTCTGCGCCAAATTCCAGCTCTCCACTCTTAACGACTATTCTTCATGCGCCCCAGTCACTTCTCTGCCCTGGGAAATGGTGACTAATGAAGCAACTTATACGCTTCTTTAGAGCCTATTAATTGGAATTACGGAGAATATGCGAAGCAAAGACCAGCCGTATAAACTAATTTTATCCTCAGGCAGAAAAGAGTCTCGACAGATAACTGCATATGCTTTTGTTGGTAAGACAGTCCTAATGGCCACGTTAGAGAGAGCTGGTCTGAATTAACTTACGTTTCTTTAAAAATTTGTAACGTTCACCTGCTTATCCGTTTTGATGCACCCCGTCTATCCCTTTTGTTAATGCTAAGGCAAAATAGGCCACCGAGAAAGGTGAGTTCAAATTGTAAACGGATTTAATTCAATAGACTTCGAGCTCAGTGTCAGGAATTTAACTAAAAATATAAAATAAACTGAGGATGAGCTTATTTACAAAACAGAAACAGACTCACAGATAGAGAACACAAACTTACGGTTACCCAAGGGGAAAAGAAGGGGTGGAAATTCGGAGTTTGCAATTAGCAGACACACACTACTGTACATAAAAGAGATAAGCAACAAGGTCCCACTGCAGAGCACAGGGAACTATATTCAGTATCTCATAATAACCTATAATAAAAAAAGAATGTGAAAAATAATCTATATGACTGAGTCACTGTGCTGTACCCCAGAAACTAACACAACATTGCAAATCAACTCTACTTCAATACAAAAGTGATGTATACAATGTACCGTCTTTAAACTTTTTATCTGAATTAACATTAGATTTACAGAAGTGTTGCAAAGACATTGAGATGCCTTGTGTTAGCCGGCTTCACCTCTTGTTAACAATTTACATAACCAGGGTAAATTTTATCAAAATTAAGAAATCAGCATCCACAAAATACTATTAAGGAAAACAGAATATATTTGAATCCCATGTTTTTCAATTAATATAAATTTTGTGTGTGTGTGCAAAGATTAACCCAGGACACTGCTTTGCATTTAATTGTCACGTCTCCCTGGTTTTCTCTTATTTGTGACAATTTCTCAGATTTTTCTTGTCTCTCTTGACCTTGATGCTTTTGGAGAGAACTGGTCAGGTGTATGGAACACGTTCTTCAGTCTCGTTTTATCTGATGACTTGTCCATGATTTGACTGGGTTATGGCTTTTTTGAAGATGCTACAGCTATGCTATGGCCTCTACACTGAGTCACATTATGGACTATACCCCGTCAGCATGGTTCATTGCTGGTGACATTAACCTTGATGGCTTGGCAGCGTCTGCTGGGTTTCTTCTCTATAATGATGCTGCTTCCCCTTTCCATATCTTGTGGTTTGTGAGTGATGCACTGCATCCAGCTCAAGTTCAGAGAAGAGGGAATTAAGCTCCATCTCTGGGTGGGGAGCTGTCAAAGTACGCGGGGACATATCTCAAAACCAGCACCGTCAATAATCTATACCCTAAGGGAATGATACTCTGAGGCTCTGTTGTCCTGTTGCAATTGTGATGTTCTATTTCCCTCCTTCCTCTGTGTTTAATATTTGGATTTTTTTCTGTAAGGAAGATTGGACCCTTTTAATTATTTACTTATTTATTCATTCATTCTTCTTCCTTCATTTCATTTATTCATTCATATTCATTCCAATTTCATTCATATCCATATATCCATAAAGATGCATGGTATTTATTTTATTCTTTGTGGTTTAATCAAATACTACCATTTTTTAAATTTTTTGCCTCTCTTGGCTTGTTGTGTGACTTTTAAGATGCATTACCACCTGACCTACATCTTGCTGCTAAACTCTATGAAGCAATCATATACAGCAGCAGCTCAGAAGGGGAGTTTGAGGGAAGAATAAAGGATGAAGATGGCAAATTCCAGACGTCCACGTCTGTAGTCCAGGATTCTCGCCGGAGCCAGTTCATCGGAAACTCCTTGACAGCTTCTTATGGGCAGCTCTTTAAATTCCGCATGTTTAAAGCAAATTCATTAAGCTCACCGTCCTCTCAGACACTGCATCAGAGACAGGAAGCCAGCAAGATCTCCTTTCTTTCTTCCACCGCCGACAGTTTTGAACTCCCCAACAATTTCTCTTGATAATCTGTTGGTTGGATTCCTGACACATTTCCAATTCCAAGAGACTGATGGTTAGAGACTTGGATGGCACAATAACACAGCCACAATAATATTGCCAATAACATAAAACATATTAATCAAGACAACATAAAGTGCTCCAAGAAGACAGCTAAAAATTTTAGAAAATAAAAAATGCAAAGTATTCCTTGGCAAAACAAATATCTAAATAAAAACAAAGCTGAAAAGCATAGCAAGGTAAAAGTCCTTTCTCTGAGCCAGCTTCTAAGTTGGACACTCAGTGCATTTCTACCTCTCCTACCCTTGTACATAGATGAAAAGGCTGAGAACCTGGTGTTTGGTAAGGATTTCATTCGTGTTTGTTGGACGGTGGGGACCATGAATCGATGATGAAATCAGTTGAATTCCTTAAAGCTCTGATTGCCTGGTTGTCACAAGAAGAGACAAAAGGAAAACGCAATTCAGGGATGATGCTCCCCCATGTCTAGAACTTGTCCAAGGTGGGGACCAGCCTCCAGGGGTGCCCTTCTCACTTGCTCCCAGGCAACCTGGGGGTGACCCCTTCCTCATCGCCACGCACCTGCAGCTCAGCTTTGGGAAGCGCTCCGAAACCTCACTGCGGGCCTGCCTGAGTCTGTTCTGAATACTTCGTCTGCCTCCTGAGTTGCCTGAGGCTTCTCCCAAATCTTGTAGAATCAAATTAGTTTTCAGGCAATCAGTTTGCCTGACTAAATTTTTCTTAGGAAGATGTTAATTTCCAAAGATGAGTTTGTCAAAAGACATGACTTAATTGGAAGGGTACATTTGGAGATATTTTTGAACTGTGTATATATTTTTATGTAGATTATGAATATATATAGAAATCCTTGTCCTATGTCTTTTGGGCTCTCCCAAGGAATATCGTAGGAACGTAGTGACAAGGAAGCACTAAAATTTCAATTAAATCTTGTTTTCTTATTTTTGTGTATTTTAACTACAAAATATTTGATGTTCTAGTGGTTGTTATGACTTGGGGAAAATCTGAATTAAAAATTAATAGGATGACGCAGCATGAAGATGGGCTGGATGAGTAATTATTGTGATTTATCGAAGGTAAAATTTTTGAGAAGGGCTATGAAAGAGGGTAGTGACATCTATTTAGAACCAAGAACTTAGGTGATCAGTGGCTCTACGTGCCACTGAGAATAAGGGGCAATGAGAATGGTGCTCCCAAAACAGAGGACAGACTCCAAGAACACCAGGAGCAGTCTGGTCTGCTCGCTAATATTTTTATCTCTGTTTTTTGCACGAGTACACATACATATGTACAGACAGACAGATGCAGAGACACACACACACAGGTTGCTCAACTCACCTGCTCAGAAAGCATCCCTTTCATGCATTTAACAATGCAAAAGGAAACCAGAATATGTCTCCCCCAGATATCTCTCTCTGACACAGAATTATTTTGAGCTGAAGACAATCAGGAAGCTTCAACACAAGAAAAGCTCTCTGCTATCTCTCTATTTGCCCCCAAAGCAGGATATAGATTTATAGAAATGTCCCTGCTCCTCTCCCTACAGGGAAGGAAGAAGATTAATGCCCTGAGATGACTTTAGACCCTTCTCAGCGTACAGAGGGTGCCAGAGGCGCCCCGGTAGCAAACAACTGTTTCCCCCCATATTTGTCTTCCCGGTTTGCTGATCCTAAAAATACTGAAGCTGCTTTTCCTCTGTTTTGCCACTTCACTAAAAAAATATTGTTCTTTGTTAAGGATTTCAAAATTGTAGAATAGATTATACTGTATAGCACAGGGAAATATAGACAAGATCTTGTGGTAGCTCACAGAGAAAAAAAATGTGACAATGAATATATGTATGTTCACGTATAACTGAAAAATTGTGCTCTACACTGGAATTTGACACAACATTGTAAAATGATTATAAATCAATAAAAAATGTTTAAAAAAAAAAAGACGCTATATAGATCAGCCTAAATTCTAAGCCACTGCTCAGAGTTCCTTATTCTTGAGTTTCCCCACTTATGGCTGAGATGTTCATGGTAATAAACTTCTCTTCATGCCTCTCCTGTTAATCTAGCCTTTGTTACAGAGCTCCAGCCATGAACCTAAGATGAATAACTGAAAGGTGTTTCCTCCTGTGCAAATACTGTACAGCAACTTCATTCCCTTGGCTTCTCCAAGTCATTTTGTGTTTCCTGAGCATTTTATACACCTGTTCCTCCATGCACCAGGATGCAGGGGCATTGGCCTTTGAAGCACTCATTTTTAACTATGGTAATTATATCTACGTATTTAGGGAAAACAAACAGGACCTGAAAAATGTTATCAGAGCCCAGGCTTTTGCCTCCAAGGCTTAGGATCTTTAAAAAAAAAATTTCCCCTCCCACCATAAGAAAGAAAAAAAATTCTTCCATGGAAGTCCATGAGAAGTTACCTGATCCTTTATTATCCTCAAAAACAGAAAATTTCCAACATACAGAATGTAATCAAAAAGAATAATGACTTTTTTTTTTTTTGCCTTGGCCAGTACTGAAATGTTCTAAAGTTTATTCCTGGCATGGAGCATGAAAACAAATTCAGAATATAAGTAGTTTTTACTGATTTTAAATTTAGAAGACTTAAATATTTCAATACTAGGCATGTTTCAACCCAAGTTAAAATGACAGCTGTGGGTGGTTGGAGACAGGGACTTCATATCGACACAGCCCTCACTGAGAGCTGGTCATTGTGCTGGGATGTGGATAAATTAAAGCATAATATACAATCCAAACATAATTCCGAGAGACCATAGACCTGAGGAAGAGCTATAGAAACATAAAAGATAGGGTCGTGCTTCTCAGGAAACCGGATACCCTTATAGAATGTTTCACACCGACTTTAACAATTAAAATATGTTTTTAAGGAGGAGTAAACTTTCTCCATGATGGGTGCAATTTAGTATAGAACTTAAGGATTTTCAAAATAAACCCAAAAGTTAAGGATTTTTTTTTTTTTGCCAAGCCCTCTGAACATTTTACTGATGGTTTATACTATGCCTATTAAGGCAAAACATTATCAAACACCGTCTAATTGAAAGGGAAGGCTCGCACTTAAGCACCGGTGAAACCGCCGTGAATTCAGTACCTCCCGCTGGAAAAGGGAGAATGGAAAATGCTAGAGGGGAGAGCATTGCAAGTGATCCTATTTGCAGGGAGCCCTTGCCGGCTATTAAAGTATCAGTCAGTGTCACAATGTCTTTACTGCGCTGACCCGCAGGTCATTTTATTATCTGACGCCAAGAGTTGCAGCTGTCCATGGTCCTGTTTGCTGGGAGGTACAAGAGAGCAAATGACGTTGTAGGGGAGACGGTCAAGATCTTACACCCGTGTGCTTGTTAATAAATTTCATCCAAAGTCAAACAGAATGCTTAGTGTCACTACCATAAAATGTGAAGTCCAGTCAGACACAGATCCTAAGTGAGACTTAACAACTGGATAAAATACCCACGAACCTGGCATCAATGAATGTAATTTCTGCATCCTTATCCTTGCCAGATTGGATGTCTTTAGTGCAGATACCCCCACGTATATATTTCCTGGGTAGAAAGAGATGTTATGATTTATTATTTCACTATAATAAAGATTTTGAGGAGAAAGGGATTATGTGAATGCAGAGAAATGTAATGGATAGAGTCAGAATGTCAGGAATTCAGGGTATCAGGGTATTTAAGTCCACAAGATGTATTTCAAAAATGGCATGGACTGTTATCCATGAATCAGTTTAAGCGATGGTCTTCCACTAATGCATTCACAAATACAAACAAAACAAAGCAAAGCAAAAACAACAACCAAAAAACTCATTTGGAAAAAAATAAACCATTTGCCAAAGTCAAAGTTGGGAAATTCCATTTGTATGAATCTTTTTGGATAGAGATTTTTTTTTTTTTGTCTTCGAGTTTCCTTTTCTGGGTTCAACTCCAGTCATCCGATGGTGAATGACAACTCTGTACAGCAGTGACTGAGGGAGAAGGTCCTCGAGCATTCTGCACAACTTCTGGGCCAAGGCTCTTTTACCCCCCGACATTAAATATTCCAACTGTGCAAGTTGACATCGCTCTTTCCCCTTCGCGTTGACCGTGACAGAGCTTGAATTATTAAGTTCAGACTAAATGTGAGTGAGATTTCTCACTCACATTTAGTCTGTGAGAGGAGACTAAAAGGAGAGAGAAAGACTAAAAGCCAGTTTTCTGGCTTATGAGAACCAAGTCTGCATCTTTTGGTGAAGGACAAGTTTTGACTATTGGAGAAACTGAAGGACAGCCCCAAGGATTTCGGAAACAGCATCAAAATTGGAATAAGAGCCAAAACAGAATGTCTATAATTCAACACAGAAAAATCAGGTGCATCTCTATACACTGATAATGAACAATCCAAAATGAAATTAAGAAAACAATTCCACTTACAACAGCATCAAAAAGAATAAAATACTTAAAAATTAACGCAAGAAGGAGGTGAAAGATTTGCATAACGAAAACTACGAAACTTCAAATTCAACCAAAAAAAAAAATTCCAAAAACTCCAAAGAAATTAAAGAAGACATGAATAAATAGAAGCATATCCCATATTCATGGATTAGAAGACTTTACATTAAGGTACCAAAATCCTAATGCCATTTTTTGCAGAAATAGAAGAATCTTTACTAACATTCATATGAAATCTAAAGCAACCCTGAATAGCCAAAACAAACTTGAGAAAGAACAACAAACCTGGAAGACTTATCAATTCTGTTTTCAAAACTTACTACAAACCTATAATAATCAAAACAGAAGGGTATCGGCATAAAGACAGATGTGTGGGCCAATGGAATAGAATAGAAAACCTTCATATATATAGTCAAGTGACTTCAGACAAGTGTACTGAGAACATTCAATGGGGGGATAACAGTCTCTTCAATAAATGATGCTGGGAAAACCACATATGAACATGCAAAAGAATGAACATGGACTCTTGCCTAACACCACATATAAAAATTAACACAGTATGTACCAAAACCCTTTATGTAAGACCTAAATCTGTGAAAGTTTTAGAAGACAACATACAGGGATATCTTCATGATTTTGAATTTGGCGGTGATTTCTCAGCTATGACACCCAAGGCACATGAAACAGAAGAAAAATAGATGAATTCGTCTTCATAAAATTAAAAGTTTTCTGTAGAAAAAGAAATGATGAATTGAGTAAAAAGATGACACACTGAATGGTAGAAATATTTGTATGTTATGCACCTGATAAAGGATTAAAACCCAGCATATATAGAGAACTCCTGAAACTGAACAACAAAAAAGTAAACTGATGTTTTTTTTAAAAATGGGCAAAGGATTTGAGTAAAGATTTCTACAAAGAATATATGCAAATGACCAATAAGCACATGAAAAAATCCTCAATGTCCTTAATCATCATGGAAATACATATCAAAATTATTATGAGATGCCACCTCATGCCCATTAAGTTGGCTTCTATAAAAAAAAAATCTCACAGAAAACAACAAGTATTGATGAGGAAGTGGAGAACCTGGAAGTGTCGCGTACTGTGGATGGGGATGTCACATGTTATGGCTACTGTGGAAAACAACATGGCTGTTCCTACAAAATTAACAATAGAATTATGACATATAGTCAAGCATTTTAACTTCAGAGTATACACCAAAATCATCGAAATCAGGCCCCAAAGAGATACTTGCACACTCAAGTGGTGTCATTTACAATGGCTGAAACATGGAAACAACCCAAGTGTCCACTGACAGATGAACAGATTAAAAAATATGGATACATCTAAAGGTTAACCTTTGAAATGGAAAATTTTAAAATTGAAAATCATGAAGCTATTTTTAAGCTTTAAAAATGAAAGAAATTTTGGCATGTGCAACAACATGGATGGACCTTGAAGGCTTCATGTCAAGTGGAGTAAACCAGTAGCAAAAACTAAATATTGTTTGATTCCGCTTGCATGAGGTACTTAGAATTTTCAAAAATCAGAGACAGAGTAAAGTAGGGTTGGACAAAGACTGGAAGGAAGGGAGTCTGAGGAGTTATGGTACCATGAATATTGAGTGTGGTTTTACAATATGAAAAGAGTTCTGGAGATGGATGGTGGTGAGAATTACACATTATGAGTGTTTAATACCACTGAACTGTACACTCACAAATGGGAAATTTTATGATTGTGCATTTTACCACAATAAAAAAAATGGAAAAATGCAACAGAGCTTTTCTGAGTGGCAAATGTTTATGCTTGAATACTTTCAGGATGGCAATGACAAAGTGAAGACAGAAAATAATCAGTTTAAGAAGAAAAAGAATAAAGTGAATTTATGAAAAATAGGAGAAAAAATGTATAAAGAATATCTCTCTGTTGGTCTGCCATTGGGTCTAGACCCTAGTCACAAAGAATATTTCTTATTCTTAATTCTTTCACACCAGGAAGCATCTTTGAAAAAGACAGTGCCCTCAAATAATTCAGATCCATTGAAATAATTCTAGTGCAAATGGCAGCTGGCTGGAAGCCTTTCATAAAACCTCTTCCAAATGTCCAATAAAACAGACCATACAAAAGGGAAATTTGGAAAATAAAACACTAAAAAATAGCTCGCCAGTTATCTCAGTTGCAGAATATTGGCCCCGTGTTCTCTTAGGCAGATGGAGCAGAATGGAAAATAAATGACCCATTCTGCCCCCATACGACTCAACTTCATCTCATAAAACTGTGGCCAATACACAGAAAAACGATTTTTCTACCTCAAGACACTGATGCAAGATTTTTGTTTGTTTGTTTGTTTGTTTGTTTTTGGCGTCCTTTACTTCCTCCAGCCTCCTCCCCAGCATAATTTTCTTTCCACAATATATTTGTTTTTTTTAACATTTTTTATTGATTTATAATCATTTTACAATGTTGTGTCAAATTCCAGTGTTCAGCACAATTTTTCAGTCATACATGGACATGTACATACTCATTGTCACATTTTTTTCTCTGTGAGCTACCATAACGTTTTGTGTATATTTCCCAGTGCTATACAGAATAATCTTGTTTATCTATTCTACAATTTTGAAATCCCAGTCTATCCCTTCCCACCCTCTGCCCCCCTGGCAACCACAAGTCTGTATTCTCTGTCTATGAGTCTATTTCTGTCCTGTATTTACGCTTTGTTTTTGTTTGTTTGTTTTTTAGATTCCACATATGAGTGATCTCATATGGTATTTTTCTTTCTCTTTCTGGCTTCCTTCGCTTAGAATGACATTCTCCAGGAGCATCCATGTTGCTGCAAATGGCATTATGTTGTCGGTTTTTATGGCTGAGTAGTATTCCATTGTATAAATATACCACCTCTTCTTTATCCAGTCACCTGTTGGTGGACATTTAGGCTGTTTCCATGTTTTGGCTATTGTAAATAGTGCTGCTATGAACATTGGGGTGCAGGTGTCATCCTGAAGTAGATTTCCTTCTGGATACAAGCCCAGGAGTGGGATTCCTGGGTCATATGGTAAGTCTATTCCTAGTCTTTTGAGGAATCTCCACACTGTTTTCCATAGTGGCTGCACCAAACTGCATTCCCACCAGCAGTGTAGGAGGGTTCCTCCACAATATATTTGTATTCCTAGTTTTTTAGCTGGTTCCATTAGAAAAACCAAGTGTTAATTTCCATTTTTTTTTAGAACGTCTTACCCTTTCTGCAGCTTTTATCCACCATTACCCTAAACGCTTTCTTTAGTATCATTCAGATTACTTACCATAACTATGTTTAATTTTATAAGTTGATTCTAAAAATAAAAACAAGGGTGTACTTATCACTACTTAATACGGTTTATTGCATCAACAAACCGCATCTGATGGCACGTTCTTTCCCAAAGTTATGGCCCCTGTGTCATTCAATTAATACTGTTTCTGAATCAGATTTGAACGTCTTTTCCTGTATTGCACTGGACCATTTTGTAATATTTTCTGGGATTCTTGAAAGTTTAATTATTCCCAAGAGACTTTCCCTCTGCACCTCTCTGTAAGTGTGCTCTAATTGGGATTAATAGAGGAGTTAAAAATCCTGTTCATTTTGCCTTTATATTAAAATTCTATTTTGAGAGACAACTTCTAACCTGTTAGTTTTGAAAACTCCTCCTCCGTCTTTAAAGACCTTCTTCAATCAACCTCTAGTGAACTGTGTGCCAATAAACACGCCTGTTGCTAGAACAATTGACTTTTTTCCTTCTTGGGTGATTTTATTTTAATTCTGGAAGACTTGGCGATGTACTAAAATTTCACATTCACAGATTTAGTTGTAAATCTTTTCATTAATTAGACACTTGGTGAAATTCATGTGAGACCCGAAGCCGAATGGTCTTGACAGGGGCTGGTACTCCATTTTGGGTTCTTCATTCTCCTTTTTTTCCCCCTCTCATTGGTATTTGATTAGTCTTTTTTTTTTTTTTTTGTAATTTTTATTGAAGTCTAGTCAGTTTATAGTGTTGTGTCAATTTCTGGTGCACAGCACAATGCTTCCATCATACATGAATATGCGTATATTCATTTGCATATTCTTTTTCAGCATAAATTACTACAAGATATTGAATATAGTTCCCTGTGCTATACAGAATAAACTTATTTATCTATTTATATGTATTAATATCTGCAAATCTCAGACTCGCAATTTATCCCTTATATGTATGTGCATTTTAAAAATATCTTTAAGCTTTCTTTTTTTAATGCAGACCCCAAACTGTGGGCACAGGAAAAGCAAACAGCAGACCCTCCACCATGAGGACCACAGACCCAGGACATTATGGAAGGACCCATCTCAGAGGGTGTCTGGAAAAGACTGAAGGTCTTAGTATCTAAGTACAGAACATTCAGATCCGTAAGAGTGTGTTCTTCTAAACGTATTTGTTTTGCTTCATGCAGAGAAGGATTGTTAACAGGATTGGAAAAAAATATTGTAAAAAGACTACAGAAGCTCACAAAAAAAACTGAAAGAATTGAATTAATAGAGAGAAATACATTCCTGGGTGGAAAACACCACTATTTCAAACATGTCAGTTCTCCTTCAATTTATATTTGTATGTTACTTTTTCAATGAAACTGTCAACATCATATTTTTTCTGTTCTTGACTGAATAATTACAGAACCCATCTTGGAGAGTAAATATTTGAGTGATGTCATGAAAATATTGACAAAGAGGAACAGTGTGTGCAGATCCGAAAGACAAGATTATAACTATATAAATCTGATATCTGAATTACTTCAAAAGGAAAGTAGATTTCTCTGTCTTTCTGTCTCTGCCTATGTGCCTGTCTCTGTACCTTTCTGTTTTTACACACATGCACGAAAAAATACACACAATTGTAAATGCCTGTTTTTTTTCCTGTAAACTTGTTAATTAAAATAATAAATACAAGACCCAAAAAGCAAAAATCATAGTTATTATTTCTTCACTTCAGTTTATAAGGATATTAAAACACAAAAAATACATCTATACTTAATACTTCAGAAAACACTCATATAACATCTATTAAAATATAAAATTATTAAAAAATATTTCTAACAAACAACAAGGATGGGAAACTCCAATAAGAAAATGGACAGGGGATATGAACATAATGTATTAACCTATTGATTAATTAATTAATGTATTAATAATGACATGAATAATTCTGCACTTTACAAGTGAGGAAATTGACTCTGTGAGATGAGAAAGTTGGTCCCAAGCCACGTAGCTGAAAAGGAGCACTGAATAAGGATTCAAACTCAGATCTCCTTATTTCCCAGGTTTTTTCCAGGTCACAATGCCACGAGGCAGTAGACAGGCAGCTGTCATCACTCTCCCCACCTGGCGTCCTCTAAGGGTCCCAGAAATCCTTTCAAATAGTTTAGCTTAACATGAGTTCAAAACGTACTTCAAACTATCCTCTTAAGACACCCGGAAACAGCAACCGAGCATCTCCGGGGACCAGACCCATATTGAAATGTGTGAAACACTCAACAGAAAAAGAAGCTTAGGGGACCACCTCTTCCCATCCCTCAGTGAGAAAAAAAAGGAGTCCAGAGACCAAGAGGACGTCCATCCACGTGGGAGATTTTGTTGGAAACACAGGTCTCTGTCAATCAGTTTGTTCATTGATTTAATCTCTCCGTGGGTTAGCCCAGCTGCTGTTACATTCTTGTGTTTGAAGGAAGATGTTTCCTTTCACTGACCTCCTGTTCCCTGAGATACTGGGGTTAATTCCCCAGAGCAGGTGCAGGAAGGGATGGAACTGCTATTTGATGCTCAAAGTGCGTGTGTTTGGGATGCATTCTTAGGCAATGTCAGATGCAACTGTCACCAAAAAACTGCATCAGACAAGCCATCCTTCTCACCTCCAGAACCATCCATCCGGCTGTCACTCTGCACTGATCATTTTTGTCAGTCACTTCCTTCTTCTCCAACTATAGTTGCTTGTAAATTGCCCTTTATCTAGACTGCACTCAACAAACGTTGTTAGGCTTAAGGAAACCAGCCTTGAGAGGGTGGCCTGGCCTGTTCACTCCCACCTGAACACTTGGTGTCTGTGAAACCCCAGGGAAGGAACAGATTCTGGAGGAGAAGGAAATACACCTGAAGGATCCAGTGTTCTGTTTATCCTATTCAACAATTTCTACTCTGATCCTGCAGAAGCCCTGTCCTACTGGGTCAGAGAGGTTTTGTTTAATTTATCGGTCCAAGTCTGGAACCCTGCAAACATCACCTTCTCCTTTACATTTATTACCACTGTTTCGATTCAATTCAATGAATATTTATTTATACGGTAATGCTAGTTAGCAAAATATTCATGACATCCTGCATTACACAGACGGGTTAAATATCACGTTTTCCTTAGACCTTGGGCCGTTGGAGTTTCACAAGCTTGAAATCCTTGTCCCTTTTTCCAGTCTTTGTAAATTTGCTTTCAGCCTGTTCACATTGGTGGATATAAGTCATGACAACTGAATTAGCAAACTCTTTCAAAGTCTTGCCCCCATGGGGCCAGGGAGCTGGAGAATCCCAAATGGGCTAAGAGCCATGGCTGTCGACTGGACACCTTATTATGCTAAAAATAAGGCTAGACATTTCCAGGGGCAACTCTGTGACCTTTCTTATTTCTGCCAGCAGAATGACCTGGCAACGCTCGTCAGTTGACAACCTACCCTTACGTACAAACTGTGCAGTTGTAGAGCATGAAATAGGAGAAACTGTCTGATGGGACTCTCCCAGCATAAACTTTCTAAATTCAAGCAGGGACACTGAGGTTGTCAGGGTGTGCAGGGAGGAGGAGCTGTTGAAGTCTTTCTTCCTTAATTAAGCAGACACACCCCAAAGTCTGATTTAACGGAGCCTGCTGTCAGCCATAGTTCTGTGCATCCTCTGTGTGTCCTCCCTGACTCTTTGTTCTCTCCCCTCAATTCCCCCCATTTCCCAGCCCATGACCCACCCATCACCCAATTCCCAGGCATTAGAAGACGTCTCGGCCATTCCTATTTGCTTAAACTTCCGTCAGCCCTGATTCCATTTCTTGGTCTTATCAACTCTCCACTCTATGAGTCTTTGCTCCAATTTTCCACTGTGTCTTTCCCCACTGCTCCCGATCCTCATCATGTTAGCTCATTGAAATCGTTTTTCAGAGATTGACTTTGATTCCACAGAAGGATCCTTTCCCCAAGCAAGACAGAACTATCAGCCTGAAGGGTGCAAGTGTTTGCCTCCCACATTTGATCCTTCCTGCAGCCTCAGATTTTATGTGGATCCGTATTCTACATAAGGTGCAGGGTATAGACCCCACAGAACTAACCCCCTACTGGGTCTGCAGAAGAATGGATGGAGGTGTTGCCAGGAGGAAGAAAGCTAACGTTAACCTAATTGCTCCATCTAAGAAAGGTCACGGGTGGTGTGAGGGCAGCATTGTAGAGAATGAACCGACACTTGCCAGAGTAAGAGGGGGTTGGTGAAGATTTGGAGAAACTGGGGAGAAATTCATAAAATGATAAAATAAAATCACTTTGGACATTTTTTAAACATTTTTTTATTGATTTATAATCATTTTACAATGTTGGGTCAAATTCCAGTGTAGAGCACAATTTTTCAGTTATACATGAACATACATATATTCATTGTCACATTTTTTTCTCTGTGAGCTACCACAAGATCTTGTATATATTTCCCTGTGCTACACAGTATAATCTTGTTTATCTATTCTACTATTTTGAAATGCCATCTATCCCTTCCCACCCTCCACCCCCTTGGCAACCACAAGTTTGCATTCTTTGCCTGTGAGTCTATTTCTGTTTTGTATTTATGCTTTGTTTTTGTTTTTGTTTTTGTTTTGTTTTTTTAGATTCCACATATAAGCGATCTCATATGGTATTTTTCTTTCTCTTTCTGGCTTATTTCACTTAGAATGACATTCTCCAGTAGCATCCATGTTGCTGCAAATGGCGTTATGTTGTTGGTTTTTATGGCTGAATAGTATTCCATTGTATAAATAGACCACATATTCTTTATCCAGTCATCTGTTGATGGACATTTAGGCTGTCTCCATGTCTTGGCTGTTGTAAATAGTGCTGCTATGAACATTGGGGTGCAGGTGTCATTTTGAAGTAGGGTTCCTTCTAGATATATGTCCAGGAGCGGGATTCCTGCGTCATACGGATTTTGGACTTTTTTTAAACCTTGAATAATGAAGACACGTTGAAACTAACAATTGCAACCACTGTCTCTTCTCTGTCACCTTCTCTCTTGGTCTTAGACTCTGTCTTGGCTCTGTCTAATTCTTTTTGTTTGTTTGTTTTTGTTTTTCAAGTTCTGTACAATTTGTTACCTCACTGATTGCTCAGTGAATACTAATACTGTAAGATCCAAGAAAAAGTTTGATTTCCTCATTTTAGGCTTTTGATCTGAATAAGGTAAACATGGCAGAGAAAACACATCCCTTGTACCAGAACGGGACACATTTCATTGTTTATTTCAGTTATGGGCTTGTCTCAGTTGAACCTTTTCACGAATTAGATGATGTCTAATTATCTTTTCTTTTGTTTTGTTTTATGCACCTGTCTGGCTGTTCCCTGCATGGACCTCAAATCTAGTGAAAAGTGTTTCTTTTTGGTCTTCTAATTAGCTACTCCAGTGAGGTCACAAGTGCCTGACTTTGAATGACCAGTTGTGGTTTACCCTTTCCACACATGAAAGAATAGTCTCTTTAGTGTAAGTCTGATTTCCAATCCAGTAATTAAAAAAAGCACCGTCACACTTAAATTGACTTTCTGTAATCCTCCAAGTGAGGTAGGGAGATGAGGGAGGGCGGGAATGCACAGATCATGGATATTGAATGAGCGAAATATTCTTTAACTTTATCCCTTCCTCTGATGGACTCTGATAGCATTTGGAAGTTTAGGGGTGGAAAAGTACCAATGGAGAAAACACGGCTGTAAACAGCTTTGAAGTTTAACATCTTAGAACCAAAAGAAAAAAAAAAAAAGTGTGTTCTGACGACGTTATGTACCAGCGTGAGGACGTTATGTACCAGCCAGCGAAAAGAAAACAGTAACATTTTTGAGAACTGTGTACTGTGTATCTATTTCCAGGGTCCCTAATAGCTATTTGCACTAGAGATACCCAGAAAATGGTAGGAAACCCATACTGAGAAGACCAGTAACTTCTCTTTTCTACCAGGATGGCAAGTAAAAATAAACCCCACGTCCCTGGGGGACTCACGAGGATTAGCGCTACCATAAACTGGAGATATGCACATCTTTTTTGGCCTTTCAAAAAGGTGAATGGACCTTAGAAAATTACTCTGGATTCTTGTAAAGGCAGTCAGGTGATCAATCCTAAACCCTCAACTCAGTGACTGTTACAGATGTTCACTGTTACTAAAATAAATCGACACGGCCCTGACACCTGGTGGGGACATTTTAGTGTCAGGCTAGCAGGACCGGTTTCGTCCTGTCCTTTAGAGAAACAAGCGCTGGCTGGCCGGCGTTTATTCTGGGGTGGTCTGGAGCCAGGAGCAGTCCTGTGACCTCCTGGGGTTCCAGAGCCAACTACACGGTGTCCACTTGTCAGACGTCTGGAACTGGGTTCTGGGGACCTCTGCTCTTCCTTTGGGCCCCAGAGGAACCACCAAAGGTCAGGGCAGAGTGGCCTTTTCAGAGGTCTGGCAGACACCTGCTTAGAACCCCTTCTGAAGCATGAATACCGGCCAGTAGGGGGCCATTCCTCAGACACCTGGGGTCCAAATCTTCAGGCTTTAACAACCCGAATCTCTCCCTTAGCTTCTCCAGTCTTAGGAAAGCAGCTTGTTTCCGAGGTTTACTTTTTAAATAAAATTCCTTAAGAGCAGAAAAACAGATTTACCCCACCCCAAAAAAAAGAATTTTGCCTCAAGACTGTAATGTGGATATCGTCCCTAAATTTCCAGATGGTTGGCTTTTCCTATGAATTCTGGACTTGCCAGCCTTCCTAATAATGAGAGGTAATTCCTTAAAAGCTCTCTTTCTCATTCTTTTTCTTTCTCTCTCTCTCTATATATATATGTATATTTATAATATTTTCCTATATATTCATGTATAATCAACTGTATTACATATGCATTTATATATTACTGTAATATATAATAAATATATATAATATTCAGTATTCATTTATATTTATCACTTATATTTATTATATTATTATCAATTGTATTATATATTCATTTATATATTATTATATAATAAATATATAATATTTAGTATTCATTTATATTTCTCATTTATATTTATTATATTATTATTCATTTATTATCAATTGTATTATATATTCATTTACATATTATTATATATAATATTCAATATTCATTTATATTTATTATATTATTCATTTATTATCAATGGTATTATATATTCATTTATATATTATTATATAATAAATATATAGTATTTAGTATTCATTTATATTTATCATTTATATTATTATATTTATGTATAATCAATTGTATTATATATTCATTTATATATTATTATATATAATATTCAATATTCATTTATATTTATTATATTATTCATTATCAATTGTATTATATATTCATTTATATATTATAATATATAATAACTATAATATTTAGTATTCATTTATATTTATCATTTATATTTATTATATTATTATTCATTTATTATCAATTATTATTCATTATTCAATTATATATTCATTTATATTTATTATATGTTGCATGTTATTTGTAATATGTACATAGACGACAAATAATCTGCAAACAGATCTAAATGTTAGCGTCCCAGTAAGGAGCTAATGGAGCCAAAGTGTAGTAAACAAGGACTGGTTTTTAAAATGCATGGTATTTTTCAAAGATAACACAGGATAAGATTGGGTGGGGCTTGGGGTCGCTGTAGATGGGTTACAGAGAATAGAACAAGAAGCTGTTGGAAGGCTTTGAGGTAAAAGCTGGTGTAATGTGACTTGCCAAGCTGAAGGGTAAATCCACCTGCTAGGAAGATAACAGGATGTGAAGGGTCAGGGGAAAAAGCTGGGAACACAGTTGCTTTAATTCTATAAAAGATGTTGGGCTGTTGAACTGAGGTCCTCCCGGTGGAGGGTAATCGTGGTCATGTTCTGGGCACATTTTTAATTGGTGCCACTGGGATGTAGATATTACATGTGAGGTGTGAGAAAAAAAAAAAGAAAGAGAATCCAGGGTCGACTTCAAAGATTTTGCGATTTTTTTTTTCATTTTAACCCTCTGTATTTTTCAAGGTTTATGAAAGTTTTAAAAATCCATCTCTTCTTGAAGCAGACAATCTTGGTGTCTGAATATTAAGCGGTAATCATCACCTTCTTAGGACTGAGCCAGGCTGATAAGATATACTTACTAAATATTTGTTGAATGAATAGAATCAAGCTGATAACTTATAGCTGTACAAGGAGGACAGCATCGCACATATTTTTTTTTTAAGGGAATCCTTTCTATTCCTTGGACAGGTATCATTAGTGCCAAGTGTTCATGGAAGATGCTCAGCTTGAACTAGGCTGTGGACCAGGGTCTTACAACTCCTTTCCTTCCTGACACACAGACGTGTGGTGATCTCAGCTTATGTCTACGATTGTATTTTCTATCATTCCCAAACTTCATGCACTATTACTTGTCATAAGTACCGGTGGGAACACCCAGCCCCCCAGTGCAAATTGTAATTGGTGATAGCGCGTTCCTGCCTGAGCTTGCCCGCGACTTTGTGCAGATGATTTCACAGCCCGCCCCCAGAACCCCACCCAGGAGGCTTAACTCACTGCAGGGTCTCACGAGAAGTAATTGGATGCACGTAGGTTTGGGAACAAACTGCAACATAGTTTAAATCTTGGCCGTGCTGTTTAAGAGCTGGTTGTCTTGAAAAAAGTATATAACTTTTCCTAGAGGTAGAAATAATAGTTATCTTGCAAGGGCCTTGTGAAGATTAAAGATAATGTACATAAACTATTAACAGGTGATGACTAGGGTTATGAAAAATATATGCTCATTAAATCATGCATAAAATTAACTTACAATGATGAGTTTATTTCCTCATTCGGTCAATTACAGCACAAATCTGCTGGAGATGGAAGGATTACTTTATTATATGTGTGTGTGTGCGTTACGTACAGGAACATCACATACACTAAGACGTACGTGACTTGAATGTAAACACACACACACACACGTGCATGTACACACAGCACCATTTAATACACATTGTCTTTTTAGTTTTCCTTTGCGGTATCAACCCTTATTCAGTTCCTCCACCAAGACCCTAAGATACCATCTGGGCTCCACCAATCTCTTCTTTCCTCCAGAAGGTACCAACTTACTAAGTTCCTAAATTCAACCTAAATTCCACAGGAATTTCTCAGATTTTAAATATAATTTCAAACTTAGGGTAAATGGGAAAAAAATAGGACAATGAATTCCCATCTGGCTCTTGAAATTTACCGACCATTTACATTTCGCGCAATTTGCTTTATCTTTTTCTGAAACGTTTGAGAGTAATTTGGAAAGGATGTTCCCCTTTTGCTGACCCTTCAGAGGACATTTCCTAAAAACAAGACTAAAGACTTTTTCTTTTAGTTTCCCATAATTTGAAGGGTCTACAGAGGTTCTCAGCAAGCCCCGTTCTTTGCAAACATGTGAGAGGAAGATACTGATCTGATACACCCTGCACATACCAGGGTCCATCCTACTTCTGCTAAATTAGAATCTCCAGGAATAGGACCTAGAAACTTGAACACATTTCCAATCTGCTTGCATTGCCCTTAAGCTTTTAGCATAGAGAGCTCAAAAAAAAAACCATTTTGTAGCTTAAAACCATATTTACAACATAAAGAGGCCAGTTAAAACTAGAAAGCAATGTGGATAAGAAAAGGAAGCCAAAATATTATGTGGCATGTACTTTAGAACCACGGAATTAAATTCACTACATTAAAAGTTTTTAATATCACAAAGAACTAAATGCATTTTATTTCCAAAGTGGTGGAAGAAATCTATTAAAAAACTTATCCACGCATGAAAAAATCTTAACTTTGAGTCTCCTGGATACATTTATCTTCTTGGGTCCCTGTTTTCTAAGCTGGAATTCAAGAAAGGTTTCCATCAACAGCTATCATTTTCGTGGTGCACTTTGTGACAGGATAATATTGCTAATTCCTGTGAGTAGATGATGCAGTGTTCTGGCCAGGTTTCCCCGTGTTTGCTGAGTTAGAAGGAAGACAAGTCTACTTCGTCTGCCATATTGAGAATTAAGTTGGATTTACTGGCAACCTGGGAGTTCCAGGATTAGACTGTTTCCCAAATGAAGCTACCATCTGTGAGAGCTGTCAGTCGAGAGCTGAATTCATCTATTCATTCCAGACACGTTTTACTGGGTCACACAGTGACTTTCATTTTTCTAGACACCTTTGAACAATGTAGGTTTCTTCTGTGGGTGTTAAAATGGAGTTTTTTGAGAAGAGGAAGGAGCCAGACTTGATCAGTCCTTCACTTGGTGCCAGGGGCCCAGAACTGGCCAGAGATTCCCAGAAATGTACACAGTTCTAACTCAACACATGCTTGTAGAACCAAGGTGATGAACCCATAATCTTCTGGGTTCCAACCAGATTTATGTTTTCTTTGAAAAGATTTACAATGAAAGGATGTTGCCACAACAGATTTTTTACAGTGGTGTAGATACATTGGAAAATAGACTTTATTTAAGCTTTCCATTACTGAGACCAAACTCATTCTGCTCACCTCACAACAGGGCAATAAACTGGGAGACAAGATGTTGGGACAAAGAATAATGACTTTATTCCAAAAGCAAGCAGACTGAGAAGATGGGGGACTAATGTCCTGGAGAACCATCTTCCCCAACTCAGAATTCAGGCCCCTTTTATCATAAAAGGAGACGGGGTGTGGTTGGCTGTTGCAAACCTCTCGGTGCAGGAGTCCTTTGTCCTTGCAGCTGTGTGGGTGGGTCAGGTTATGGTGCCCCTGCAAACCTCCCACAAGACAAGTGTTATTCTCTGTTCTGCAACTTTTTATCTCTGTATGAATGGAAAAATGTTAAAGACCAGAGCCTTGAGGATGGGTTGTCCAGTCTGTTTCAGGCTCGAGGCAACATTCTGTTACAAAAGGTGCAGAACCAGCATGACTGAGCCCAGGAAACAGCCCAGGGTCTGACCTAAAGGAACAGATCTAATAGAGAGTCTGATTCATTCTTCCCTTCTACATTTCTACACCTAGAAGGAGCCTTTTTATTTTCCTGGACATAGCAAATGTTTCACCTTTTCTTTACACTCACAGTTAGGTGTGTTTTTCATTATTAATGTCTTATAATTTTAATACGAAAGTTTGTAGAAATCAAATATCCTCCTTTTCTTTAAACTCAAAAATTCCCTATCCTGAATTTTGCTAGAATTTTGAACTTCCTCTCATCTGTGGATTTAATGATGATTTCAGCATATTTATGAAGATATTATGTAATAATTACATCAGTAACAATCGTAGTGTGTCTTTGTCTCATAAATTGTAATATGTCTTTTTCTCTCCAACCTTGAAAGGCTTACATTACTCTGTCAATCTAGTTCTGAATTAGATACCTTAATTTATTCCAAAGGAAATAAGTAAACAAAATAATACCAGATTCTTGAAACGTATTTTATTGTTTTATAAACGTTTATCCAACCCATCTGTATTCTGAGTAATGCAGGGTTATTATTTTGATCAGGGAGAGAAAAATGTGGGTCACTCATTTATAAAGACACTTTTAAAAAATGAGGTTATTTGGGGCCAATGCTATTGGTTTCTAAATAAGATGCTGATGGTGGTGGTGATGGTGGTGGTGGTGTGTGTGTTTACACTGGGAGTAACAAGATATTAATCTTTCTAAAATTTTTTAAAAATTTTCATTTTTTCTTCTAGTTTGGGATTTAATTGACATACAGCACTGTATAAGCTTAAAGTGAACAGCATAATGATCATGAAATGATGATCAGAATAAATTTAGTGAATATCCATCATCGAATACACTCAAAAAATTGAACTAGAAAAAAATTTTTTTTCCTTGTAATGAGAACCATTAGGACCTATTCTCTTAACAACTTTCATATACAACATATAACGGTGTTAATTATATTTCCCATCTTGTCCATTGCATCCTTAATACTTACTTATCTTTATAATTGGAAGTTTATACCTTTTGGCTGTGTCATCAAATTCTAAATTCTTCAGATAACATTCTACGGGGATGATACATTTAGATGCTCTGTTTAGGGTTATTCTTATCTCTGTCTCACCAAAAAACTGGGTTATTCTGCTTGGCCTGCTGTCACAGAACACCGCAAGCTGAGTAATTGAACCAAAAGGAATGTATTTCTCACAATTCTGGAAGCTGGAAGTCCCTGATCCCAGGTTCAGGAGAGTTTGGTGTCTAGTGAGACCCCTCTTTCTGGCTCATAGATGGTGAAACGCTTTGTTCTCAAACGACCCTTCCTCTGCACACGCATGGGGTGAGATTTCTGCTGTCTCTTCATCTAAGGACAAGAATCCTTTTGGATCAGGACCTCAATCTTATGACCTCATTTATCCTCAGTGACTTCCTCGGAGGCCCATCTCCAGGTGGCTCCTTGTCCTCTTGTACTTTCTGGGGGAAAGATGAGCCCTGCATACATCAGGGTCACAATGGGTGATGGAAAGCCGAGGTGTTACAGGAGGCAAGTCCGTGTGCCCTGTGAACCACGAGGCAAAACAAACTGAAACATCTGGGTTTGGAGCAGAGACAGGTTGATTGCAGGGCTGAGCAAGGACGATGGGGCGGCTCGTACCCAAGAGAACCTTGAACTCCCTGAAGGGTTTCGGCAAAGCATATTTAAAGGCCAGGTGAGGGTTTGCAGGGTGCGTGGTCAGCTGCTGCACAATCCTCTGATTGGTTGATGTGGAGGGAACAGGAAGGTGAACACCATCACCCCCCAGGCACCAGAAGGTCCGGGGGCCACGAGCTCTCCATCATCAAGTAGTTAATGTCTTCCCTTTGGTGGTGATTTTGAGCATCTGAAACACTCAGGAAATATACGTGAGATGCTATGAGCTGGGTCCTTCAGGGAGGAGCTGCAGGGGAGGACACGGGGAGGGGTCTGACCCAGGAGGGAGCCACGGGGTCCTGCTCCGTTCCACAGGGGGTGGATGTGCTGAGCTGAGCTGCCTTAACAAGCCCCCCGCCACCTCAAAAGCTCTCCCGGACCCCAGGTCACTCACAAAGTGCACCCAGCTGATCTGCACATTCAAACTAGCCCAGCTCAGCAGAGCCCATCCAGCCACGCCGTGTCTCGGTCAGCTACACGCGACAGAGGTGTGGGAACAAAAGGGTCCCCTCGTGACCCGGACGTTGTGGGTTTTCAGCCTGAGCAACACTAACACTGACATTCTTGAACTCACACAGATACAAATACTTTGCCCTTTTAAAAGGTTAGTTTCAATGCAATATTGAAAATAGTTTTTTTAAAAATTGTACTGTGATCATAAACCATCTTTATTTAAGAATGCATGCTCTTACGATTCAAAACCAAGTATTTTTTAAAAGAATGATAGGCCTAAAATTGACATGGAAGTGTTTTATTTAAAATTGTACTAAAAAGCAGACGTTTATAGGATGTTTGTCTTATTTTAGAAAACGCAGGATTAAAGGTAACCTTCCAAATCATTACCAGAATAAAAATTTCACATCACGGAAATGTATAATAACAAATATTAAACAGAGGAGGTAAGATTATTAGTAGAAAGATCCTTCAGGAGGAGCTGGCCGTTCTCTGGTCCAGGAAAAAATCAATAGGCAATCAGGGGTGACTGGAGACAGGGTTAGAGAGAGGTGCATAGATCCAAGAGCTATTTGAGAACAAAGAAAAAAACCAAGGGGTTGGCGTATTTCCTATCTGATCTGTTGATATTGGGGGATGAAGGAGAAATATGCTTCCGGCTTGCGCTGTTTACTGAAACATGTGTATTTAAGGAGTAAAAGGTCGGGGACAGAAGGGGTGATGAAATTATAAGTGGTTTCAAAAACAGGGGTAGATGAAATTATCTCAGGAGAGGCGTCATGAGAGTGATTTTGGAATTGTGGCCCGAAGGGCATCTTTGAGGGTCGTGCGAAAAGAAATGGGAAGACGTAAAAACGTCTGCTGATTTATGAGGGAGGCTGAGTCAGATGATAAAATTTTAAGTAGAATACCAAATAATGGATGGGGGGCTAACGTGATCCTAGGGGATGGGTTTTGAGAGCTATGTGCTTGGTGGGACAGAGGGGTCCCCTGCAGATGTATGAGCTATGGAAATGGCTGTAACTGATCTAAGGTCTTTCTGAGGTTGGTGTAGAAACTTTCTGGGCATTTTTAGCTCCTAAATATACCCCAGGCTGAAGACTCTGTTTGATGAGCAAAAAATATGGACACGTTTAGACCCAGTTGCCTCAGGCTGGAATGGTCAACCTCTGTCTTTGGAGACTGTTTCTCCACCTGCGCACATCGACATTTGGGCTGGTAACTATCTGTTGGGGTTGGGGACTACCTGTGTATTGTGGGATGTGTTGTAGCATCTCTGACTGCCGCTCCCTAGATGCCAGCATACCCCTTCTTCTGAAAACCAAAAAAAGATCCCCAGGCCCTGCCAAACACGACCTTCTGGAGCAAAATGGCTTATGATTAAGAAATACTCCTTTACAAAGGGAGTAATTTTATAATTTTGCAGATCAGGTAATTAAGTTTATATTTAACTGTGTATCAAAACCACAGTGATAATATTGCTGATTTTTATTTGTTAATGGTTCATAAATGTTTGTTTTTTAAACATTTAAAAATAGTTTTGAAGTATCTTAACACAAGGGACTTCTTGTTGGGGGGTAATGTTAATATTTTGTATTTTATTTGGGATCTGCATTCCGTGAAAGTATACATTTGTCAAAAGCACACTGAAATGAACTCCTGTAATCTGTGCATCTGACTTTAAGCAACTACATTTCACAATTTTCGCAAATAATACAACTTTGCTAGCATTTAAAAGAGACTTAGAATTTAATCCTTCGTTCTAAGCAGAAAATGTAAGGCAATTTGATTAAGTGTATTCATGTATTGTAGTGTTTGACATAATGTTGTTTACTGCATTTTATAAGTTTATTAATATTTACAGAGGTTCTTTAAAAGATTTTGAAGATTTTGTTGGTGAGGTATGTAAATTTTCCTTGTCAGACACGTGAAATCACTAAATAACAATGCCTAAATTCACGAGCATCCATGTTGCCGCAAATGTTGTTATGTTGTCATTTTTATGGCTGAGTAGTATTCCATTGTATAAATATATCATAAATGCAGTTTAATATATGAAATTTAATTAACTAGGTTTAGAAGGATTTAAAGGGAGCTCAGTCTGCTCAACCGAAGTTAATGGAACTTCACTCCAAGCACAAGTAGAGGTGATTTTTTCTTTATTCTCTGCATTAAAAAAATGTGTAGCAAGTTTCAAAAGTTGACCTTTAAAGCCTGGGAGTGCCTATATTTCTACATTTGTAACTTGAGTGCATTGAAAATTCATGTAAAATTCAGTAACTCTAAATAATTCTATATTTGCACAAGGAAAGATGAGTCAAGGACAAAACCACAAGGAAGTCTACATTAATAAGTGGCAAAAAATCACACTCAAGGACACTGAAGAGAAGTCCCTAAAGATGTGGCAAAGGCATTTCAGAGGAGAGTGTTTAGAAGAGGAGGTTGTGAACAACAGTGTGTGACAAGAATGATGAGCGAAAAGAAAGAAGAAAGAAAAGAGCTTCCGTGATTCCTAACCTGGTACCTTGGTGAACGTGGTTCTTATAAAGCATCTCATAGAGCAAATAAGAAAGAAATCCTACCGGAAATGGAATAAATACATGCCCACGCCAATTATAGGCATTTTTCTGCCATCTCTGAATATATTCTTACCCCCAAATTACACAGTTCAAAATAAAGGTGGAGTTTACAATTGCAAATGACTACCCTGAGGGGCAATCTTTCTTAATAACCCTACAAAACCAAGAAAAAAGAACAAAAACAAAAACAAAAACAAAAACAGAATCACTTGGCTACAGAATGAGGAACGGACTGTCTTAATAAACCTTGTCACCCTGTGATGTCTCGTGACACCAAAATGAAAAACAGCAGTTGTCTAGTAAAACATTAAGCTTTGGGGCCAAAAAAAAAAAAAAATTCTTGACCTCCCATACAAATAATTGCCAAATTAAAATAAAACATAAAATGCAGAACATTAAAAAAAAAAAGTGCCAAATTGATAACTGATTCTACATGCTTGGCTGCAACAGGGAAGCTCATAAAGTCTGTCTACCTATCAATTTATCTGTCAATCATCTAATTTACATTATGTGTTCACACATTTTTCTATCTCTTTCTTTCATCCATCATCTAATGTATGTACGTGTGTGCTTGTATGTGTGTGTTTACGTACGTACATATTTTTGATCTACATTCTTTCATCTCTCCATCTGTCTGTCGTCTGTCTGTTGTGTAAGGAATTTACCAGAAACTACACACTTGGAGGAAGAATCGAAACTTTTCAGTCCCGTATCTCGCCAAAACGCATCTCAAAGGCTTTGATTAGATCATTTGTGGCAAAGACTTTGATTAGATCATGTGTCAAAACTTACCTCCCCGTATCACTCTCCACGTGAAACTGCACAAGTTGTTTCAATTCCCTAAATGCCAATTTCCTGACTTGTCGCACAGTTAACGGGTGATGATTTAGGGACGTGGCCCATGTGAAATGCTGGGTCTAAACCAGCAATTCTCACCATGTGAATGTGAATCCCGCAGGGACCTAAAATACACATATCTGAACCTTGCACCACATTTTGATTTTCTGTTGGTCTCCGGAGAGACCGAGGCACATGCGTCATGCTTTTGTTTCCATCTTAATTTTCTCCAAATGGTTTCCACGCAGTGAGCAGAGAAGGCGCAACAGGAAAACTCGGACATGATACAAATTCCATAAAGGGCAGTTATATCATCGTTGGCATCATTGTCAATTATGTTTCCTTAATTCTGCAGTGAATTTTCACAGCTAAGTGAGTTGGCGACCACGAGCAGCTTGAAGACACATACAAGACGATTGTTGATTTTAAAAGGTATTATAAACTTCCTACCATAAATGAAATGTGCATTTTCCTATGGCTGAAATAGAATGAGCATGAATAAAAAAATTATATTCTGATTTGAGGTGGGGTGGGCAGAGGAAATATCCAATTTTGCCTTTGATGAAAGGTTTCAATCAGAACTTAAATCCATATACTTTAAATTTAATTCAACTTTCTATAAAAAAAAATGTTGCTCTTGAGAAAGGGGCTATTAGGCGCTTTGCAAAGTATCAGCTGTTTTAAAATGTACCTAGATGGACATAATAAAAGTTTTGTTTTTAAAAAAAAAAGCATCAGTTTATGGTACTTAATAGCAGTCTATGTGCGAGATCGTCCCAAATCAGAAAGAATCGTGGAGGTGTATTTACGTAATTAGTGCTTGTAAGTTGAGAACTTGTGAAGATGACCAGAAATGTAATGCTTTGACGTCACCAAAAAGTTGTGAAATCCACTGCAAAAGCCCACGAATCATTCACCATTTCTGAATTATCATTGCCCTCCGGTTCCTCAGATCTGCAGAGCCTCCTCCCATCTTATGCATCCTTGAGGCATCATTTGCACGGTGCGGCATTTGACGTGAACTCAGCCTGCAGCACGCAAGCTGGGACCAGGCAGAGGATGCCCTCGTCCGGCCGGGTCCCTCCCCGGCTGAGGAGGACACTTGACAGCTCATGAAGGAGGCGTTCAAGGACCCGATAGCAAGCTCCCCAGAAAATTAAGTGCCATCAGACGCCGGGGAAGCCACCTGCAATGGATTGTCCCGTGAACAACTCCCCTCCTAGACTTTCTGATCGGACCTGGCTGTTCCCTTATTTGCTTCCTTCCTTTGTAGTTTTGTGGCAAAGGAAAGATGGAAAGAATCATTTTCTTCAAAGACGGACATAAGTTAACATTTCTCAATGCAGCGTGACCTTTCTGCTAGAATACTATTCAAAGTTGCCAGGAGTTTGCTGTTTAATAAGAGGGAGAATTGATAGACACCTTGCATACTTTTAACTTCTATCTCCTCATTCAACAGGGGAGTTCCACGGCGAAATTAGAAAAAGAATCAATTCTAAAATGAGGGGAGATAACACCTTTGTGAAAATTTAGCTGTCTATTAAAATAAAAATAGCACATTTAGGATGCTAAGAGGACGAATTAAAAAAAAAAAAAAAAGAGAGAGACAGCTAGAAAGACCCATCAGTGGAAATGCCATGCCGTCTCCCACTGGCGGGGGCAGGCGCCCCCTGCAGAGCCATCGCGGGTCAGCGCCCTGATGGAAATACACACTGGACCAGCTGGATTATTAGGCAGATGTATTTGCATCTTCGTTTGTCTTCAGAATGCACCAAAAGCCACCTGAGTCCCCTGGACCTTAATAATTATTAAGATGTAACTTGATCCCAAATCCTAAGTCCCAAGTCTGGCTCACCGATCAGGACACCTGTCTCCTCAGGCAAACCGAGGTTCTTGGTTCCCTCTTGACCCAAAGAATGAGTT
This sequence comes from Camelus ferus, assembly GCF_009834535.1. NCBI lineage: Eukaryota > Metazoa > Chordata > Mammalia > Artiodactyla > Camelidae > Camelus > Camelus ferus. The sequence continues at coordinate 381,354 of NW_022588524.1, read as the reverse complement.
TTCTCTTTAACAAAAGTCATGTTTTTCTATTATTAATTTTAGAATGTGACGCTATTTTAGTAATTTTAGAGTGTGACAATGCCTTTTACATAAGAACAATGTAAAACAAAATTATGCCTCCGATCCTATGTCAGGAGAAATCACTTGGGGGCAGATAATTTGGTGTAATTCTCCGAATATGTGACATTATACCTCCTTGTAATTTGGAAGTTGAGATCCATAACTTGTGACCAAACCCTGTATCTCAGACGAGACCCAGGTTTCCAGTCTACCTTTAGTACCCCTTTCCACACTCTTTCTAATTTCTTTTTCTCCATCTTCATAACAAGAGCTGCCTTTGAATGTTTCCTTATTTCAAATTTACTTCAATCTTTTGCAGAGTTTTTAACCATATTTTATTTTTATTAAATAGGGTACATTCTAAAGCATGGACTTTCTGGAAAACAAAAATTTGCAATTCTACAAGAGAAGAAGGCAGTTACACACTTGCTACAGATTTTTGGGTTTTTTTCCCCCCAATTAAAAATAATAGGAATGTTTTTCTTAATCCTAATTCTGTGCCTTAGTTTATCTTCTGAAAAATGGGTCTAAAAGGAGCAATGGCCTCCTAGCTTTGCAATGAAGGTTAATTAAATTCTGAATGACAAGCCCAGGAGATGGGTACCTGCTAAGCCTTATCAGGCCAGCCCAGAGATAGGGGTGTCAGATTTCTAGACTGAATGTCACTTTTTAAATGCATGCATCAAATGGCAGAGGCAGTGTTCCCATATCTGCTGCTTGCCTTTCTCACTTTTCTCAGAACATCCTGTACGAACAGCCATCAGTCGGCTGGCTTGTATTCTCATCCTCATTAGAGTAAAAAATTGACAGTCACATTAGTGGCAGCGTTGTCCTCAGACTGGGCTGCCGAGGCCTCACTGAGACCCAGGAACTGGTCTGAAACGTTTCCATCTGACATTTCGGTGAACAATCAGATGCTCCGCTAGCCATGATTTTTTGGAACTCAGTCTGAGGAGTCAGTTTCTTGCCTGGATGCGGGGCTGGACCAGTGAACAAGGCAGGCAAGCTTTTATCTAATGGGAGGGAGAGAAACAAAAGACAACAACTAACAAATCTGAATGCGTCAGCTAGACATGAGTGCAAGGAACAACTTAAGGGCAAGACGATGAAAAAGCCTGGACCGTGGGGGAGGCGAGGAGGTGCTCAGACGGGGTAATCAGGCCATTGGCATCTTGCAGTTTCTCAACTGGGCCAGTGCACCACACTTTTGGGATTTCTCAGGTGTAAATCAGACACCAACAGTCTTTTGAGATTTTCAAGCCCAGGGGACAGTTATCAATCTCTGGTTCCATTCAAGAAACTTTCTCAAGGCTCGACATGAGGGACGATTGCCCCCAGTCCTGCCCTATATTATGAATTGGGGGACCCACTCACTGCTCATGGATTAATTCCCTCAAAATTCCCTCCAGGTTCCAGTTCCCTGACGTGCGGGAGGGTCTAAGAGTCGCAAAGCCAGGCTTGATCACCTTTGCTTGGAGTCCTGCGTGGGGGTCTCCTGCCTCATTTTGCTCTGTAGGAACGATTTGTGTGGATTGGCCTAGACACTCAGTTCAAACTAAGGCAGAAAGATTGCAACTGTGACCTCTTGTTCCATGAGAAGTGGCTACTCTTACAGGACTTCCAGGGGCAGTAAATCACTCTGGCACCAGGATGCGTGATTACACTCTGACATTGGGAAATTGCAGACAAAAATAGGTCATTTTCTCCCACGTTAAAATGCAAAAGTAAACAGCCAACGAGAGATGAACTTCTGTCCAAAATGTGAGGTACCATGGAAGAGCCTTGTGCAACTCAGACGTCAAAAGAAACCTTTACTGGAGTTAGTGTTTCCCAGAGAAAGGACTGTTCAGGCTCTTTATTGACCTAGAAATGGAAATTAATGTGGATGTCACACACATGTCTGTAGTTAATCCAGAATTATGCATGCCTGACTTTCCTGATAATCTGCACCTACTTCTTGTTTAGTTCACTTATTTTCAACCACCTGCACTGTCTTCAGAAAGTCCTTAGAGGAAAAAAAAAAAAAACAAGATTAATGTTTTGCTTTGGGCAAGTGTCTGAGTAGTCCTTGCAGACCGGTGGAATCTTGTTGGTAGCAACATTTCAGGTAAGCAGAGTCTTCGCTGAACGGGTGGTGTTTTAAAATGCTATGCATTTATAAAAGAATTCGAGTATCTTTCTGGCTTATGTTGAGGAAGAGAAAGAAAAACACCATATGAGATTGCTCCTATGTGGAATCTAAAAAGAAAAAAAAGAAAGAAGAAAAGAAAAAGACAAGTGAACATAAATACAAAACAGAAACAGACTCACAGACATAGAATACAAACTTGTGGTTGCCGGGGGCAGGGGATGGGGAAGGGACAGACTGGGAGTTCGAGATTTGTAGATACCGACAGGTGTATATAGAATAGATAAACAAGTTTATACCGTACAGCACAGGGAAATATATACAAGATCTTGTGGTAGCTCACGGTGAAAAAGAATGCGACAATGAATATATGTATTTTCGTGTATAACTGAAAAATTGTGCTCTACCCTGGAAATTGATGCAACATTGTAAACGGACTATAACTCAATAAAATAAAATTAAAAGAAAAGAATTCAAGTGTCTGAAAATTCCTCGGAGCTATAATAATTATCCAAAAAAATATAAAAGCATCTCTGTAAGTGCTGATTCCTGGATCCCCCCTTTATAAGGGCTGTGAAGGATGGAAGACAGCCAACCAGAGTGAGGAAGGGCACTTCTCCACGAGTTTAAGCGAGAGAACAACACCTCCATCTCCATGCCACTTTGGCTGAAACTAAAATACGTCCCCCAATGTCACCAACATCCAGGCACAGTCAGAGCAAATATTCATTGCACATGAAAACATTCAGAGTCTTCGTGTATAATATGCAAAAATTCAATCCATAAGAATCTTAAGGAGTGCGTGTGCTCGTCTTCACAAGATGAGTTGCAATGTATGTGTGGTGTATGTTGTGTTAATTTAAATGCAAATGAAGGGAAAGGAAATATAGGGAGAAACGTGATCAGCGAAGGTGATAATGACAATGGGTCCTGGAGGTGAAGACAGTGGGTTTCATGGGCTGGAAAACATGATCTGGCTGAGGCTGCAGACATTGAACCTAAATACTGATAAAAATTTAGGATTGGAGGATGTACTCAGGCGCAGAGATGGCTTTTCCATTTTAACAGCCGAACTCTTTGTCCAATTGGACACGTGTGGCTTCGTCACCAGCTTCATAATGAGGAGTCCAGAAAGTCCTACCACTTTTTTTTTGGCAGAGTCTGGCTTCTCCATGTCTCCATTTCCCCAGGACTGGTGACAGGTTCCCAAGTCAACCCGGACTATGCGATTCTTCAGAAGCATGCCGCCATGATTCCAAGCCACTCTGCTATTTCTTTTTTTTTTTTTTAATGCATCTGTATTCTCAGTGCAAAGTATTCCATTTTCAGAGCATTTATACGTCTTCATGTTAAACAGTGTGTGCTCTGTAGTGAAATTTGGGCAGTAGGCAAGTATTGAAAAGAAAAAACAATTGTATAAAATCCTTATAACCTCAAACCATCAGCATTGCGATGCACTTCCAAACGGTCTATTTTTTTTTTCTATGCAAATATGTCCATAGATTTATTTTCTCATAAAATTGAGATCTTACTTTATATACAATATCTACTCCTTGTTGGTAAGTTAAATAATTTCTAATTATTGAGCTTATATAATAACCCATAATAATAGATACCTATATATATATTTGTCTTATCCATCTCTGACTCCTATTTGGAAATATTTATCTAGCTGTGGTGTCCTTAAGGCAAAAATATAACAATTCTATTGCTCTTATCACAAATACTCCAATACAAAGAAAGAGCTCTAGGGAAAAAAATACAATTCTATTTTAAACTCATCCCATCTAGAACTTCACATTTTCCAGGAAAAGATTCTGAAGGTAAAGAACCCTGTGTCAGGGGCTTGGTGCATTTTTGCAGGAAGACAGGACTCCAAAAAAAAAGAAAAAAAAAACCCAAAAACAAAACAAAACCATGTTGTAATCAGCAGAAACTGACAGGGAGAGAAAGGAGCCTGTTTTTGAAAGCACCATGAAATAAATGAGTTTTCACGAATGATGGACATCATTTGCCCTCCTTGTTCCAAGGATAGCGAGTGATGCAAAGCTGAGCTTGTCATCTTCTCAGTGACATTTGTGGACATCATCAGTGAGGCACCGGCTGATCAGATATCCTTCGACAGCCTCCTTGTTGGTAAGATTCTGTGCCTGACTTAAAGACTCATTCCGTCAGCCAAAAATGATTTGCCAGAAGAACGTTCCATTGGGTCTGTCCCTGGCTGTTTTTGTGAAATCACAAAGTGAGAGAAAAATCCTACGGCAGAAAGCTGCTGGGGCAAAGTCCGCCCTGCCCATCCATTACTTAAAATCAAATGAAAAATAAAATGGAAATGGAAGCAGCAGACGGAATGTCACGCGTCTGAGCATCACTGCTCTGGTCCTTGTCCTCCTTCCTTCCCGAGGCTCAGACATTGCATAAGAGCCAAATTTACCTGGGTTTGTGGCTCCTCTCAGCTTCTCTGTATCTCGTGTTTCCCTAAATTTATTTTTACCTGATGCCCTGCTGAATAATTCTGTCACCCATCTCGGTACTTGGTGTCACTATTTACCAAATGTACCAAAGCAGGAGCTGGATGGAGAACGCTGTCTCTTTTTCCTTCTGCCCAGTTTACTGATCGTTTTACCAACAGCCACATCCCAAGCTCATCTCCGTTTCCATAGCAGCATTTTGGCCAAATTCATCGGGACTGTGTTCATTTCTCACCTGGACTCCTGAGGTAACGCCCAGACTGAGCTCTGTGTTTTTGTTATTCCGTCTTCCAGGTCATTCTCTGGACGACAGAGGACCATCGGAACTCATGTATTTAATCCTTGCTTGGTAACCATCCCAGTGTTTCTCCTTGCATTTCTATTAAAACCCATCTTTCTGTTGTTACCCCCAAAAGGGGAAAGGGAAAAGATCCCAGGTCTTGTGTCACCTGGAAGGTAAGAATTCAGGTGGGTCATGAAAGATTTTAGAGGTTTTATTACCAAAGGGATAGCTCACCTCCAAGCAAGGGAGGCAGGCTGATCCAAGGATGGACAGCAGTGGTCTTTGCTTGCCCCCCCCCCGCCACCGTCTTTCACTCTTAATTGATTGACAGCTCTTGTCCCTGGGTGCTTAGTCATGCTCCTCCCCTTTTGTGCATGTCCTTACCCATGATGCACACAGAAAAACCCATGGTGAGCAGCTAAACCACATGCTAATTATATTACAATGAGCGTTGGGTCCTGTCCGGTTAGGTCCTGGATGCTACCGAGCAGTTGCGACCATCAGGTTCTAACAGGTGTCTCGCTGGCATCATTTAGAGGAAGCGAGGCCCCTTCATGCTGGAGGCGGGCGTCACACCATCTTCTGGACCCTCGTCCGTCTCCTCCACCTGTCTGCCCCATTTATCTACCTAAGACTTTCAAAAACCACATTTCTTACCCCGATAACATCTAAAATCTACCCTCTCTCACCCGTTCAGACTGCCAGGTCTCAGGGCTTCAGCAGAGACTTGCCTGGAGTCCCCTTCGCATGGATGACACCTTTTCTTGACTTGTAACATCACCCTCCCGAGCGTTAATGTCACAGCCCCCTCCTTATTTAAATCAGCTCTCTTTCCCACAAAATAATTACCTCCTAAACTTCTGCTATTCTTTCATTCTTCTTTAGCACTTACCAATATTTTCATTTGCTTGGTTTTTTTTTTTTTTTTTTTTGCATTTATTTACTTCTTGTTTTTCTGTGTCACCATCTAGATGTTTTAGGAGATAAGCTTTGTGTCAGGATCTTTTCCCAAACCCAAGACATAATAGAAGCTCAGTTCATAACACACTGTGCAACTTAATTGGATGAAACATTGCTTCAATCAACTCTATATTATTCATAAAGTTTCTTCTTTAACAACCTATACTTTTATATTATTTATGTGTTAAACACGTCTGACTGTTTTTGGTCTTATTTTATTACTAACAAGGACGACTGTAATCTGCAAACTGTCATCCTTACAAGACATTCTGCACGGAAATTTTAGGTGAATTTCAAATAGTTATGAATGTGAAGACAAAAAATGATGCTGTCAATCGGGATAGTGTCTTCTGACAGGTATCAAAGCAGAGTGATTGTAAAATGACCATAAGACATGCATAGAGGAGCCACAGGCCAGGTTAACGTGATGGCAGAGGATGGGAACATATTCCATCGACTGTTTACAAGGAAAACTGCACCAGCCCAGCTGCTCCTACCATGTATATGTGTGTGGTGTGGTAATAACGAAAACACCAATTGTATCTTTTTTGTTTGTTTGTTTTTAAATTCTATCCTTGACATTATACTCAGTTACTCTGGATTCTGGGTGGAAAATTATTTAAAATTTTATGTGTGTCCTGGATCCTAGTCAGATGCATCCAGAAATGTAATAAAGTGGATTTCGAATCCCGTGTTTTATCGTTAGCTCTGACACTTAGCAGCTGTGTAAATCTGACCAAGTTATTTATCTTTGCAATAAAACGTAAAACATCCTAAGGGCAAGAGATTAATCTTTTAGTGCTTAACTGAAAGGTAAATGCTTATAAATGTCTAATGAAATAGCTCATAATATTTTCTCCACACGCATTGATTTTTCTGGACTAATACGTCAAAATTAGTTGATGCTGAAGGGAGTCTGTGGAGATTTTAACTGGTAAGAACATTTTCTCTCTCTCTCTCTTTTTTTCCCCCCAAATATAACGAGATAAATGTATCCTGATATTTAGGAACCTAGTTTTGTGAAAAATATGAAATATTTGAGCTTGTGAAAAAATAGAAAATTCACAGAAGCTTATTGAGGCATTTAAGAATGACACAGAATAACAATACCATGCTTTAATATATATTTTAAATTTTGAAAAATCTCAAATACATATATAAATGTGTATATATGTGTGTATATTATGATAAAAAGTCTCAAGTTTATGACAACATTTTACATTTTATTTCCAGAAGAATTTTCTTTTTCCAGGCTGTTGATTAAAAATGATGGATGTTCTCCAGGAGCATCCATGTTGCTGCAAATGGTGTTATTCTGTCAGTTTTTATGGCTGAGTAGTATTCCATTGTATAAATATACCACCTCTTCTTTATCCAGTCATCTGTGGATGGACATTTAGGCTGTCTCCATGTCTTGGCTGTTGTAAATAGTGCTGCTATGAACATTGGGGTGCAGGTGTCTGTTTGAAGTAGGGTTTCTTCTGGATATATGCCCAGGAGTGGGATTCCTGGGTCATACGGTAAGTCTATTCCTAGTCTTTTGAGGAAGCTCCATCCTGTTTTCCACAGTGGCTGCACCAAACTGCATTCCCACCAGCAGTGTAGGAGGGTTCCCCTTTCTCCACAGCCTCTCCAGCATTTGTCGTTTGTGGATTTTTGAATGATGGCCATTCTGACTGGTGTGAGGTGATAATTCATTGTAGTTTTGATATGCATTTCTCTGATAATTAGTGATATTGAGCATTATTTTCATGTGCCTATTGATCATTTGTATGTCATTCTAAGTGAAGTAAGCCAGAAAGAGAAAGAAAAATACCATATGAGATCACTCATTTGTGGAATCTAAAAACAAAACAAAACAAAACAAAACAAAAAACAAACAAAGCATAAATACAAAACAGAAACAGAGTCCACAGACATAGAATACAAACTTGTGGTTGCCAAGGGGACAGGGGAAGGAAGAGATAGACTGGGATTTCAAAATTGTAGAATAGATAAACAAGATTATACTGTATAGCACAGGGAAATATATACAAGATCTTGTAGCTCACAGAGAAAAATATTGTGACAATGAGTATATATATATATGTTCATATATAACTGAAAAATTGTTCTCTATACTGGAATTTGACACAACATTGTAAAATGATTATAAATCAATAAAAATGTTAAAAAAAAAACCAAGATGGATGTTCACTAACCTTACTGTGATCATCATTTCATTTTGTATATAAGTCACATCATTATGCCGTACACCTTCAGCTTGTGCAGTGCTGTATGCCAGTTATGTCTTAATAAAACCAGAAAAAAACCTAAATAAATAAACATATAGCTAAAAGACATGAACAAGCCAATGCATTGGCTAAACTGCATGCCGTCTCCACGAAAGACCATCATTTTGCGCAAAACGCAATCAGTACTAGCAACGATAACAAACAAATGTCAACTTTTAAGTATTGAAACGCCTGTCAAATTTTTCACAATGATATTTATTGGCCTAAACTGGATAATTTAGTTTTTATGTATCATTAAAAGGGGCAGAAGATGATAATGAAAGCAGAGAGGGACAAAAATTTAAAAAAAAAAAAGATACTGGTATAAAAATGTGAAGACTTTTAAAATTATTAATACCTAAAATCGTTTTTATCTTTGGGACTATCTCCCTAAAGTTGTGACAGACACAGACAGTTTACAAACTGACTTCAACCGGGAAACCCAATATCGTGACTTCAGAATCTGCTAGAAAAAAATCCACATTACAGGAGGAGAACTGAGTTCCTAGATTTGACTCGTAATGTAGTCTGGGCATCTTTGGAGAAAAACATGGCCTGAAAGTTTTATGTCAAATAACTCCGGGTTTCCACAGTGATGCCTTGGGAGCGTTTCAAACTATTCTGGTGGTTTGAACGTAAAACCATCAGGGTGTGGCCAGGACCCCCATTCTGCTGAAAGAAAGCCTGTCTTTTACCTGTTTTCTATACTGGGATTCGGTCCTATTGCATAATTGCTACAAAACAAGAACAGAAACAGGAACGAAAAATGAAATCACGATTTTGGAAATTGTGGTGCAAACTGTTTCAGTGGCAAAAAACCTTTCAAGATGGAAAGCTTCAGTGGAAGTTCTTTGAAAACTAAGCACACATGTGCATCATGTGTCTCCAAAAGAATCTATACATATGCCTGTGGTTGCTGGAATTTTAGAAAAATACAATGAAACAGGAGGAGCATACAGCTGACGCGGTGCAGGAGTGCGGAGGTGGCCACATGAGACGTTTCCTGCGTTCAGGACGTCTGTCACCAGACACACATCCCACAGACCCAGCTCTGCCAGTCATCTACCTGATTCATCCTGCTCCCAGTCATATTCTGCCCTCCGGAACTTCTTTCCAGGGATGGGAGCAGAGTCCTAATTACAAGTCCAGAAGCGAGCCCCAGCCTGTCCCTTCCTCCAGGCCTGATCCACTTCAGTGCCGGGGACCCACTGGACTCCCTTCATCTCGGCTGACATTTGTTGCCTTTTATCTGTGAACAACTTCCCGTCCGAGGAAGCTTCAAACCCCACGTTTCCTTTATTCCAGACCTCTTTTTCCTAGTTATCTAATTCCCCAGGATAACCTGTCTTTAATCACCGCACGACCTTGACAAGATTTAAAATCACAGAGCCCCATCACTCGCGGGGACCCGCGGGGACATCCGGTTGATTCCAGCCAAGAACACTGCTCTCCGACATTGCTATCAAATGACCCTGGGGACTTCCTCAGGATTTCTGCAGTGACAGGGCAATCGACAACTCCTGAGGCTGCAAATCCCACTGCTGACTAGTCCTGAAAGGATGCTGTATCTGGCAATGCATGTCTTCCTATGACTTGAACCCGGGTAGCTGGGATGCAGGACTGAAGGACTAACAGGTTTTCACTTTCTCAGACAGACTGTGAATGAAATTGGACTTTCCTCGCTCAGTTTCCTCCTGTACTGAATGATGGGTGCTTTCTGGTTAGTCATTATTACCCCCTGAAAATGGTTCCAAAGGAACATTCTGGATATTACCAACATCCATACACTTCCCAAGACTTACGCACCTTCCGCCAAGCCCCATTCTCTCAGGCGCCACTGGTTTTATTATTAACCACTTATTTTTTTTGCTTTCTAATTGCTTTCACAGTCGGCATGTTAAGCCAGTGGCTAAGGAAACTGACTTAGAGCAGGGCAACAGTTGCCTCTTTATAAAAATGGGGTCACAAGTCTGGGTCCACCTTGACGTCACCGAGAACATTATTCAATGCTTAACAGGCTCAAATGCTTAATTTGCCCCTTAATTCACTAAGATATTGTCTAGAATTATATTGCACGTGCTTGCGTGTGTGAATTAATCCATTAAGGGTCAATACGTCTCCATTGAAGGAAGACACTGGAATTTGCACTCCATCTTGGTGGTTGTGTTTCATGAATATTGTCCCATTTAATCCCTGTGGAAATCTTGCTGAAAAGGAACCCTTCTTACTTCCCTTTTAAGGATGAAGAAAACTGATGTATGAAGAGACCAGTGGTAGAGCTGATGTTTGACACCAGAATTTGGGTTCTTAAGATTCCGTGTTCTTGTCTTCATGCAGGTCTGCTCTCACGTGTCCGACAGCGAGAACACACAAGACTCGTGTGTCAAGTATGTGGCCTGTGCCCTTTGGTGTCAGCAGGAGGCCAGCTGGAAGTTTTAGCGTAAGAAAAATTGAGAGGCAGGGAATTCGAGCAGATGCACATCAAATACAAGACAGATCATGAAGCGTTTCTCAGAAAACTCTGCACATCGGATGGACAACCACTCTGAACACCTGTATTTTCAGTAAATAGAATCCCAAATATGTGTGTGTATCCATCTCTTTTCTTTGACATTTCTTGGAACCGAAAAATCTCTGAAGTTCACTTGAAAGATATTTGGAAACAAAAAGTCGACACAAAATTCTGTTTTCTTTAATTTTTTTTTTTATGAAATGCTTTTTCTGCATTGATTGAGATGATCATGTGGTTTTTGTCCTTTCTCTTTTTGATGTGATGTATTCCCTTGATTGATTTGCGTATGTTGAACCACCCTTGTGTCCCTGGGATGGACCCCACTTGGTCATGATGTATAATCTTTTTTATGTGCTGTTGGAGTCTGTTTGCTAATATTTTGGTGAGGATTTTGGCATCTATGTTCATCAGTGATATTGGTCAGTAATTCTCTTTTTTTGCTAGTGTCTTTCCCTGGTTTTGGTACCAGGGTGATGGTGGCTTCATAGAATGAGTTTGGGAGTGTTCACTCCTTTTCAATCTTCTGGAAGAGTCTGAGAAGGACTGGTATGAAAAATCATCCTCTACATTGGAATTTGACACAACATTTTAAAATTATTGTAAATCAATAAAAATGTTAAAAAAAATAAAAAGATGGATTTATCAAGAAGGAAAAAAGATTTTTTTTTATTGAAGTATAATTGATTTCCAATGCTGTGTTAGTTTCTGGTGTTCAGCACAGTGGTGAGGTGATTCACATATTTATATATTTTTTCCATCATAGCTTATTAGAAGTTATTGAATATAGTTCCCTGAGTTCTACGGTAAGACCTTGTTGTTTATCTCTTCTATATATAGTAGTTTACTATATATAGTAACTCCCAAACTCACAATTTATCCCCTCTCCCTGCTCTGGTAACCATAAGTAAGAATTTCATTTTTAAGAAATAATGACAAAAATAATATACCTTATTTTTTGAGAAATCTGGACTCCATACAGTGGATATTTCTTTAAATTCCAGAAATCGCATGTTCCCATGAGCACCTGTACCGTAATCTGCCTGTTTTCACGTTACCTCATTCATGGATGCCCTGGGCATTATTGCCACGTTGAGTCCCCTATGCTGAGGTCGCACTTGTGCACGCAAAGCTGAGTTAGTGTGGTTTAAGCCGTAATTTGAGTGGCGATATCGAACTTGGTATGTTTGCTGCAAGTGTTATGAATTATTTTTTCCCTGTGGCAACAACTTGACCCTGGCAGCTAACGCAATCCATCACCTGCTGGCAGGAGACCAAAAACAAGAAGAGAAGTGATTGGAAAAGAGGATACCTCAGGGTTGGGAGTTTTACAGTCAGCAAACAATGCAAGAATGAAAGCAGACTCTCAAAATAAGTCCTAGCACGGCAAATACGTGCTATAAAACCAAGGTCCGATTTTATGCAAGAAAAGAGAAAAGATGTTATAATTGAATATATTTTATAACAACTATAAGTCATCTGTAAAAGTAAAATGTATTTGTAAGCATTTGTTTACAGTGAACATTACATTGTTTAATATTTAAAAACATCTCCTTCAAATATATATAAATATATTCAAAAATAAGACAAACAGTAAAAATGTATGCTTTGTATTTTTTAAAAAATATTTTCTCTTTTGAGGACCTACCTCAATGACAATAGACAAACATTACAATTTTTTTTTTTTTGTAGAGGGGAGGGAGGTAATTAGGTTGATTTATTTATTGATGACATTTATTTTTGGAGGAGGTGCTGGGGATTGAACCCAGGACCTCATCCAAGCTAAACATGCACCCTACAACTTGAGCTGTACCCTCCCCCACTTTTGGTATTTAAAATGTGCTTGTAGAAATTTTTATTCTGTTCATTTAATGTGAAAGAATTAAAATGTACAAGGCGAGTCATCTTTTTAATATACACTGAAGCCAATAATTCTGTTCTAATATCTTTCTGCATGTGATACGTTTGAGTTGCTTAGTGTAATTACAAAGAAGGAAGGAAAGTATGTCGAGAAAAGTGTAAATCAGATGGTGCAAAAGAACGTCTCTTGTATTGAATTTTTTAATGTTCACGAAATTCAGAACACTTCAGAGAGAGACCTAAAACCATCTGCACTCATCACATAAACTTTAGCAATTATTATTTTATACATTTACTTTGGATTTTTCAAAGATATATATCCTTTTGCCACTTGAGGTGTCAACAGAATCCACAGGATTGATGCCAGTGTTTTTAATATTTACAACATTATCTCTTATAGTACTCACTGTTCTGTGAACCTTTTTTTTTTTTTTGGCCTTAATCATATATTTATACAATGTGTCCAAGTGATGTACACAACGGGGTCCAGTCACTTGATCTGCTGTGTCCAGCGCCATCACAAGAATATAGCAAGAACAATATTTTTTCACCCCTCTTCATAATGATTTAGGTTGGTTTTAATTTAGCAGAGCAGCAAGTAAAACACGTTTTGTACTGTCACCCCTTGTATGGAGGTGAGAGGACCCCCCCAGCCCTGGTGCAGGTGCTCAGCGAAGGCTGCATCGCACCCCCCAGGACACACGATCCACCGTGTCCAAGCAGGTCCAGGCTGCTGGCTTGCACACAAGAGGCTCTCCATCCAACTCCAACCCTCTCCAAACTTGTGCACACATGTCCATTTTCACATCCATGCCTCATCTATTGGTCTTTTTCTGTGCTCTTCCAATAAGATCAAATAAATCTATTTAATTCACTGTTCCGTAATTACTAGTGAGATTGTCTCTTTGCAAATTTAGTCACATTTTGGTTTACTTTTCTATTGATCTCATTTTGATATATTATATCCATCTTCCTATTAACTTTGTTACTTATTTTAAAGCTTTGTAAGATTTTTAATAACATTGTAACTCAGTGTATCCAAAATATTGTTATTTCAACAGGTAGTTGATGTAAAATTAGTGAGTTTTTTAACCATCTATTCAAAATCTGGCGTGTGGTTTACACTTTCAAAATATTTTTGTTATTTTTTTTCAGCTTTATCGAGGTACAGTGGTCAAGTGAAATTGTAAGATAGTTAAAGTTTACATTGTGATGATTTGATACAATGTGAAAGGACTCCATCCATCTAGTTAGCTCGCACATCCACCCATCACCTCTGATATTCATCTTTTTTTCTTTTCTTTTTTGGTGAGAACATTTAAATTCTACTCTCAGCAAAAAACAAAAACAAAAACAAAAACAAAAAAACCCAAAAAACAGAAACAAAAAAATTATCACCTATAGTCACCATGTCTTACATTAGAACCTCAGGCTTTTTTCATCCTACACTGAAAGTTTGTACCTTTTTACCAAGTTCTACCTGTCTCCCTCACCCTCAGTCCCTGGCAACCCCTTTTCGACTCTCTGTTTCTACAAGTTTGACTTTGTTTAGATTTCTCATGTACATGATACTATGCATCTGTCTGGTTTAATTCACTTAGCAGAACAACCTCAAGGTGCACCTATGTTGGAAACAAGTTCTAGATAACATTATCTGTCCGATATTTTATGCCAATTTTCTCATCCCAGGCTGTTTCTTATTTTCTGAGTTTTGACAGTGGTCTATTTGTGTATTACATCACCTTAATTTTGCTGTACTTTTCCTTATGTTCAAGGTATACGTTGAGAAAATATATTGCTCTGGAATGTTCTTTTTTACTCCTTTTTTGATAAGGGATGTTGTCTTGACTGAGTCGTTAATACACTGAGTTATTTTTCTTTTCTGTATCTAAGAGCATCATGTTGCTCACAACACAGACTCCCTGTTACCCTCTCACCCGACCCCCCGAGGGTTCAAGTCTCATGATAACATGGCACCTATTTCAAAACCAAGGAAATAACTTGGGACTATTGCCATTATCATGAACTAAAATCCATACCCTGTTCAGATTGGGTCTTTTTTTTTTTTTCCACTAATGTCCTTGTCTGTCCCAGGATCCCACCAGGGTGCCACCACGTTGCACATTTTAGTCCTGGTGTCTCATTACTCTCTTCTGTGACGATTTCCCTCCATCACCTTGCAATTCATCACACTGACACTTTTGAAAAATGCTTCTCTGCCATTTTGGAGATGGTCCCTCGGTTTGGATTTATTTGTCTGACGTTTTCTTGGGATTGGACCATGGTTTTGAAAAGGAATCCTACAAAGTGAGGTACAATAAGACTAATTATAGATGACGTTACATTGATCTCTTGGTTAAGGTGGCGTCTACCAGGATTTCTCAGTTTTGAATCTACCATTTTTCCTTTTTCATACTCAAATTTTGGAAGCATTTCACTAAATCCATCCAGAATGCAGGGGTGGGGAGAGAGGATTAAGCCTGCCTCCTGGAGCTGGGGAAGGTACTTACCTATATTTTGTGGATGTCTCTGTAAGGAAGATTTGTCCCTCCCCCCCTTTATTTATATATTCAATAATTATATCACTGCAGGTTCATAATTATTTTGTTTCTTTGGGTTTCGGTTCTGTACTGTTGCCATTGATTTTGCTGCTTAAATTGGTTTAGCTTTGGCCATCAGGAGCTCCTTCTGGGAGGCACATGTGTCCATTCTTCTGTTTACACACATTTTTCTTATTCTGGACCCTCTTCATGTCCCAGGCTCATGTTATATCTTTTCCTGCCCCGACCCTCGCCTTGGCCATTCCCCCAAGACATGCTGTTCCCTCTTAGTGGAGAATGACACAGAGAAATTGAGTTCTGGGTACAGGTGACTGTGTTGATGGTAGGATGACATTATTAGACTCCCTTTTGCTGTTCAGTTCTCATCTCTTAATTATATTAACAAGGTTTTCAGTGTCAAACCCTCTACCGATGTGCAACTTCAAGTTACTCCTTTGCGCCCTCCATGACTCACATTTCTTATATGTTAAAATGGTGGCAATAGCAGTGCTGTTTTCCTCTTGGAGTTGATGTTAGTAATGAACGAAATTACATTCTCAAAGCATAGTCAAGTGTCCCTGATACATAGTAACATTCCTTTAGTATTATCTATGATTTGCAAGCTCTAACACAGATGCATGCACACTGCAGAATTCAGTTTGTCAGTAATTGGATGTATTAGTTTATGCCAGTGTAACGTGAAAATTATATTTGGAGATTTCTCAGACTCTCTATGTAATCATTTCATTTTAAATTTCCTTATTTTAGACTATCATTTAGGTGAATTGGGTTTAATAGATTTTGTATATTAAAATGGGCTGGATTTTGTATACTTTTTTAGAGTTTTTTGGTTTTTTTAAAATTTATTATTGTTTTATTGTATTATTTTTAAGCTTTTTTGGACTTATGTAGATTTATTTATTTATTCATTTATTTTTCTGTTTTGCATAATTTTTATTGAAGTGTAGTCAATTTACAATGTTAGTTTTAGGTGTACAGCAAGGAGATTCAGCCATAAGTATAAAAACATACATATATATATATATATATATATATATATATATACACACACACACACACATATATAGATATATTAGTTTGTTTTCCATTACTGCTCATTACAAAATATTGAATTAAGTCCCTTGTGCTATACAGTAGCTCCTTGATGTTTATCTATTTGATATATAGTAATGTGGATCCGCTAGTCCCACACTCCTAATCTATCCTTCCCCCCCTCCCCTTTCCCCCCTGGTAACCACAGATTTTTTTTCTATGGTCCCTCTTAAAAACTTTCAACTGTCCCTCTTTAAAGAAAAAAAAAATCCTACAGTGATAATGAAAATCTTATGTGCTGGAGGAGATATATTTCCAAATGTAGTATTTTTCTATGTGGTTAAAACAGTTGATGAATGGCTATTTAAAAAAAAAAAAAAACGCGCTCAGAGACACACCAGGAATTTCTTGGCGATCTCAAGTCGACACATCCAGCAGTGACAGCACAAGGGAAAAAGTGTTGAATAATGCAGTGTGCCAAAATGACTTCCAGTTTCTGAATGATAAATCCAATTTAATTAAGTCTGACTTTGAGTGCTGTGAACTTCAAATGAGTTTTTAAAAATATCTCCCAACTGCTCTCCAGCCTCTACTTAGCATGCGGTATTTTGAATTCTTTGTTCTTAAAGAATATCAAATTTATTATCCAAAGCTTTTCCAGAAGAGAAGCTTTTTTTCTTTTTTCTTCTTTTGCACTAAATCACTCTAAGCAAAGAGCATTTTTCAAGCTGATGAAGTCTTAGTGTTTTCCAAATAATGCTTAGGGAGACATGAAAGGATAGAACAGTAAATGCCCTTCCATGTGTGGAACATTATTTGATGTAAATAGTATTCCCAAGATATTCATAAAAATTGCAGTTATACACGAATGTACACCAACCAGCTTAAAAACCCATTATTCAAGGAGCTCACCACATCAGACTCAATTGTAATTTCAAGGAACGCCAGACAGTTACTAATAGATTGTGTCTCTGAGAATAATATGTTTTCAAAATTGCTTGCAGTTAACAAAACAAAAAGTAGGTTATGCAGAGAGTCACTGCATGACCTTAAAAATCTAACAACTTCCTCTGGAGTCATTTTTATTAGGATGAAATCACTGCCCGTCAAGACTGCGTCCTCTGTGGAAACCTAGGGGCAGGGTCTTTTAACAAAGTTAATGAAAACGCTGCCAGGGCCTGGCGGTGTTCTCATCGTGGGATAATTCAGGATGAATGAGGCATCACAGGTCTTGGAAATTTTAGAGAAACCTATAAATTTATAACTTTCTTCTTTTTTTTTTTTTTCCTTTTTTAAAAATTGAAGTGTAGTCAGTTACAACGTGTCCATTTCTGGTGCACAGCACCGTGTCCCCGCCATGCACATACACACACATATGCATTTCCATATTCTTTGTCATTAAAGGTTATTACAAGATATTGAACACAGTTCCCTGTGCTACTCAGAAGAATTTTTGTTATCTATTTTTATATGTAGTAGTTGAAATGTGCAAATCTCAAACACGTCAATTTACCCCTTCCCACCCCGTTCCCCCCTGGTAACCATAAGACTGTTTACTACGTCTGCGACTCTGTTTCTGTTTTGTACATGAGTTCATAGTGTCCCCCTCCTTTTTTCTTTCTTTCTCTTTTTTTAAGATTTCACATATGATTAATATCATATTGTATTTTTTTTAAATTTTATTTTATTGAGTATTTTTGATTGGAACATTTAGTTGATTTACATTCAAATCATTTCATAGGTATGTACTTCTTGCCATTTTGTATATTGTTTTCTGGTTGTTTTTGTAGTTCTTTCCTGTTTCTTTTGCCCTCTTCCCTTGCGATTTGATAACTAGTTTTAGTATTTTTCATTTCTTTCTTTTTTTCATGTGTGTGTGTGTGTGTGTATTACAAGTTTTGGGTTTGTGGATAC
This sequence comes from Camelus ferus, assembly GCF_009834535.1. Classification (NCBI taxonomy): domain Eukaryota; kingdom Metazoa; phylum Chordata; class Mammalia; order Artiodactyla; family Camelidae; genus Camelus; species Camelus ferus. The sequence goes on along the minus strand of NW_022588524.1, from coordinate 363,303 downwards.
CATGAGGGTTAGATGTATCAACCTATTTGTTTGTAATTATCTTAAGTCAATGGTCTTATAAGTCCTTATTTTTATTTTTATTTTGTTTCTATGTTCTTGGAATATCCATATTCCTCCTGTTTCTTTATTAGCTTTTTGTGATGAAACCTAAATCATTGATTTCTTTTCAGTCATTTTTCTTTTTTAACGTCCTTAAAATAATAATTTCCCTTTAAAGCACAGCTTTAAATGTATTTCACAAACGATGATATGCCTTATTTTCATTATTATTCATCTCACATATTATCTGAAATCAATGATCAATTCCTGATTCAAGAATTATTAAAAACTGTATGAATTATTTCTCATGCATTTGGAAAAGTTTAGTTTCTTGTTTAAGACTGAATTCTATTTTAATTCCACAGAGGTCAGAAATATACACAGGTTGATTTCAACACTTTTAAGTTAGCTGAGGCTCGCTCTGTTGCCCAGAATATGATATATTTTGTTAAATATCCCACGTGCATGCACTAAGAATGTTTATTCTACACTTTTGAACGTTTACCAGTTAAGTCAAGCTGTTGAATCAAGCTGTTTAAATCTATATCCTTACTAACTTCTCTACTAATTTAATCAGTTATCATGAATATCAATGTGCACAGTTCTTTTTCAGTCTGTAATCTCTCAATCCCAGGAATTTTGATTTTGTTATATTATTTTTTGTTATAGGATTATTCTTATATTTTTGTTTTAGGTTTTTTTTTAATTCTATCAGGTGCATCAAAGTTTAAAATCATCATCTCTTCTAATTAAGCTGATAATTTAATCACTGAGTGCTTCTCTTCTACTATAGTAATGCTTTTTGCTTTAAATTCTACATTCAGATGGTGCGTCCATGGTTTTACCCTCCCATCCTTTCATTTTCAACATATATAATATTTAAATTGGTATTGATGTAAAGGCATGTTCTGATTTTTAAAAATCGTTTGACAACCTTTATCATTAATTAAAGTCATAATTGCATTTACATTTAACACAAATAAAATGCAGTGAATAAATCTACAATCTCACTTTTTTTTTTTTTTACTATTCCACTGTACTCTCGACTATATTTACTTATTTTAAAATTTATAAATATATTTATGGACACAAAATACCACATTCCTCCTACATCTATCAAAATACTTTTTTTTAACCTATCTACAATTTTATAATAATTTTCACAAGCAAAATTAAGAGCTGAAAATAGTCCTAATTACTGCAGCAACTTTTTATCTTGAAATGTTAAAAAAAAATGCTTCAATTTATTCATGGAACTGCAGCAGATAAGGTAAATTGGAGCATTTGCACTCCAGGTTCCATCTAGAATGCTCTAGTATATTCGACGAGGAAAAGTACATTTGGCCTCTCTTTCTTTCACAGAAGCCACATTATCTACCCTATAGGGCTTTCGCTGGCCTGGAAATACAGTTGGTTTTTTCATGTAATTCTAATCACATTTAGGGGAATACAGGCAGTAGAGACGGGCAGTGTGGGTATACATAAAACTTCAAGAACTTTAAGTTAATGGAAAAAATTATGCCCTTGATTTACAGACTTTTGAAATTTCAGGTATGTGCAAAGGCTGAATGGTTCCAAAATGTAACAAGGAACAATGAATCCCCAGGCACATCCTTTATGAAGTCCTAAAGGTGAACTCCCCAAAATGATTTCTGTCCTGTGAGAAAAAAATGTCCTGGAATTTAAAGCGTGGCAAGGGCCCCTGATCTTTCTAAGCAGAGAGGAAAATAAATTAACTTTCTAAATAGCATGTGTCATTTCCAATACTTCTTTTTTTGCCCCTAATCTTTTCACTAACTTCATAGGTAAAGCAATTAGAAATTAAACATAAATTTTTGGATTTAAAACCTTCTCTCAAAAAGTTCACAATAATGTGAAAAAAAAGCAATACACGGAGAATATTGAAATATTAAGATACACTTGGGAAATAAAAATGTTCCAGTCAGAACATTAGGGGATAAACACTGTATCAAGAAATACATGGCTGGTGTGTATCCTTGGAGGGTGCACACACACACACACACACAAACACACACAAATGTATATATATATGTGTGTAACTAAGGTTTATTAAGTAATTAACATGAGCTAAGAATTGTACTAATTTATCTCATTTATTTCATTTATTCAATTTATCTCATTTATTCCTCAAAATAATCCTATAAACAGGAGGCATTTTCAATTACATTTGATAGAAGAGAAAATAAATAGTGAGAATGTGAATTTGCCTAAGTCATGTGGGGATTAAATAAAGAAATGAAATTTGAACTAAGCCAGAAAACTTAGAAAACAATGTGTTGAGTTTCTCCCACTGAGTGACTTCTGTTTGTCTGCATTTTTTCCTCTCCGTATATTTAATTAGATTATTCTGTTCCTATTTTATGCCATTTATTACTTTATCTGGTTCAAATATCTGTATATTTATGTTTAAAATATATTCATCTATGCTTTATTATTCTTTATACTTGCCTACTATTTCTTTTGTAAACATTCCACTTTTTTTTTTTTACCTTACTCTGTTGTTTTGTTTTTACTACATGCCTGTTATTTTAAAGTAGTTGATCTGACCTACTCTTAAATTAATCTGCTGATATTGTTTGGCATAAGGAACGTGATTGGTTTTCCTTCTTTAATCTTATTTTATCTTTTTAAAATGTTCCCATATTTTTATTCTTTACATTAGTGAAGGGAGAATGATAATTTGCAAAAATAACAATGATCTTTTTTAAAGCATAATTGAGTCATTTTTGGCCATGTCCTGTGTTCTTAATTAAACTTTTCTTTTTTCAGATGCATGTGGACTCATGACTCATCCATGATGTTCCAATTATTATAAATTAAAACTTTGCATCTCTTTATCTATCTATCTACCTATCCATCCATCCATCCAATCTATCTATCTATCTATCTATCTATCTATCTATCTATCTATCTATCTACCATCGGTCTGTCTCCCTTTCCGTCTGGCCTTCTAGATGGCTGGCTTTCCACTGGTAGAAGCCATGCTTTCTGTGTTGACCTACTCCTGGGAGTTGTCCAGGGACTCTCCACTTCTCCATCTATTTGCCATGTCACAATATCTGGGTTCTTAAGCCATTTTCATTCATTTATACCTTTATGTCATGAACTGTAGGCAGAATAACTCAATGTAATGTTAGCTGAAGAATATTCCAAAAATATGAACTAAACTGCATGACAGAGGCCATGGTTTAAACAAAGAGGCTAAGAAACCCATTTTTCAAAGAAATCTGAGGAACAGAAATCTGAAGGACTTATGAGATTTTATGATAAACCGTTTTTAAAGTAGAAAAAGCAAGTCATAATTATGGAAGAAGAAGTAGCATGCACTTACCGGGCACAGTGAGACTGCCAAGAGTGTTGTTTGCAGGCGTAAGGAGAGCTTCTAATAGGAGCTGGCATTTGAATTGAATTTTGAGGCATGCATCCGATTACTCCAGGGACCTTGGTCTGATGGCTTAACTGCTTTGAGGTCTGCCAAGTGTCATCTTAGCTTAGATACATTTCCAAATAGACCGATGTCAATTCAGCTATTTACTTCATTTTCATCAGCGCATCACCCGTTTAAAATTAGATGAGTGAATTGCTGTCCAAATGGATGCTTAACTTTCCAAAAACATCACAGCACGTTGAATTTCTCTCCGTCCCATTTTTCTTCTGTGAAGACGTTGATGTTTCTTTAAGGTTAAGTTTTACCCAGCGCTGCCCACACTGACTTTTCCTTCACTCCCTTACATTTCCCAAGAGGAACTTAAACCCTCTGGTTCTGAGAGAGTGTACACGGTGTGATCTTCTTAGCGAGGGCATCTTGCTAATAAACAGCCATCGACAAGACGTTTTCAAAGCCTGCATTTGGCATCACCAAGACACATATAAGTGAATTTCTGTTCTTTACGCTAACATTTTGCAAATATCTCTCGTGTTGAAACATGCCACTGGGAAAAACAATCTGTGTGGCTAATGTTTTAAGCTCTTTAGAGGGCAACTTCAGTGCATTGTATGCATGGTTTAGTTTATATCTTATTAGAGGGGAGGCCAAGGGAAAATCTGTTCCTGCGTGTTGTTATGAATGCAGTTGTAGGAGAACTGGCAGCTGACTTAGCTTCTCCTAACTTTTAAAAGAAAACATATATTGGAGCAAATTAAGATCAATACTGTCTTAAGTGTTGATCAATAATGTGGTTGAAATTGGAAAAAGTTTCCTTGAAATAAATAAGATATATCTTTTCTTTGAATTTTTTTCATTCTCTCTTAATGTGTGATTTAAATGATTATAATTTCGTTTTTTTCCCCCTAATTTTATAACTTTTTTTCTTCTTTTTTTCTTAAATGAAAATGTTAGAAAGCCAGGTATGGAATGGATAATTGCAGTTGATTGCACAGGAAAGGATGCTGTTAATTCTTCATCTATGTAGAAATATTTCCCAGTAAATGTTTATAAAGAGCACTGCCCAGAGTCGGTAACTGAGAGACGATCTCGGTTGGTGAAGGAGAGAACTGCTTTCCGTGTGGAGTCATCTTCCTTAACTGTATTAATGAACACAAGAAAATAAGAAACACCTTCGAATTTTGTATTTATGTTTTATTCCGAAGATTCCGAGGGCAGATCAAAGATGCGTACCCAGAAGAAAATCCAGGATCACGGGCCTTCAGAGTGAGGAGGGACATTGAAGGTAAAGGCCACCCATCGGGATGCAGAGTCCTGATTTTCCTCTGCATGTGGTCCACACACGGCACAGACTTGCAGGGCTTAGAAGCCCTGAACAACTTCCCCTACATCCCTGCCATGTTGCACTTTCGTTACCGCCAGGAGCGGTATTTTGTCTTTTCCTCTTTGATTCTGAAAACAATCTGAAGAGTTGCTTCTTATTATGAATTCATTTTTAAAGATATTGAAATGAAGTCCTCAATGAAGTGTTTATTTTTCCCCCCAAAGCTATACTGTTAATAAGAAGTAAACTGTAAGTCGTACACTTACCTGGAGTTCGTCCGTTACTTTCAGCCATAATAACAAATATAAATGGAATAATTTCCGAGTATAGACGTGTTTCAGAGCCCATTCTGTTCCTGAGTGATTAGTTATGCAAAACAGGCTTAAAATAACCATTTCATTTTTGCTCCTAATTTTGTCAGTGACGAAACTGGGAAGCGCCCTGCTGGGAAATAATTGCTTGGGATCTTGAAATGATGAGATCTGTAATCTCATTTGGGTATTGGCTGGGACTGCAGTCATCTGAAAGCTCAGCTGGGCTGGATCAAAACGGTGTGTTTTTCTGGCAGTGAAATGATGTTGCCTATTGGCTTGGAGCCCCACCGGGAGTGGGCATGGCGTGGAGATGGCCACGTATGGACCCTCCAGCACAGCAGTGTCAAATTCCCTGGGCTTCTCCCGTACTATCTGGATCCTTCCAGAGAAAGAACCCCCAGAGAAACAGGAGGAAGTTGTAGGGCATCTTATGAGCTATTCTTTTTTTTTCTTCATGGGAGGAGGTAATTAAGTTTGTTAATTTACTTACGTTTAGAGGAGGCGCTGGGGATCGAACCCAGGACCTTGTGCTGTGCTAAGCATGCACTCTACCACCTGAGCTATGCCCTGCCTCCTTTATGAGCTATTCTTAAAGTTATATAGCATCCTTCCCATAGTCCTCAATCAATGAAAGCAGACAGGAGCTCACCTAGCATCAAAGGGATGAGATATAAATTGCACATCTTAATGGAAGGGAAACCAAATGATGTTCACATCGCCACAGTATAGGGTAGAGCGTTGAATTCATTGACAGCAGAACTTTGTCCAGTCACCATTCATTTACTAATGACCTATCACTCTCAAAGGAGAGTAAAATTATACCATGCTTTTCAGTTCTTTTGAAATACATGTATGTTGAGTCCGTGCTACAAGACCATATATCCCATGAGAAATAAGAGTGTTGCTTGATGACCAATGATGGAAAACCTTCTGGAGTCATTTCCGTTCCCCATTACTTGCCATAGGGTGTGTGGCTGCACATGACAAAAGTCACATGTCATCAACATGTGTAGTCTTCACATGACAGTCACAGGATCTTTCCTTTGGAGGACATCACGCCACATCTTGGATCAACAATATATTATGTCCTTTTTTTTTTCTCTTGATTACAGAGGACCTCAACATTTTTCAAAATCAGATCTGTCTTGATGGAATTAATCAGGGTTTGTGATTTGACCAGAACCTTCATTAACTGAACGTGACCCTAGGTATCACAACTGAGTGTGTGGCAAACATTTGTAAAAGAGAAGACTGGAAATGGGGTATCATTTGAGCATCTGAGCATGGTGTTTAGTTCAGTTACCTGGCTTTGTTTAGCCAACTTGTCTTTTTGTAATTCTAGGGGACTGTGAAATAATTGGGATACTTCAAGAAAATCTGAGCATTATTTGCCCAAATTGCCCACTGATGTTATCATATCAGAGATGAATATTTTAAGACAAAGCCAGAAAGAGTAGCAAGATATATCAAACCATATTTTCCTCTGAAAATGGAAAATACCAGGCATTCCACATCCATAGACATCATTCTACGGCTCGTTTAGGGCACCTAAGTCCATCTCCTGTAGGAAAACATGTTAGTTCAGTTTTGAGCCGGGTTTCTGACTTAATGCTGTCCTGAATGGACTTGGGACTCCGTTGAAATTTATATAAAAGTACCTAAAAGGAAAAGAAAATGGATTTGCAAAATGTGGAGACACGAAGCCCAGACCTGAGAGTCGGCGCGCCTGCCTATAAATCCCGCTCCCCACGCGTCAGCGGCTGAAGTTTAACCTTTTATCTTTTCAGTTTGCTTGAAGCAAGAAATACTTCGTTTTAATTCACTCTTTGTAAATGCTCTCAGGCGAGACTGGGGCACACTTTCTCTCAGCCCTAAAGTGCTGGCTTTTCTACATCAGACTATTCCTCCTACTGCAAAGTCACCTTTTTTTTTTTCAAAGTGTGCTAAGCAATTTGTAAATCTGTTGCCAACACACCAGACACACACACACAGGCTTTGGAAGGGAGGGAAAAACAAACCTGTGACTCGGATTCTAAATCTCGCCTTGTCATTTTTTTTTCTCCCCAGTGTCAGGATTGTTGGCTTATGAGCCAAGTTCATCTTAGTTAAACAGACTTTTCCTACCCCACTGAAGGTTCACATTAATTTTTTTCTCCCAGCAGCTTAAGGCACAGTCAGGCACAGTGAAGACGGAATTATCTTGTCAGAAATTGTAACATTAAATTACTGTAGGAAGGCATGCAGGTGCAAAACATGCTGGCTTTCAGTGCAAATTCTGGGATTCTAATCCCAACACAGCCTCCTTGCCCATCCACCACACAGACTAAAAATAAAACTGATGCTTTCATGATTTTATGCGTGTGTATGTGTACTTAAATTTCACTCAGCTAAATGCATTATTTCTAGATAAGGCTAGCAATGTCTAACTTTTTTTTTAATGGCCTGAATCTTGTTGACTTACACACTAGCCATTGTCTGAAGTGCATTTAATGTCAGTAAAAGTGTCTCCTGAAATCAGAATATGAAATCCCACCAGTTATGTTCAACAAGAAAAAAAATCTGTCAAGTGTAATCATAAGAAAAATTATTCAGTGGGCAATAGATTATTTTCTTTGAATACCATTTATTTCTTGTGTAGAATTTTTCTTCAAGATGGGCAAAATACGTTGAGTGCTTACGAAACTGGAATAAAAAAATCCCAAATTACATGCATAATTCATTGTCATGCTATGAATCTCACTGTGTAAAAACGCTGAGGTGTCTAACTGAAGACTTCTCCATCCCTGTGGGTATAAGAATATTCAATATTAATTATATGAAACAATCCCTTAGAAACTCAAGGTTTAGAAAAATTTCTAGATGTCCATCTGGGACTCATTCTAGATTATAAAACAAAATATATAATTAATGAAGTCGGTAAGTATTTAATCTTGTTAGAAACCACCTGCAGACTTTACCCTGAGGTTAAATGAGGAAGTTTGGATGTGTGTGTGTGTGTGTGTGTGATTTTTTTTTCCTTCCACTGCAATGTAGATCTGTATCCTCTCCCTCCAAGCACAATGAAGGTTAACTGGGAGAGAAAGCAGTTACGTTTTCACAACTCAAACTAGTGACTGGCAGGTGGAAAGGAGGATTTGGTGCAATGAAGGTCACAAAAGTAAATGTTGAAACGAAGCATGTGTTTATGTGGGTATCTGATTTTGCAAAAGGGATAAACTATTTAATGGTAAGAGAGAAGGAAAGGAATGTGACACTGAAACATCTCTTAAACTCCCAGAACAGGAAGGTTTGTTCAGGAAAAAAGAAAAACCACCAATAAATGTGATACCCAAGCATTTGCAACAAAGATAAAGATTGGTACCTATTACTATATCAATATTAAAAGAAATAACTTTAAATAACATTTGTTCATTAAAAGAACCTTAAAGAATGTGACAACAAAGAAATTCACAGGAATTAGGGAAACAGGATACAGAGTAAAGGTGACTTTATAGGCGTGGGAAGAAAGAGAGCATGTTGGTTCTCAGGAAACAATTTTATGAGAATATTTTATATTTTAAGGGTTCTAGCTTTTATTTAGATCTTAGGTTCGCAGGAGCTTGCTTCATTAAAAATAAAATAAAATAAAATAAAATAAAATAAAATAAATAGGAGCAAACCATACATGTTCTAGTAATGAGTGTGGGATAGACAAGGAATAGGATTTATTTCCCTTTCTTGCCCCTGAAGTCAATAATATGGGTGATTTTTATTTTTAATTGTTTTCTATTTTAAAATTTAAGATGTATATAATCAAAGGGGTTATAATTAACAACATTCAACTACTCAGCCATTAAAAAAAGAATAGAATAATTCAATTTGCAGCAACATAGATGGATCTGCAGATGATCATTCTAAGTGAAGTAAGTCAGAAAGAGAAAGAAAAATACCATATGAGATTACTCATGTGGAATCTAAAATTAAAAAAAAAAAAGACTATGAACTCATCACTAAAACAGAAACAGACTCACAGACATAGCAAACAATCTTACGGTTACCGAGGAAAGGGGATGGGAGGGGATAAATTTGAGAGTTTGAGATTTACAAATATTAGCCAGTATATATAAAAATAATTTTAAAAAAAATTTCTTCTGTAGAGCACAGGGAATTATGTTCAATATCTTGTAGTAACCTTTAATGGAAAAAAATATGAAAACAAAGATATGTATATATATGCATGACGGGGACACTGTGCCGTGCACCAGAAATTGACACATTGTAACTGACTCTACTTCAATTAAAAAAAAGAAAGAAAGAAAAGCTGGAACTCAAAGGCAATAAAATGAACTGGCAGAATGAAGTCATGTCAATGTTACCAAGATAATCTGCAAACTGAACAAAAATATAAGAATGTTACTCAGAACATTGCACAAAGAGATAAAGACACAAAAATCATTGGAGAGGACAGAGGTAACAGGGGAGGTTATGCTTAATGTGGTAAAAATGTTAAATTTCCCAAACTTGATAAAATGCATGATCTTCAGATTGAAGAAATACATTGAATCCCCCAAAAGGATAAATAAAATGTATGCTCAGAGAGAAGCTGCAGGATGTCAAAAACCAAGAGAAAAAACTTTCAAAGAAAGAGAAAGAAGGGGAAACTTTTGACAATTAAGAAAAAAGCATTGAGGAAAAAAACAAAAACAAGAAAACAAAACAAACAAAAAAATCCCATAACTAATTACTGCAGATTCTCTATTTTCATTAATTCCTTTTTCACGTGCATAGATAAACTAGAGGTCATTTTCAGGCAAGGCCACTACTCAGAGATTTTTCTTCCAAGAGACGTTTGCTGGTGGAACTCAAATATGTATTTCTGCAGGAAGGAATCTGATCCAAAAAGGAAGCCGGAGGCTCTGAGAAGCAGCGGTAAGCAAATAAAGTTCTGTGATGGTTCTGCCCAAGTGCAGTTGGGGTAAACACGTGTGACATTCAAGACCTTCAGGACGACAGAGCAGGATTCACTACGGCGGACGGGAGCGGGGAAAGTCTGCTGCCCGGTACATGTCAGACGAAAGCTCTCTGCTCACAAAACAAACCATCAGTGAAAAAGTGTCCCTGTGACTTCATCATGCCTACGCCTTTGTGAGGATGATGGGAAATTCCGGGTGTGGGATATTCAGTAAGAACATGATGCACAGCATGGGAAAATCAGGATCAGACTGCTGCTTTGAAAAAGAAATTGTTCTTGCCTCATTCAGCATTTTAAACCCTCTGCAATGATTTCAGAGAACAATTTCTGAATGTATTTTGGAGGTGGGGGGGGAGGATCCCATTTCTCCTAGACCAAAGGTTTTGGCCACTTTATTTCAACTCCTGCTCTGTGGACAACCTCAGATTTAGCCACGTAAGCAATGTGGTCTCAGCTAGTTTTGATTTTCTTGACCCTTATTTTATGTTAAAAGGGGAAGGAGGAAAGTCAGATATTTCCAGGTTGCAGTCAGCCTCCAGACATAGCTGACCTACTTGGATTTTCTGTCCCCATCGTGCTAGGCTCTCTAGGGCTAGAGACAGGCCTTGGTTCCTGGTGGTGGGGGGTTCGGTGCTCTTCCATTAGGGGAACATGGCAATAATCCAGCTAACCCTCAGTCACTGTCCTCACTCAGACACTTCAGGCTCCTTGTGACCAGAAGCTGTCACAGAGCAAGAAGGGTCACCGTCTTAGCAAGGATAATTGACCCTCATTATTGGGAGGCTGTTGGGTTCTGCTTGCTCTGTGATGGAAGAAAGAATATGACTGGCATGCAGATAATAATTTGGGGTATATCTTGGTCTTCATGTGCCCAAATGAATGGCAAATTCTCAAGGGGAGGTTAAGAAGGACATAGTAAACAGGAGCGAACTCCTTAGAGTTGAGAATCTGGGTCTCCCCACTTGATAAGTCACCTAAAGCTAAGAGGTGCTACCTAAGAGATGGGAGGGACAGGTAGAGAATGATGGGTAGAGGACAGATATGATGAATGGCTGTTGCAACTCTCCAAGTCACTGCGGTGGGGGTTCAAGTTGGTCCAGCACATTTTCTTCTTGTTCATTTTTGACCTACCAGAATCCCAAAGCATCCATTTCTAAATCAGGTAAAATCATTGCAAGAAGGGTTGAATCCAGATAACACTGGATGCGGGATGTCGTGGATTTGGAAGTTTGTTCAGGATTGACGTTCTCCTTTTTGCAGTTGTGGACCACTGATCGCTGATGGCTCACAGATGAGTGCCTGGTAAGAAACTGCTCTCAGATGAAGGTAGCTGCCTTTCCCAAGATTATGGCCCCTCACTGGCACAGCCCACATCCAATGAGTAGTTGATAGAAGGACCCATGAGACTCCTCAATAGGGGACAACTTGACAGCCCTTCCCTGATTCAGTGACGCCCAGGGAATTGGCTGAAGTCTTTGTGATGAATGCATCACAACCCAAATATTCCCTGTGATGGCTCCTCCTTCCTGTATCCCGTGAAGGTGATGTTCACCAAAAAACTCCCCACTGAACTTCCAAACATTAATTTCTCTCTCAGAATCTGTTTCTTCTTCATAACCTGACATAATACTGCACTTATCCACATGCAGAAGGACAAAGCTGGACACCTGCCTTACACCAGACACAAAAATCAACTTAAGATGGATCATCAATCTTAAAAAAGACCAAAAACCATAAAGCACTACAAGGAAACTGTGAGCTGGCCTTGAGATGAGTTAAGGCCGTGGGACCCAAGGCCACAATCAGAGCACGTTTGTAGTATGCAGTAAATAATTGCTATATGCATACGTCAATTATGTAAGATTTAGAACAAAGAAAATAGAAAAGCAGGACAGGTGCACCATAGGCACGCACTTCCCTGTGGCAATAAAGTGTTGTTAACCCCATGGTGTCTCTGGCTGAAGTCTGTCTGGCAGTATGGCAACTCCTCGTGCATTTTTTCGTTTGGGCTGCTCACCTCCTAGAACCCCACGTCAGCCTCCCTCGGCTGACAGAAACACAAGAATAAATTGTCATGACTTTGACATAGGCAAGCCTTCTTAGATATGATACCAAAAGTGTGAGTAATAGACTTTATCAAAATTCAGAACTATTAAGTTTGTCAAAAGACAATCCGTAGAATGGAAGAAAATACAAAATTTGCAGGTCATACACTTGTTAAGAGTCTTGTATCCAGGATATTAAAAAAAAAAAAACCCTCAAATTAAATGATAAAAGATAAAGAATCCAATTAAAAACCGACAAAATAATTGAATAGACAATTTTCAAAAAAAAAGGTGTACAGAAAGTTTCAAGTAAGCACATGAAGAGATACTCAGCATTATTGGAGACCAGGGGAATGCAAATCAAAAGCATAATGCGATATGACTTCACACCCACGAGGATGGCCGTAACTAAAAAGTGGTCGGTGAAGATATGTTGAAATTAAAGTGCTCATGCCCTTTTGATGGTGATTTAAAAGTTCATCAAAAGGGAAACACCATGTGACACAGAAATTTCACTCTTACTTATATGCCCAAGAGAAATTTAACTCTGCGCCTGGAGAAAAACTTGTACACAAATGTTCAGGGTAGTGTTATTTCATAAAAGCTTCAAGTTGAAAACAACCCAAATGTCTGCGACAAAAGGTTAAATGAACTGTGGTACGTCCATTCAGTGAATGAGATATTATATGACAGTAAATGAACGAAGTATTGATATATGTTTTAATAGGATCAACCTGGCAGATGTCATCCTAAGGGAAAGATGACAGTTACAAAAGCGCACATGTTGTGGGATTTCATGAAATGTCAAGATAGACAGATATGTTCTAGCTCTGTCTAGAGCTGATCGCCTAGAAATGGGACAGTTGTGGGGAGTGAGCATTGACTGCTGATGGCTGTGGGATTTCTTTTGGGGTGATGAATATGTTCTAAAGTTGGCTGTGTTGATGGTTGCACAACTTGGTGAATATATTAAAAAAATTTGTACACTTTAAATGGATGAATGACATGGTAGGTGGATTACATCAGAATACATTTGACTAAAAAGTTCGTTGATGCTTTAATCAAAGTGTTCAAGGAAGAGAGAAAATATTTAGGTCTCAAATCTTTTCAATACTGTGGTTTTAAAAAAAACACTTACTTGCGAACAATGAGATATTGAGACTTATCTGAACAGAAGCAAGGGAGAAACTCTATATCATCAACAGTTGACAAAATTCAATATTGAAAGTATAGAATCATGCTTTAGAATATCTTGAATTGTGCAAATATTCTTCTAAGGGAACGCCAATATTTAATTAGTGAAATTGTTCAAATGAGAAGACCTACAATCTGGCAGTGTCTTAATTTGGATAAGTATTCAAAAGAATGATGGAAACCAATTTTTTCATGAGTTTATCTTACAAAAAACATTGGTTGAAAATGTAATTTAATTACCAGCTATATATATATACATATATATATATATACACATATATATATATGTATCTATCTACCTATCTATCAATCAATATATCTAAAGTTACATTTTGGCTGGAATACTTACAAATTTCTACTAAAAGAAAACATTAAAGTTGAAGGTGTCCACCAAAAGGCTGAATTTGCTATAAATTTATAGAATGTGTATTTTCTCAATCCACAATATATTTTTCAAAAGATTCAATCAAACATTGTTAACAATTGTAAATGTATTAGCCATAGAATGAACCTTTGAATAAAATTCCATAACTTTTATGAAATTATAATTATAAATTAAAATATGAGATTATAGAATTTTTTAAAAAATCAGTTACATAGTGTTAACCTGATTTAATATACATGTATATATGAATCTGATTGAATATACATGGATGTATGTTACCTTAATTTTTTTAGAAAGATGCTTTTAAAAAACATTTTAAACTAAATTATTTTAAAGGGCCACCCATATAACATTACACGGTTTCAACATGCTGTTTCATTGGTTCATAAATCATGATTCTGAAAGTCATGCAACTTGATTTTGGTGCCTCCACTCCCTCTAGGTCAGGTGGCCAACTTCACCTGATCGTGGTCCCCAGCTGGAGTGGTTCCCCCTCCATTACTGCATCCTGTCCTCCCTGGTCACCCTGCTCAGTTGGTAGAGACCATTCTCCCCCCACGACAAGAAAACCACAGCTACCATCCTTGCGATCCCATAAAACGCTTTATTTCAAAGTCTCCATCACTTACCTGTTTGCACCTTTCAGTCACGGGGGAGGGGCTGGTGGCACAAAGGTAACATTTATTTCTTGATCCGATGACACCTTGACAATCCTCTCCCGTTCATTATCCCCTCTTAGACAACATTTTGCTGTAGCTGTCATCTCATTTCGTGGCTTCAGACTTGCCCCGTTTTCTCTATTAAAAAACCAGACCGAACCAAACAAACCAAAAAGTGCCTCTCACCCTTTGCCCAAGACACTCGCTCAATCAGTGATCCTAAAGGTTCATTCTTTCTGGCATCTTGTCATCATGTCAAATGACAGAATAAGAACCAAATCCATCTATAGTGCAGATGCAAAACTGTATACATAAATGTGCAGAGAGAAAGGGAGAAAGATGAGACATTATACTCCAAAAGCTAACTAGGTTATCCTTAGATAAAGCAATCATGTTTCATTTGTGCTTTCATTTTTATCCTTTTAAACTATTTTAAGTTTGTATTGCATTTTTGCTAAATTTATTTCATGGTAATTTAATTCCTATATCATTACCCTCATGTATTTTATTTTTTTGTATCATCTTAGTTCATATTATTATTTGCATTTTCCCACCATTTTTATATTTGTCTTAAAGCTATGTATCTTATTGAAAATTATATTTTTAAGTTTTTTTTTCAGAATTAAATGTCTTACCAGAGGCATTTCAAAGAAGGAAAAAAATGAGCAAAATAAAAATATTTAAAAAATGATCCTAGAGAAATTTAAAAGAGATATTTATAAACTACAAAAGGAGACTCAATATTTGTCAATGTAAGAACTTTGAAATAATAGATGTTAGGAAAGAAAATGACAGAATTGCAATCAGATCTGCATTTTAAGAGAGCTTGGTAAAACTGAATAAAAATCTGGCTTTGAAAATTAAAAAATATTTCAGGCAAACTGAATAAAGGAGTCTTTTACCTTTTTTACATGTCAGGGATTAAAAAAGGACTCCTGGAGAAATTATTTTCAGATAAATTCGTATCAGGATGTTATAAATTTCTCCTCCTCCCAATGTCAGAAGAAAATGGATAAGTACTTAGAGAATGACTATGTGTTTTGTGGAGGGGTGGGGTATGTCTTGTCCATTATCCAAAAGTAGATTTTTTTTTTTACATACAAACGTGAGAATATAAAGATCCTTGCTTCTATCTGGTGAATGATGTCCAGTCCGTCAGAGATTTTCTTCAGCAGAGACTCTGTGACTGAACCTGACCAATGAGCATCCTCACAGATCCCTGCCAGGATGGGACTTGTCCCTTCTCCCACCCCCCTTTTATCCATCCCGCCCACAAATACGTATCCAGCACCTGCTGTATGTCGGGCACTATTTTACGTACTGAGGGTGTGAGAGTGGATAAAAGGAGCAAAATCCATGACTCACTGGGTCTTTTATTCTGGTAGGGAGACAAAATGAGTTTAAAGGGTACAAGTAAGTGGCTTAACAATTTTAAAAATATTTAGAGCTTGTTAAAACTTCCATTTAGCCCTAGATCAAGATAATGTAATCCTTCTTGCGATATCTGAATAGCTTAAGACATAAGAGTTGAGGCTTTCAACTTAGATCCCTGGTTTATTTCAGCTGTCACTCCGGGAGACTTTTTTTAACTAGGAATCTTGGTTCACCAATAAAAGTAAGTATCTCATGAGGGTGTTTCAAAAATTCTATCAGATAACGTATGTAAAGTGTTTTCATCGGTGTCAAGAATGTATATATTCAGTAACATTTTTGTTATTATTTAAAAGAGCCTCTGACATAACACAGTTAAAGAACAATAATAGCATAAATCTTAGTGAATAAATTTTTGATATTGTCTGAACTGACAGTAAAAGCATACAGCAACACTTTAGCTTCCCTCCTGCTGTCTGCTTATTTTTGGTCCAAATGGAAAAGGAATAATCATTCCCTAAACATGAAAAGGATTGAGTATGTGATGGCTAAAACAGCTGCTCTCTTTGGAGCACACGCAATCCAATACATCACACGTGATTTTGTTCACTGACCCCGACGTGAATACATAGCATTCCGATGTGACTTCTAATGCACCAAAGAAAATGAATTCGAGAGGGTTAAAAAATTGCATATCATTCTTACACATGTCGATTCACTGCCTTCCTGTGTCTTGATCAGCCCAGAGCTAGAAAATGCTACCGGTCGCAAAAGCCCAGATGAGGAACAAAGTCGAATGTAAATTACAAAAGGCGGGGTCTGATGCTAGAGTTGAAATAGAATGAAGTGTCGTGGGGAATCTCTGAAGGATTCATCAGTAGGCGTCAAAAGAGATTGGCGGGAGGACCCAGAACACACAGGTAAAGGGGTTGGAAGCAACCCGATGACAGAGTTCTCATAACTTGTGGTTTTAGACATCCCCTCCCAGTTCAAAAGAAAGTCTAGAAGGTTGGCAAATTCTTTAACTATAACAGATTTCAAGGAGCCAGCCCCTTGGTTTTGTTCAGAAGTGAGGCATCAGAGAACCAGGTGTGACCCTCCAGGAAACAGAAAGTCAATGTCTGATGTGAAACTGGCTGAAAGAGATTGACACTTCTGTTCTCACGGGAAAGGTGCTGAGTCGGTCAGGGTCACAGAGAGAGAGGTCTCTGGGAGGGGGGAGTGTCCCTGCATAGGAGAATCTGGGACAGGACAAGATGGGGAGGGACCCTAAGGAAGAAAGTAGCAGAGAGATATTAGTGATTAAATGTCACCCTCATGGAAAAGGCGTTAGACATCATTCAGACTTGACTTTCAAACTCAACTCAGTGTCTACACCCCACGTGAAACCTTGTGACAGTGACTTAACTTCTCCAGATCATGTATTGTTGGTTATGAAGAACCACACTGCCTTGTCGACTTGTGAAGAATCATGAGCTGATGTATCACAGCCACAGAGCATAGTGACTCCTTTATTGGAAGCTCTCAACGAGACGTGGTTGTTATCACTGTGACTACTGCTGTTACCATGGTGATGGGATGATGGTGGTGGTGATGATGGTGGTGGGGATGATGGTGGTGGGATGATGGTGGTGGGACAATGGTGATGGGATGATGGTGGTGGGATGATGGTGGTGGGATGATGGTGGTGGGACGATGGTGGTGGGATGATGGTGGTGGGATGATGGAGGTGGGATGATGGTGGTGGTGATGATGGTGGTGGTGGACAGGCAGTCCTAGGCTGGCAGGACTGTGACCAACTTGCCTCCTTCCCAGCGGTCAATGGACAGTCCTGGAAACTTGGAAATGACATACTGAGTCCTGAATCAGGACATTAAATAAAGGTGGTCTGCTCGTCTCCTCTCTAATGTCTCCGTTTTAAAATCTGTGATCTGATGATGCTTCTGTGAGACCTTTTCCGAAGCCTGCCCAGAGGAGGGCTGGCTCTTTAAGGGAGGGAGTCTGCTCAGACCACACAGAGTAATTCTATTTCAGAGGAGCTGGCATTTGACAAGCATCTGAAGCCCCAACTTGGCTCTCGAGTGAATTCTAATCATTCCCCTGATTGCTTTCTAATAGCTTTGAGATGAAGCCCAGAGGGCTGCTGGCAATGTCCCTGCGCAGAAGCGCTGAGCCCGGGAGGCACAGGAGACCGAGCTGGCTTCGCGCTCACGGAACGAACTCCTGACTCAGCACCAAAAACCATGGAGGTTGCAATGAGTCACTTCACTTCTCTTAAATGGAGGAGTCTGTCATCCCCCCCCCCCGGTTAACTTCGTTTTTTTTTCCCCTCCAAAGATACAGCATTCCTCCTTTTTTTATTTTATTTATTTGCTGGAATTCTACCTCCTTTCTGGAAGAAATCTAACAGTCCTAGCTATGTCTCATAACTGGGATCTTTTAGAGAGGCGTGGACACATAAGATGCACACGGAACATCAAAGAAGAGCCCACGAGTTCTGTGCTGGGATTAAGGACACGTTGCCTATTTCTTCTTAGGAAATGCAAGTTTTTGGATATGGATGGCTTGTTTCAGCTGAGGATCTGCAACAGCTTCTGGGAATAAACTCTGCCACCAGCAAATCAGTGGCAACAAGAACTGGAGTCACATCAAGGCATTTTAACCAGGTGCCTTCAACCAGGAGACGCAAGAAGCCACTCCTGTCTTCTCGTTGGAAACATTCTGAAAGTTGAAACGCCCCCTGGTCCAACGGTTTCTGAGAGCCCTGAAATAATACAGCAAATCACTTTCATGTCAAAAAGAGATAACTCGATTAAAATTCACATGTTCTCATATATGAAATGTACATTTGAACTGCAAAAAAAAATGATTTATTTGGCCAAATTGTGCATCAACGTGAGTCGTTTACTCCAAATGCAATATAAACGACGTATTCCACTTTTCTACATCATCAGATAATATCAGATGATGTGAATTTTTTTATTTTGCCCTAAGGTTTGAAACAAGTTAAAACAAAAAGTTTCTTTTCCTTGACTTTCCGCTATAAAGTCGCAAAACTGTTTTCAGTTGTGTTTTGGTGGTTTTGAGGCACATTTGGGGTTCAGTATTGTTGAAGACAACAGTGATTGCCATGGAATACTCTCTTTCTTTTTCACAGATTATGATCTTATCCAAGAAGAGGGTCCCTCTTGGTCTCACCCTTAAGCAAAGCATCCCCTCCAGTCGTCATAGTTTTTAGTCACTGGTGTTGATCAAAGGTGAACTACACGGGACACAATTATCCATGTGTGTTCACCTTACTTATTACAAGAAAAATCCTGGTGGAAAAATCTTGTCTGTTATCAGATTTCAAATTTCTTTTTCTAACTTGCAGATTAACATCCACCATCACCCTGAACTGGTTTGCATTTAAAATGGGTGTGGAAATCCCTTGAGGTCCATTTTGTTGAGATCTACATGCACAGGAGAAAAATCTTTGAAACCACACCAAGGAGTCCTTTGCTAATGGTGTCCCCTCCAGAGGCCACAATGATGTGCCAGTTGCTGCAGGCACGGGATGTCCTTGCTTACTTCCAGATATAAAGGACGCATGTATATTTTTCAGAGAGAACATATTCTTTACTTCTCTGGAAAAAAATAAACAATAAGAGAAACAGCTTACTGATGACAGCAGAAAGAAGCTATAATGGCGTTATACCTTCTAATCTGCATATGGCAGAGTATGGTTTTACTCAACCACACCCATCACCGTCAATGGTCAGCTGGTCAACCATAGACCATTTCACGTGGCACAATTTCCGGTGTTCATGGAAGCAGTTAACACACAGCAGGGCTCAGAAGATGCTTGTTAAATGAATAAGCAGGTGAATGAACTCTTGTATTAAGCACCTGCCATATTCAAAAGTTTCCTGACGTCCAAAATTCGAGAGATACTTTGCTTTCCATGAGCAAATTTCACATCGCTTTCCAGTTTTTCCCATGCTGAGCTGGCTATACTTTTTGGATTGCATTTCCCAATGCAGAGTCTGCAGTTTAACTTCCTTCCTTCCTTCCTTCCTTCCTTCCTTCCTTCCTTCCTTCCTTCCTTCCTTCCTTCCTTCCCTCACTCGTGAATTCCATAAATATTTACTGATTGCCTGTCTAACACACTGTGTTAGCTGCTGAAAATATAATGGTGAGCAGGACGCCGGTGAGGGCTGCCTTTGTGGGTCTTACATGCAAAAAGAAAAAAGAAAGGAAGCCTGGTGATGTATGAATTTATGCTTGTGATGAATTCTACAGAGAAGTATGTGAAAACATATGCAAAAAAACAGATGTGATCGAACAGGCAACAGGAAAAAAAAAAAATCAGACTAGGAGCCGTGAAGATGTTTGGTGCATTGTAGAAGCTGAAGAAATCTGAGTGTGCCCAGAACACAGAGGGTCAGCTGGAACCAGGTAAGGTGCACACGTGGCCGGGGGTCAGACCACGCAGAGGCTAATGGCCAAGATTGGGCATTGTGTTTTCCGCTATTCACAACGGAAATGTGTTAAAGCAATCATGCCCCATCAAGACTACTTATCAATCAATTAAAGCTTTTTAAGAAAATCCATCCTCTTGAGAGCAGCAAAGAGATGCAAGAATGGATTCAGGAAGAGTGGGGAGGCCACCACTGTTGCTGAGGAAAAATAATTTGGATTCAGAAATGAAGGAGTTGTAGACTGAATTCTTGTAACCTCCTGAAATTCATATGTTGAAGTCCTAACCTTCAGTGGGGTGCTTTTTGAAGGTAGGATTTGGGGGTGAGTAAGCCATGAGGGCAGACTTCCAGCCTCCAGAACACAAGAAGTAAATTTCTTTTTTTTTGTAACCACTCAGATTATGGTGTTCCACTATAGCAGCTGGAACAGACAAAGACAGATGGAAAAGAGAAAGCATTTTAGAGGGGAATCCAGTCGCTGAAGTTGAATGAATCTGGAATAAAGGGACATCTCAAAGGGTTTCTCAGATTTCCAGCTGGTTTTGTTGAAGGAGACTGGGATCAACCAGTTCAAGGATGAGGATTCACTGAGAAGTTTCTTTTGAAACCCAATGGATGGTAATATTTGTGGAAATTCAATTGAGTTTGTTCAGTAGACCTGGGTACTCATTTCCAAAGCTCAAGGTAGGTTAGTGATTTAACTTGTGGGTTAATTGGTGTATGACTGAAGCTCTGGAGGGAAAGAAAATTTTCTAAGGACATCGACAGAGTGAAAAAGAGAAGGAAGTTCTGAGGAACTCCAATATTTAAAGGTAGTGGGGGGCCAGACGACCTGGCAGTGTATATCTTGGTAGCAACAGACGGCAGTGACAACCTCCAATTGCACATTTCTTATACACTCCTTGGAAATCGATTCCATTGTAGCCCTGCCTCGAAACTTGATGAGTTTTATTTAAACAGCAAGTCTTCAAAGAAGAATCAAATTTACCCAAGGTGCACCGGAAAAATTCATTCTTCTTTTTTTTAATCTATTTTTAAATCTCTTTTTTTTAATCTCATTTTCTGAATTTCCAAGCTTCTGAGTCCTGAGGTTATAACAAAGAAAGAGAAAACTGATGGTTCCAAGAAATAAAAATAAAATTAAAAAAAACACTTCTTTATAAATCCAAATAATTTCTAAACCAGTGCAGAACACCATGATCCAGTGGTCTGTTGTGGCATCTCTTGGGGATTTACAACAGTCCCTGTCAAATTCTGGGAAGGACTTTTTTTCATTTGGGTCCTTCTGCAATGAAAGATGTGAATTCCTACTGCACAATAATTACTACATGAAATATAATATAATTATTATTATATCATAATTACTATATGAAAATTTCCTTTTGCTATCTTCCTAGAATAAGATGGCCAGGAAAATTCTCACCTGAGGATTTTTTTTTCACCTTCCTAGTATGTTAAATAAACCAGTCAAGTGACTTTAAAAGATATTTTGCAATATGTATTTTTTATTAAATACGCTGGTTTCGGTATTTGTAAAGCCTAATGGAGGATTTCTCACCCTCGACGTTACTGACATTTTGCACCGTGCATGTCCTGCAGCATCTCTGGTCTCTACCCATAAGATGCCAGAAGCACTCCCTACCTCCTGGTGGGAGAATCCAAAATAATTTTAGACATTTCCAAATATCCCCTTGGGGAACCACATCACCCCAAGTTTAGAACCACTAGTAAAAAGAATATTGATGAAATGAACACCAGAATCTGTCCCTGCCCAGCCTAAGAAATGTACCACTGTCTGCACCTGAATCCCCCTCCTTGTATCTTTCTCAGTGTTCTTACTATTCTTCACAAATTAGAGAAAATCTATACCTTTATTATCTTGATTTTATCCATAGTCATTTTGGAGTTTTTTTTGCCCACTTGTTCAATTTTAAACATATTTACTAGCTGTGTGTGTTGTTATGATTTATCAATATTGAGTCACATTCAATGCATTATTCTGTGACTTGCTATCTTCAGGTAATATTGTTTTCCTGAAATTTAACAGTGGGTGGCGTGACCAGATTTCATTGGCTTAACATTTCTGCCTAGCTTTGCACTGAACAAATAGACTATAATTTTATTTCTTCATTCTGCCATCGACACTTGGTTTGTTTCTAGTTTTTTTTTTTTTTTTTTGATATTATAAATAATGTTGTTTCTAGGAGCAGTGTTGTCCTTACATCTTGGTCAATATTTTGAAGTTTCCCCAGAAAAGTCGTTCTCAGTGAGGGCACATTTGTCCTCAAGGGGACATTTGACAGTGTTTGGAGACATTCTAGAGTGCACCATCTGGAGAGTGCTACTGGCATCTAATGTCTAGATTCTGCGGATGCTGCTAAATGTGTAAATGCACAGGGCAGCCACGTCCCCAACAGGAACTTCTCCAGCTCCAAATAGCAAAAAATAAATAAATAAATAAACCATTGTTGAAAACCCCTGTTCTAAGGCATATGCTTAAAGATTGATCTGCTAGGTTGTCAGTTTCCAGTCTCCCCCAAAGACACGTGCCTTTGAATTTTAATGGAAGCACCAGTTGCCTTTCAAAGTGGTTTTTTACATCCTCACTGACAGCAAAGAAAAGGGATCATGATTTATACTCCCTTCATTTGACAACATCATATTTCTATTCTTAGAGAAGTTTTATGGTATAAACCAGTATTTCATGCTGTTTTTATTTTCCTAAAAATAGATAAAAACAGTTATATTTTGTTGTCAGTAAAGTGCATGATAACTTTTGCTTCCATTGGAGTAAGTGCTTCTTATTTGTATGTAAGTGCTATTTACATAGGATGGATACTAATTCTTTCTGCTTTATATTTGTCACCTCCTGTTTTGTGTCTTACTTATTCACTTTTATTATATCTTTTAATGAACAGCATTACTTAATTTTGTGAATTTAAATTTTCTCATCATCTACTTTATTGTTCATACTTTTTGGATCTTTATTAATGAATCTCTCACCTTAGAAACAAACAATGCTCTCTTATCCTGTTAACTTTTCTTTTTACCTGTAAGTATCTAATCCACTGTGAATTGATTTTACATAGTGTATGTGATAAAATTCTGATTGAATCCATTTTTATACTGATAACCAACTGATCCAACATTATTTATAAAAGATTCTTGCTGTCTCCAAAACAACACTAACTTCATCATAAATCCACGTTCACATTTTCACTGGTCTCTTTGGAGTTCATTCTTCAGTTCCAAAGGCTTGTTTCTTTAAGTCTCAGCCAGCAACATTCTGTAATTATTTCTAGAACCACTATGATGCTCGGTGTAGGATGGGGCGTTCCCCCCACCTTTCTCTTCCACTTCAGGACTGAGTTGTCCCTGGGATGCATTTAGTTCTATAACATTTAGGGACAAGATGTCAATTTTCAGTCTCCCCAAAAGTCTCTCTTGATTTTGCTGAGTACTGCATTAATTGTATTGATTAATTAATTTCAAAAAGTTGACACATCCAAATATTGCAACTTAGTGTTTTTGACTTGAATCTCCTTTGATGAATTGCAACCATTTTATATGATTTTTCTCCTTAGAAGTTCTTGCTTATGTTCTTTCGATTTATACTGAAGTTTTCTTTTTGGTTGTCATTTAAAATCAGTATTTTAAAATGATATTTCAAGCTTATTTTTACCATATAAATATTCAACTGCCTGAGGGAGATTGATTTTAAAATCAGCTAGTTTGCTATTGAGCTGTCTCGCTAATTTGACTCACTCATCTGAAGTGACTTCTTACTTGCTTTTGTTTTTCGGTCATGTCACTAATGCATCAGGACATTCCGTTAACTCTGATTTCAAAATCTACTGTCAACCTGTCTGTTATTACCCTATTGCCAGTCACTGTTGTCTCTCCCCCAAATTAGGACAATGTTTTCTTGATTCTTCTTCCAGTGACTACAGCCAGCCCTGTTTCTTCTATGGGATGTTAGGTTGTGTCATTTACCTACTCAGAGCCCTCCGTGGCTCCCTATTTCATTCTGAATAAATGCCACGTCAGAATGTTCTAGAAGACGCCCTGCAAGGCTCACACTACTTCATCCTCCACATCACCCAGGAGTCTCTACTCCTCCTCCTCCTTCCCCAGCTCAGGAGAAACTGCCCTCCCAGCCCTTTCCAAAGACGGGGTTTTGACCCAGCTCAGTCCGGGGCCCCTTTGGTTTCTGCGTGGCACACTCTCTCCCCAGATCGCTTCATTCCCCTTCCCCTCATCTTGTTCACATGTGTGTTCAAATGTCACCATTAATTTCATTGTTTCGTGTTTAAGATTCCCTCCTTACTCCATAACCCTCCTGGCCCCCTCGCCTTACTCTGTCATTTTTTTTTTTGGTGATATTTTCGCTTTGTCTACAGTATGTAACATCCTCTAACAGATGGTTGATAGCTCTTTATAAGTTAGGTGTCCATAGGACGTGCGTCCCAAGAGGACTGCTCTTTTGTTCACCATATGCTTGGTATTATGGGAGGCGCTCCAGACATTAGTCTTGACTTAGGAAGTGACTAAGAACATTTATTAATCATTTTTTGAATATGTATGCGTGTAGTTCAGTTTCGCTAATTTAAAATTCAAGTTAAATTTGACTAAGTTAGAATTTAAGACCACGCATGTCCTTCCATGTACAATCTTAGTTGAATTCCACAGTTTGGGATTTAGAAGTTTCAGGGGGCAAAAATGAACCATCCGCATCCGTACAGCTGATAAGAAGTCGCTAATCTATGCTGTTCACCATCCAGCAAGTGAAAATGTTTACCAAACAATTGTATAATATAATCTAATGTGACATCTCAGGTCGCAAATTCTTCTTGGCAAAGTATACACTAAAAATAGAAGAGGAAACTGGAAAATTATTGTCTAATTTACCTTACATGTTATAACCTAATTTTTCTGTTTATTAGAACTCTCGTGAACCCCAAATAACATGTTAAGAAGTTATTCAATGAAACGCATATTTAATGAATTAACAGAATGCATTTTAATTGGAAATTCAATCATTAACGTTCATATGGATATTAAGATTCCCTTCCGCTTATCTCTGTTTCTCCTAAAATCCTTGTCTTTGGAATTAATATTGATTATTAATAGTTAATAATTACTGAGTCCTTTGTTAAATCTCATATTTATAAAGGAAAATAACAGCTGATTTATAATAGAATGAATTAAAAATGTAATCAATCACTCTATTTGTATATTTTATGCATTGACAATGCAATGGGATATTACAGACTGGCTAAACATAACAAGACCAAAAATACGATATTCCTTTCTTGTTTTCAGAGTAAGTCCCTTGGTCTTGAATCATTTTTAGTTATTCTAAAGCTAGCCACATTTGTTTCACCTTTTTTTCAAGAAAGAAACCTCATCTTGTTATTCTTACAAAGAATCTCATCGTAGTTTACGAGGTCCACAGATCAGAGGCCAAAATAAAATCAAATTCAATCAAAAACACTAAGTGATTTGGACCTTCCGATTGATGATTAGAACAGAAATCAAAGTTATTCAGAGTTTATCCTAAAATTCTATTGTGTGTCTCTTAAGGAAAACTGACACAGGGTACAGTGGGTTTTCTATCCAGAGAACTGGGATAGAGATAAATAGATGAAAATGTGCCTTGAATAATCATCCTTTCATCATTGAGAATGAAATTGAAGATCACAAAGACCATGGTATTTTACAAAACAGAATTACCCAAGTACGCCCTATTTTGAGAATTTTTGAGCTAAGCTGGATGCTTTTAGATGAATGCTGGTTAAAAATTATATATGTGTGTGTAGATATATATATATATGTATGTTTTTTTTTTCTTTCCTGATGCACTGAGTTTCCTTCTCTGGTTAGATGAATTCCATGAAGATTTGTGTGTGTGTGTGTGTGTGTGTGTGTGTGTTTGCTTGGCTCTCACAAAATCTCAGAATGTGATTCTGGCTTCAAATGAAGAAAGAATACTTTGCTGGTTTCCACTGGTACTAATTCATTCCTTAGTTTTGATTATTTGAGAAGCTGGGGAGCTCAGAGATTTGCTTCTCCAGAAACAACATTCCTCACGTGTTAAGACACACGGTACAAATAATGATTTGGGGGGATTCCTACATCCTTACAATGTCACATTAAATGCCACAAAGATCCCTGAAAACCTTGACAGTCAGGGAGCGACAAAGCCAACCATGTTTCACAGTGACCTTCCCCCATCCCAGCTTACTTAACCGTTAATATGTCTACCTCAGATTTTTAACAAGACACTTATTAAGGGTTAAAGTTTATTTATTTATTATAGAAATATTCTAGGAGCTGGGATGCAGAGACAGCATGGCACTGTCTATACTCCTGAGAAATTACATCCAGTGGTCACTTCTAGTCTGATCCACTTTCTTCTCCAGGACAGATGCCACTCCTTCAGGGACGTAAAGGAAGCCAGTGGGTCTTAAAGGGATTCAGATTGACCTGATATTTGAAACAAAAGCAGAGCATCACTTTCCAGAATTTAACTCATAGGAGATCAAGACTTTGGGGAAAAGCCTGACTTTTAGTTGAGAAGTACCCAGAATTTTTACAAAAAACATTGAATAATTCATGCTATATTATGTGATAAATCAAAACGCCTTTGCAGACCAAGCTTGATACTTTCTGCCTGTTATAAAGAGTAAAGAGAAGGAAGTGTGAAATTTAATTGCAACTGCTGGTCAAATACACCCACCATCATCTGTTCTAATTTTAACGTTATAACTGCTGTCCACAGAAATGACTCCCGAAATATGTACCGAGTTCTGGTTGTTTACCTGTGAGCCGCCATGCACTCACCTATTTCACATCTCTTGAGCGCTCCAGCCAGAATGGGTGTGATTTCCAAGTCAGACTACTCATCCTATGACTGTCCTTCATCTTTAAGGTCAAATACGAGTGTCTCCTGCTTCCACAAGTCTTTCTTGGTTTTTCTCCAACTAGAAAGAATGTCTTCTGGCTCTGAAATGCCATAGCACTGTGTGTTGGACTTTGTAAGTTCTCAGAGCATGTGAACACCCTCAGAGACAGCTGTGGTCACATTGCTTCCTTTCTTCACAGCTGTCAACTCTCTCTTCCCACATGATAATCTAAGCTCCTCTGTGTATCATACACGACCCATAATCTGCCCCCCCCATCTGCCTCTCAAATCTGATTACTCAAATCTCCTTCACCCACAATTTACATTTTTTTCAATGATGAATTTCTTGACATCTTCCTGAAGGGGCAAAACCCACAAAGAGACCAGCAAGACCTCCCAGGCAGGGCCATTGCCTTCCTGCTTTTGAACTTCTGTAAAAGGGCTTGCTTCTAGGAAAAGGAAATTTACCCCTAGAATTCCATTGGTTCCCAAAAGCTCACTCCTGATTGGTCCATTTCTAACACCTCATTTGCATATGGTACGAACTTCATCGAAAACCAAAACCCTATAAAAGCCTGTGTAAACCTGCAGACAGGGTCCAGAGCTTGGAGTGTTAACTCCTCTGGGCCCGTCAGTGTAATAAACCTGAGTTTTCCAACCCTCCAAGTGTCGCTTGGTCTCCTGATGGGATTCACGTTTCTGTAACATTCCAATAACACATTGAGTCACAGATCACTTGAGCCACACCTCTGTACCTTAGCTTTGGGGGAATACACGTGATTTTTAAAGTCTAGGGTGAGAACAGAGACTTATAAGTCAAAACAGGGTCACAATGAAACCTTCCTTTTCTCTACGTGTATGGGAGCATTGTGGCAACTCATATTAATTCCCAAAACTATATTTTCCATCATTTGCCAAAGACTAAATTTAGACACCTAATTCCATGAGTGAATTATTTTCCAATGCCTGCAACACACTGTGAAATGAGGTGTAAAATTGGAAAAGTTTGAATGGCCCTTGTACCCTCCTCAACATTCTAGGTTCTCAGCTATTTTCCACCCTGGAATGAGGACAAGGATATTCTGAGATGTGCAGATTGGAATGGAGGGGACAGAAAGAACTCTGTGACATTTAGAATGCCATAATTGCTCATGTCACCTATTTAAAATGTGACTCTGCATAGACATCCACTCTGTGCAGCTAGTGTGCTGGGACTGAGGAGAGTACGGGTGATCTCTACCTGGTAGTTCTCTGGTCTATTGGGGAGCATCAGACTTCCCTTCAGCTTGTCAGGGGGCAGGGTTTCTGGGTACCACTGGGTTTGCGAAACAGAGCCTATGTTCACAGTTCCAAAGGCTGAGCAACCACCCCCCCCAACCAAGTTCTGCAGGAGGAAATGAAATTCCAAATTAAAAATATCTTCACTGAGTCCTCAACTGACCCCAGAAAAATCAGAAAGGAAACAGAGATGAATGTAAGAGTCCAACATGCCGATGAGTTCGTAGGAAAGACGTAACCCTTAAAAGTTAGCATTGCTCCAGGTCATGGAAGTATTTGTACTGATGATCTGAAATTACCTGTTTAAGTGCTTTTTCTGTCTTTGAACACAAACTGAAACATCGCCCTTCCTGGGTGTTCGGCCAGCCGGCCATTGGGAGGGAACTCCATTCCTGGATCTCCAACTTGCTGACTCACTCAGCAGACCTTGGAACGTGCCAATGTCACTGGACTTCTTGGGACCAAGTATGTGTCCTCTCGTGAGTAAGTTTCAGATCAAGATGGGAGACGGGCGGTCCATAGTTTCACTTTGATGGGGGTGTGGGGAACAGCGCTCCTCCTAAACCATCACCCGTGTTAGTGATCAGACAAGTCCTTTAAGCATTGAAAATAAGCCCCCCAAGACCCTTTGCTTTGCCATCCAAGATTCATGGTGCTGAGAAGGAAAGAGAAAGGCAGAGGTCACATGAGTGTTAGCAGGGACACATTCTGGCTAGTCCTCATGAGAATTCAGAAGGGGAGTGGAGGGTGGAGGCATGGTGATGGCCGTGAAGATGTCCAGACACTGTAACAGCGGTCATGGAAGCAGCAACGGTCACAGAGGAGCCTCAGGACAGTGACAAAAAAAGGGACGGCCAGCTGTGTTCATCCACACACAGTGGAAGTGTCTCTGTCCTTGGTCCAATGGCAGGTGGAAATAAACTACATTTCTTCAGCAGTTGAGTAACCAGGAACAGACAAAGGATCTTAAAAATTCCATACTCTGTGTGTGTGTGTGTGTGCGTGTGTGTGTGTGTATCAGAAGGCAGCTTCTCCACACTGTGGTTCTTTTCTTTTCTGTCCCTTTGCTGAAAAAGCCTCTGTTGGGTTGCAGCATTTTCAGGAAGTTATAGTATGAGACTCAACTTGTGAGAGACTAAAAGCATCGTGCCACTAAGCTTTCTCAGTGTGCGGTCTTGGTCCCTTTGCCCAAACCCTGCCAGGGGCCCTGCTACTGACTACAGAGATAAAGTTGGATGCTGCTAAATGTGGACAAAGTTGGATGGGGTTAAACGTTGACAAACCCCACCAAGACACTGCCAGCCCCATTCCCTGTGGACTCAAGTCTGCTCCCATATATCTTGCAACCTGGACAGATATCCTTAGAAAGACATTAGGACTTCCCAGTGTCTCCAGTAAACTTTCCAATTCCCGTTGGCGATCAACACATAGACAAACCAATTCAACAGTGTCTGCCGTCCCTCAGACACCGTGGTTTGATGGCTCTTTTCCTTTGGGGGAATTTTTTGCTACCAGGGGGTTAATTCTCTTTGGGTCAACTGCACTGACTCTCATTCCTGTCTTGCAAGTGTTTCTGCCATGAGGTTACCAGTTACTGATGTGGGCTGAAACTGTGCTTGATAAAGGATACCTCCCCATTCCTCTTTCCTCAGATATAAATACCCCTTCATTTATTTCATTCTCAGACGTGAAGCCACAATTAGATCTGTTGAGAACAAGAGAAGGACGAGATTCAGTGATCCATTCTGTAGCCTCTTATTTTGAGCTGAAGAATTGGAGGGAGAGACCAGTCCTAGTTGGCGTTCCTGATTCCGCATCAGGGCTTCATCAGACATCCTAAAATTATCTCAGAAAAGAAATTTGCATAGATAGTTCCAGATCATGACGCCAATATCCCTGAGCTCCTAATATCTCTCATTATGGCAGGGAAATCTATCCTACAAGAAGTTATCTACAAGCCAAAGCCATCAAGCAAAAACTTAAATTCTCGAACTCAACTGTAAATAAAAAATTAACATTTTGATAGCTTTTTGAAAGAAAGAATTCTACGGCATTGGGCATTGAGTTAACTTAATCAACACATCCAATGGATTAATCTTTTTTAAATGTACTCCTTCTGAAATTCCCCCAAAGTGTCAACATTGAGTTCTGAGTTCTCCCAGTATTCCCGCATGGCATATATGAAGATTTAATCTGAATTTCAGTGTGTTCCAGGAACTGAACTACTGTGATTTAGGTCTTTCTAAGAAAAAGGGTGATCATATAAGATCAGTAATAATACAAATTTGTGTTAAAAAGAAGCCAGTGCCTCCGGATCCTACACCTTGGGGTTGAAATGCCAGTTTATGAAATCATTGCTTTCTTCTTAAAACAAAATTCTCTTTATGGACATATAGACCCCTTTGTTTTTTAAAATCAACTAAATGACCAAGTGCTTATAGAGGAAGTGGCTTCCATAGGTTTCTCATCTTTATGCTTTTCTCAGGAATATTTCCTTATGTAGAGAGTTGGTTGGTTAAATAATTGATGGCACGTCTTTGTAGTAAAAGAATTCAGTCAGTGCTAACGTTGGCTAAGTGCTTTCAAGCCGCCAGATCCTGGTCTAAGTGTTTCACCTATAAACTCTGAATGACCTTATAAAGGTTGCATTGTTATTATTTTGCTTACTGTAAAGCACCTTTAAATATTCTAAGCAGACACCAGGATAGAAAGAAGAGATGTCATCACTTTAAGCCATACTTATAAGCCTGACGTTTGATAGAAATGACTACACTCAGGGTGTGGTTTTCACAAGAAGCTCATGTTTCTTCAACTTGAACCAGAAGCATTACCAGGTAGTGTTCTGTCAGAAGTAGGGTCCCTGTGGTCCTCAATGTTCGAAATGGTCGTCCCAGTACTAAAATTATGAAGCTCAAGATATGAGGATTGACTAAAATGTTCCCCTTTCTTACTGAGTAGAGTATAAAAATTTCATGAGCCCTAATACCTGTTCCCTTAGTTTGGATGCTGTATGAATCAGGGTTCTTCAGAGAAACATAAACTATAGGACAATAGGATACAGGATACATATATAGATAGATAGATGGATGAATGGATGGATGGGTAGATGGATGCACAGATAGATGGATGGATGGATGAATAGATGGATGGATAGATGGATGAATAGATGGAAGGATAGATGGATGGATGAATGGGTAGATGGATGGATGGATGAATGGATGAATGGATGGATGGATGGATGGACAGATGGATGAACGGATGCATGGATAGATGGATGAGATGGATGGACGGATGGATGGATGGATGGAAGGATGAATGGATGAATGGATGG
This sequence comes from Camelus ferus, assembly GCF_009834535.1. Classification (NCBI taxonomy): domain Eukaryota; kingdom Metazoa; phylum Chordata; class Mammalia; order Artiodactyla; family Camelidae; genus Camelus; species Camelus ferus. The sequence continues at coordinate 331,642 of NW_022588524.1, read as the reverse complement.
ATAAATAGGTAAATGGATAGATAGATAGATAGATAGATAGATAGATAGATAGATAGATAGATAGATAGAGAGTAAGATAGGCTTTAACAAATTGGCAAATACAACTCTGGAGGCTTAGCAAACCCAAAATCTGATGAGATAATCTATTAGGCTACAGATTTAGGAAAGAGCTACTGTTTAAGTCCAAAGGCAGTCTACTCACAGATTTTTTTGTTTTAATTTTTTTTCTTGCTCAGGGGAGATAAGTTTTTGTTCTAGTCAGGTCTTCAACTGATTGGAAGAGGCCCACCACATCATGGGGGATAATCTGCTTTACTCAAAGTCCACAGATTTAAATGTTAATCTCATCCCGCCAAAAACACCTTTTAAAAAACATTCAGAATAATGCCTGACCAAGTATTTGGGAACTGTGACCGAGTCACCTTGACACATAAAATTAACCATCCCAGGCATTTCTCTAGACATTAGATCAGAGAGTTTCTGCTTTACTGATACTGACTGTAAGGGAAACAGAAACTAGAATATTGTTGCATGATATCTGAATTGTCTTTCATGCAAGATTGTGACTGTGGAACATGAAAGAACAGTGTTGAAACGTTGCCATATACATACATCACGTTATGTAAGTTGTTTAATGTCTGGTTGGCAATAAACTACACCTGTGTATTTCTTTTAATTTATATTTTAAACATATTTTTATTTAAATAAAAATAAAATAAATTAATATTTTAAATTTAATTAAATAAAAATAAATATCTTAAATAAAAATATTTTAAAGAAATATTTTAAAATATTTAAATTTATTTTATAAATTTAAAATTTAAAATACATTTTTAAAATATTTAAATATTTTTCTTTTTTTTCTGAAAGTCTACTTTTATTTCTTTAACATTTTATATTGATTTATAATCATTTTATATTTAAATTTTTTAAATGAAAAATATATTTATTTTATTAAATATTTTACTGTGTGGAAACACTTAGACTAAGATTTTCTTTTATTTTAAAATTACAGTGAGATCATGGGTATGGAATAACGCAAATTCACCACAATTTGGAAGTTAGCATTATGTATCAAGACACTGAGATTTCTGCTGGTTCAAATTGGCCTTGGCGAGTTTAATGATATTCATTATTCCCATTTACAGAAAAGTGAGACCTTGAGAGGTCAAGTCATTTAGCCAATGAATGGAGCTGATCAGTTAATACAAGTCACACGGATTAGACATTAGTTGCAAACTCTAACATCTGCAGTTTCAGTCACGAGGCTAAGCCTCTGTAATCATTTTAACTGCATTTCATCAGAATACATCACGAAGAGAAAATGCAGTAGATTTTTAATGAAAACAGCAATTCACAGAGTTTGATGACACTCAATACAAGGAGATGTTGAGGGATTGTTACCTCTATGTCCAAGGGATTAAGAACATTTAAGTTTGTTTTCCTTCTTTGTATATTACAAAGGATATATTTCCTTTAACATTAGTATATCAAACAAAAACTTTTTAAATATAGGTGAGAGCTTTATTTCAATTTAAAACACAGACAAAATCCATGCCAGAATAAAAAAAAAAAAAAGACTTTTTGTTTTAGAAAGAAATCCTCCAAATATGTGAGAAGATGAAAAGTTTATCAAGTGGCCTTTTTCTTGGGCAAAAGTTTGATTAATTGCTCCAGAGGTTCCATTTGAAGATTTCTACTGAGAAGTGTTTAAATAATGTCTGTGGAGATACCCAACAGCCAGGCAGGTACCTGATTGGAATTTCGCATCTTGGCCCTGACTGCACTCAGGGATTCCAGATGCAGGGATGGCGGATGGTCCTCTGTCCACCTGAGGGGTCTCTCGCTCCTGCCTGGAAAAGCATGTAAAAGAGATGAGCCACACTGTCCCAAATTAGCCTAGAGGAATAGAGGAGTTACAGAAAAACATCTTGGCCAAATGATTTATAGTCATTCAGCCTAATTTCAAGGGCATAAAATTTATTTCCTCGCAGTTTTAATTTAATTTAACAGAATAATATTTATGGTAGTCGGAGGGGGAGGTGGTTCTTCCAGATCATGTGATTTGTCATTTGTATGTTCCCGTCCTCGGCTGATATATAAAGAAAAACATTTCTCATGTACCCATAACTGTATGACCTTAGATATGCCTCAAATAATTATATGCTAAGCAATTTAATTAGATTATTTGATAAATTATGGTATGGGAAAAGTTGGAAAACTTTCTATGATGGATGATGGCATAGTTGACCTTTACTTCCAACACAGAGTTCTAGAGTACAAAATAATTCACGCTTCCGTTCCAGTGGGCATGCTTTGCACACAATTCCTTAAGACAGAACTCAATATAGT